>NC_045597.1:176102048-176405078 GCF_009762305.2 Zalophus californianus
AACGGCCCACCCTTTGGGCATTTGAGCTGGCATCCCTCCTGTCTGCTTGGGCTGCCCTAACAAAATACTACAGAATAAGTAGCTTAAGCCACAGAAATTAATATTCTCACTGTTCTGGAGGTTGGGAAGTCCGAGGTCAAGGTGCTAGCTGCTTTGGTTGCTGGTGAGATCGCCCTTCCTGGCTTGCAGACGGCCACCTTCTCGCTGTGTCCTCCCGTGGAGAAGCGAGTGAGCAAGCACTCTGGTGTCTCTTCCTGTAAGGGTGCTAACCTCGTCACGGAGGGCCCACCCTCAGGACCTCATCAAAACATTATCAAAATCTACCCCTCCCAAAGGCCGCATCTCCAAATACCACCACACTGGGGTTAAAGCTTCAACGTAGGAGTTTGGGAGGGGACACAGTTCAGTCCATAGCATCTCCCCCCTCCCCCTTCCCTGCAGCCTCCTGTCCTCCAAGTTCTGTCCTCTCCTTCCACCAAACCACATCACCATGCGCCTTTCTTTGCGGGCCCTCTCAGCAGAGCAGGGTCTACGGGGCGGGAAGTGAGGCACCTAGGGTGCAAACTTTAAGGAGGCTGAGGAAGGTCACGCACATGCACGCAAACGACTGACCTTGCACTTGCATGACCCTGAGAGCGAATGCCTCAGAGTGGGCAGCTGAGGCACCTCGTGCACCTCAGCCTAGTCCCGGGCCCAGTCCTCAGATGGCCTCAGGGGCAGCCGGGCACCCCGGCTCTGTCACGCCTCCCAGCCCGCTCACTCCCTTGGGTCAGCTCCCTCTCTTCTCAGGATCCAGAAGGGGGGTGTGGCTTCTGGCATGAAGCAGGTGGAGACCAACTCCTATGATGTCCAGCGGCTGCTGCATGTCAAGGGCAAGAGGAACGTGGTGGCTGGAGAGGTGGGCATCGGCCCGGGCCCTGGGGCATGGCCTCCTGTGTCCCCTCCCAGCCTGGGTGGAAGGCAGAGGCCAAGGAGGGGTGAGGGCAGGGAGGAGGTGGGGAAGAGCCGTGGACTGTGGCAAGTATCTGAGTGGAGGTTGCACCTCCCCTCTGGCGTTCCAGGTGGAGGTGTCTTGGAAGAGTTTCAACTGTGGGGATGTTTTTCTCCTGGACCTGGGGAAGATTATCATCCAGTGGAACGGGCCGGAGAGCAACCGCATGGAGAGACTCAGGGTAAGCGCTGCCCATGCACCGCCCCTCTCCCCAGTCCCACCTGCCTCTCTCCCGCCAGTCACACTCGCCAGACGTCTGCCACCCCCAACCTGCCCCCACGTCCCCAGGCCCCTCTCGGCTGACCGCCCTGGACGGTGTGTTCAAAGGTAGATCTGAGTCTCCGTGTGTTTGTGGAGCGGTACGCGTGTTGGGGTTTGCATGCGTTGCCGGGACTCATCCACTGAGGTGTAACAAGTCCCTGCTGTGTGGTGGACCCCGTGCCAAGCATCGTGGGTGCTGTGGTGAATGGCCTCCAGCTGGCTGTCGAGTAGGGGACACAGGCATGAAGAGAGTAGCTGAGGAGTGAGGGGTCGGCATGTGACACTGGGGCTTCTGGGAAGGCTTCCTGGAGGAGGTGGGGTGGGGCAGGGAAGGCCCCAAGGCAGGGGAGAAGTGGCCGGCGCGGGGCAATGGATGGCGATTATAGGGAGCTGGGAGAAGGGAGAGGGCTCGCTCTCGGGGTGTGTTCGGGAGGGCCAGGAGGCTGCATGAGAGGGCTGGGGTCTGTTCTCGGTGCCCAGGAGGTCTGAAGGTCGTCCTGACTTCTGAGTGGAGAAAGGGTGTGGAGGGGCTGCAGGGATGCAGGGAGCCGGCGGCCCCCTGCGTGAGGATGGGAGCAGGTGCCCCGGGCCCCGGGGACAGGAAGGGGGGATCCACTGGCCTTACGCGTGTGGCGGATGGGGCCGAGGAGAGAGGGGCATTGTGCTTGAGCCACCGTGGAGTGGATGGAGTGCCATTTCCCGAAATGGGAAAGACCAAGAGCAACAGATTGGGGAAGGTGAGGGAGACGGAGTTCAGTTTGGGGCATCTTAAAACAGGTTATCACGGAGGTTGGGTAAATGAGAGGAGAGCAGAGAGCTGATCTGGGGACAAGAATAGGAAGAAGCCCTGGGACTGGGGCTGGCGACTGAAATGCCGGTCCCCAGAGCAGTGGCCACTGGGCTGAGGAGGCGGAGCCAGGGTGTGAGTGTGTGCATGTGTGTGCAATGAGGAAGTGTGCCGTGCACGCGCGCGTGTGTGCACACTTGTGGCCGTGTATACGCACGTGTGTGCGCGCGCATGCGTGCGTGCACGTGCGAGCTCACGAGCACTTTGATATCCAGGGCTCAGCTTTTGTCCAAAACTGCGAAGTAAAATCACAAATTTCAATGTCAAAACAGAAGGCCCAGCAAGTGCACCCCAAACACCCTCCTGCCAATGCGAAACCTGCTTTCCCATGGGGTTCACTTGGTGCACTCTCGGGGGTACAGGCAGGACAGGTGCCTCGTCCCCTGGGGCTGCCGGAGGGGGGCCCGGGCTCTCCTGGCACGGCTGGCGGTGGCGGACGCGGCCCCGTCCCCCCGCCGGCCTTCACGGGTCACCGGGGCCTCCCTGCAGGGCATAACCCTGGCCAAGGAGATCAGAGACCAGGAGCGGGGTGGGCGAACTTACGTGGCGGTGGTGGACGGGGAGAACGAGAAGGAGACCCCGAAGCTGATGGAGATCATGAACCACGTGCTGGGCCCGCGGGGGTCGCTGAAGGCCGCAGTGCCCGACAACGTGGTAGAGCCGGTGGTCAAGGCCGCCCTCAAGTTGTATCAGTGAGTGTCCAGCTGGGCTCTTTGTGGTCGCAGGGTCTCCCCCGGGGGGTGGGAAGGTTGGGCTGTGGGACCCCCCCCCATCCCTGTTGTGCCTTTGTCCTGCAGCGTGTCTGACTCAGAGGGAAAGCTGGTGGTTAGAGAAGTCGCCACGAGGCCCCTCACCCAGGACCTGCTCAATCACGAGGTGAGAGGGCGTGGAGACCCCCAGCCCTAGCTCCCATCCCGCTGCACCCTGCCCAGTCTTCCCCAAGTGGGAGAAGTGCCAGGGGCTGGAGCTGGTCCCTGCCTGCTGCTCTGTGGCCCGGCACTGCCGGCTCAGGCCCCCACGCTGCAACCTTGTCTCCCACCTCTAGGACTGTTACATCCTGGACCAGGGGGGCCTGAAGATCTACGTGTGGAAGGGGAAGAATGCCAACACCCAGGAGAGGACAGGAGCCATGAACATGGCACTGGTGTGCAGGGGGGGTCCGGGAAAGGAGCGGGGAGAGAAACAGACGCAGCGGGGGGGAGAGGAGTGGGGTCAGACCGGGTGTAGCGCCAGGCAGAGGCCTTGGAAAGCTCTGGGCCTGACCCAGCTAGGGGTGCTGAGGGTCAGTTCCGTAGCTGCCTTGGGGCTTCTCTGCACGCCAGGGGGCCAGCCTCCAGGCCACTTGGGGGCCTCCTCGGGGTGTGAGCTCCCACCTCAAGTTAGGTTCAGAGAAAGGGAGAAATGGAGGCTGGCCTTCCTGCAAGAGGGGATTGGGTCAGCCGGCAGGTTGGGACCAAGTCAGAGTTTGGGGGTCATTATTAGGGCTAGAGTCAGTAACCCTAGCTGGCTTGGGGTCAGCGTTAGAATGGGGGTTGGGTTCAAGGTTAGAGATGGCAGCTGGTGATTGGGGTTAAAATTGAGGTACGGTCAAGTTTGGGGTCTCTTTGGGTTTTGGGGTTGGGGCCAGAGCAGGGTTTAGCTTTGGGGTCAGCACTGGGACTGGGGTTGGATTCAAGTTTGGGATTGGGACCATGGGTAGGTTTGTGGTTGGGTCTGGTTGGGGTTCGAGCTAGGCTCTGGCTTGCATTGGGGGTGGGGCTGTGGGGGGCTAGGAGAGGGACACAGACTCAGCCACCCCGTTCTCTTCCCAGAACTTTATCAAAGCGAAGCAGTACCAGCCGAACACACAGGTGGAGGTGCAGAGTGATGGGGCTGAGTCAGCTGTCTTTCAGCAGCTCTTCCAGAAGTGGACCCTGCCCAATCGGACTTCAGGCCTGGGCAAAACCCACACCTTGGGCTCCACGGGTGAGGGCCGGCCCGAGGCAGGGTGGGGTCAGGAGCCGGACCTCCCTCCCAGACACGCCTCTTCCATGCGCTCTTTCCCCTGGCGCTGGGCTCCCCCGGTAGGGTGAGGACACGAGGGAACATGAGTAAACTGAGCGGTCACAAAAAGGAAGCTGAGAAGCACCTGTCTTTCCCTTGGAATGGGGTTGTCTCCCTGGAAACCAGATAGCGTCAGTGTCTCACCAGACAATATTTGCTGAACGCAAGCTCAGTACCAGGCCCCTGGAGGAGGATGAAAGGGTTGTCCCTCTCCTGGCCCCTCCGGGAGGCCCTGGTGAAGCCCGAGTCTTAGGGATGGGAGATGGGGTTTCGCATTATAACTGCCACTCTCCAGCTCTGTGACCTTGGGTAAGCCATCCGATCTCTCTAGCCTCAGCTTCCCCATCTGTAAAATGGATCTAAGAATTGCAGTCATCACTCAGGGCTGTTGTGAGGACCTGGGGGACCCCGGCTTGTGACAGCTGGCGTCCTGATCCCCCTGCCCGCCCCCCCAGCCAAAGTAGAGCAGGTGAAGTTTGATGCCACATCCATGCACATGCAGCCTCAGGTGGCCGCCCAGCAGAAGATGGTGGACGACGGGAGCGGCGAGGTGGAGGTATGGTGAGGGTGGGAGGCGGGTGCTGGGTGGGGCGGGGTCGGCGGAACGTGTCCTGGCCCTCAAACCAGCCTGGTACTGGCCCCAGGTGTGGCGCATTGAGGACCTGGAGCTGGTGCCGGTGGACTCCAAGTGGCTAGGCCACTTCTACGGGGGTGACTGCTACCTGCTGCTGTACACCTACCTCATCGGCGAGAAGAAGCACTACCTGCTCTACGTTTGGCAGGTCAGGCCCCACCCTTCCCTGTCCCGAGCACAGCTAGCTCGGCTCCCACTCCAAGCGGCTATCACCCTTGAGTTGAATACCTCTGGTGATGGGGAGCTCACCACCTTTTCCATCCTGGGACTGTTTAGGCTCTGAGATCCCAGTGGTACAGGGTACCCCCATTCACAATCCTTGCCCCTTCTCTGAGTTCTTGGAGTCTCCCTTCCAATTTCCATGGCTTCCAGAACATTCTCTTCATCTGCTCAAAGCACCATGGATTTGTGGGTCCAGATGTGAATGCACAGGGAAATGCTTGGGTCCTGGGGGTAGTGGTATGATAGCCATGGTGTTCCCCCGAGTTAGAAGGAGAGGAGGTCTGGGGTTAAGGGCGGAGTAGCAGGTGGTCTAGGGTTGGCGGGGGGCCGGGAAAGGATTAGGTGTGGGGCTGGGATCAAACGGGTCTGGGTCACGTGGGGTTTGGGCTGTGTCCAGGGCGGTATTTGGTGGGGCAGACCGTTGGGTTTGGAGCCAGGTGAGAATCAGGGATGGAGTTGTTGCTGCGGCCGGGGACTGGCTCAGAACTAGGCCCGGCCTCGTCCCCCCAACTTCCATCATGCTTGTGCCCAGGGTAGCCAGGCCAGCCAAGATGAAATAACAGCCTCTGCCTATCAAGCCGTCATCCTGGACCAGAAGTACAACAATGAACTGGTCCAGATCCAGGTCCCGATGGGCAAGGAGCCACCGCACCTCATGGCCATCTTCAAGGGACGAATGGTGATCTACCAGGTGTGGCTGCTGGCTTGAGGCACCTGGCAGGACCCACGATTGCGGCGGGGTGGGCATCAGGAGATGGGGAAGGGGACCTGGGGCTGGGGCGGGGGCGGGCCTGGGGGTGAAGCGCGTGCTTTGTAGGAGAGGACTGTGTGAGGCCCCATCACCCATGTGGAACCGGCAATAGAAACCACCACTCCATAGAAATGAGTATGCAGCGTGGGCAAGTCCCGTTTCTCTCTACACTCCACGGCCCCCCCACCCCCACCCCATCCTCTGCATGAGAAAGGTAGTTCTTTTGGCTAGATTTGCCCACATGATGAGCCTATCCAAACAGCAATGGTGCCTTCCAACGTAATGGAATAGACATCTCCAGCACTCGTTTAAGAAATCAGCTGTTTATGGAGCACCCGCGAAGCCTGCAGCCCTCTGCAAGGTGCAGGGGCTGGAGAAGGCCGGTCTTGTTGGGAGAGCGGGGAACTAACAGCCCGAGGCACTCTGTGGTTAAATACACGCGGGTTGGGTTCGCTGCCGAGCGTGAATACAGTAATCTGGGGCAGGCAGGGAGTTCGTGCTGGAGGGGGGGTTTGGAGGGGCTCTTGACATCAGGGTCAGAGTTGAGGCGCTCAGCAGAGGTAAAATGAGGGCATGCAGGGCAGGGGGCACAGCAAGGACAAGAGCCCAGAGGAGGGGATCCACGTAGAGCAGGGAGAAGCCCGGCTGAGCTAAACTGGAGGGTCTGGAGAGAGCAGAGTGAGTCTGGAAGGGCAGTTTGCGCCTGCGTCATGAGGGGCCTGCAAAGGCTGGGCTGAAGAGCTGGTTCCAGTCTATGAGCAGTAGGGAGCCATTGAAGATTTTTCTGAGCAGGGGAGTGCCATGACAAAAGCAATGTTTTGGAAAGGCTAGTCTGATGATGATGCGGCAGAGGACCTGGGGGCCGGCAGACCCCACCCCAGCCTCTCTTCCACTCTGTTCTCTGTGCCCTTCTTGAGAATCTTCCGCTGTCTGTACTAAGTTGCTCCCACCTCTCTCTCTCTGCCTTCTTCTCACCCGCTGCAGGGAGGCACCTCCCGGGCCGACAAACTGGAACCAGTGCCCTCCACACGGCTGTTCCAGGTGCAGGGAACCAGCACCAACAACACCAAGGCCTTTGAGGTCCAACCCCGGGCCAGATTCCTCAACTCCAATGATGTCTTCATCCTTAGGACCCAGTCCTGCTGCTACCTGTGGTGCGGGAAGGTGCGTGCAGTGGCCTCCCCTTCCTCAAGTGGATCTTTGGGGTCCCCGGGCCTCAGGGGAGTCCCTGGCCAGCAAGTCCTTCTGGCTCATTTCCCAGCTGCCCCTAGCCAGTCTCCCTCCACCCTCACATTCTCTGCCTCTAGGTCTGATTCAGTCTCTCTCGTTTTCTTTGTCCCTGGCCACCCCTGCCTGTCCCAGTGTTGGTGGGTCTTTGTGTCTGGGGCTCTCTCTCACTATCCCCGTACCCGTCACGGCCTCTCCGTTGATCTCAGCCTCTTGGATGCTTTCTCTTGCCCTGTAAGGAGAGTGCAGGCTCCTGTCTTCTCTGCTGTTCTTTGCAGTGTCAAGGACAGAGGAGGGGTGTGCATG
Organism: Zalophus californianus; assembly: GCF_009762305.2. Taxonomy (NCBI): domain Eukaryota; kingdom Metazoa; phylum Chordata; class Mammalia; order Carnivora; family Otariidae; genus Zalophus; species Zalophus californianus. Next base: position 176,109,331 of record NC_045597.1, read on the forward strand.
GGGTCCTGATCCAGGCAGGAGGGGCCCTCTTGGACCCAGGAGCTCTGGGCCAGTAAACGTGGTGGAAGGGTGGGGGTAGGTGTGGCGGTAGAGATGGTCTCCCCCAACACAGCTGACCCCCTCTCCCCAGGGCTGTAGTGGGGACGAGCGGGAGATGGCCAAGATGGTTGCGGACACCATCTCCCGGACAGAGAAACAAGTGGTGGTGGAAGGGCAGGAGCCGGCCAGCTTCTGGGTAGCCCTGGGCGGAAAGGCTCCCTATGCCAGCACCAAGAGGTAACTATGGGGTCCCTCTGCCTCCAGCTCACCTTCTGCGCTGGGGAGCCTCCTAGCTGCTCCAGCCCATGGCCCAGAGTCTGCAGTGAGCATGGACTGAGGACTCTGTGTACCAGTCCCCAGGGCTACTAGATGAAAAAAGAAGGGGCGGCCCAATGGGCCCTCAGAGCCCTGTGAGCCCAGGGGCATGCCTGGGGCCCGGTGGGGGTTTTCTTGGCAAATGAAGTTCACAGGCTAGGAAGCAACTCAAAGAGAGGGGCAGGGCTTGCCCTTGGGGACAAAGCTGCCAGAACCCTGTTCTTTAGTCCTGACACAGGACCTGGATGCTGAGAAGCCCCAGCTGGAAACACTTTCCGGTATTTTTTCTAGAGCATACCCAGGGTCCACTATTCCCCCGTTCAAAAGCGAAAGGGCTTTCCTGCAGTAGCAGGAGAAGGCCTAGAAGGAAGATATCAGAACTTCCCCACGGCCTGCAGAAGAGCCTCTGGAATGCTCGTCCTGGAAAGGCAGCGGGGACTTCTCCCTCGGAGCGCTCTCAGACTCTTGCGAGGAGGGGGGCACTTTTCGTGTGGTTAGAAAAAAGAGCATTTTCCTCGAAGTTGGGCTTCCTGTGTCGGAGTTCTGCGTCCTCCATTTTTCCTTCCCCACACCTTCTTCTTGCCGCCACAATTTTCTCTGCATCTTGCAGACTGCAGGAGGAAACCCTGGCCATCACCCCCCGGCTCTTTGAATGTTCCAACCAGACCGGGTGCTTCCTGGCCACAGAAATCCCTGACTTCAATCAGGATGACTTGGAAGAGGACGATGTGTTCCTGCTTGATGTCTGGGACCAGGTAGGATTGAGGCCTGGGGCCCTCCCTTCCCACCAGCTCAAGCCCCAGGGCCAAGAAATAGTGACTTTATGGACAGGTAAGATTTGACATTTTCTGGGCTCCCTCATTCATTCTTCCTGGGAGTAGTACTGTGAACAACAAGAGCCTAAGGAAGAAGGAGGCGGGTAGAGAGGAATGTTCCGGAAGGGGCTGCAGTGCGGGATGTATTTTCCCAAAGCCCCGTTTCTTTCACATGGCAGAAGCATGTTTCTGAGGGTCTGCAGCTCTGGAGAGACCGGGAGTCCCACACTGGCAGAGTCTCCAAGTAGAGGACACCTGTCCAACCTCTTCATCTCCCAGATGCAAAGTCGAGCCAGAAGGGGCCTGCCCGAGGTCACTTGGCTCCACTGTCAGTCATCAGAGCCTGGCGGACCCCAGGTGGAGCCCGGTGGGCCCGGGAGGACAGGAAGGCCTGCGCAAACTCTGGATTCTCCACAGGTCTTCTTCTGGATCGGGAAGCATGCCAAAGAGGAGGAGAAAAAAGCTGCAGCAATCACAGCACAGGAATACCTCAAGACCCACCCCAGCGGCCGTGACCCCGAGACCCCCATCATTGTGGTGAAGCAGGGACACGAGCCCCCCACCTTCACAGGCTGGTTCCTGGCATGGGATCCCTTCAAGTGGAGTGTGAGTGGCCAGCACCCCCTGATCCTTCCAGCCCAGCAGGACCTGCTCCAGGAGGCCGCTCACAGCACACCCCAAGGGCAGGGCAGACTTCCAGGCTTTTCTATTCATTGTGATAGACGACCAGTGACAGATTTTTAAAGGGGTCCTAGGGGACCTCGAATAAAAAGTCAGACTGTGTAAGTCAATGAAGCCCCCTGGTGAGGGAGAGGAAAGGAAGTCTATCAAAAACCCAGGCTCATGTCCGTGCCTTTCTTGTGCACGAGATGTAGCTCAGAGCTGATGGACATTCTTGCTAAGAGCTGTACTGACCATTTGAACTTAAATCAACTAAAGTTAAACAAAACTGAAGATTCAATTTCTCACAAGCCCCAAGCTAACTGCTTCGTAGCCACTCGTGGCTAGTGGCTCCCAGGTTGGACAGCGCAGAGAAAGAACATTTCCACCACTGTAGAAACTTCTCCGGGACAGTGTTGGTGGATCCTCAAACCAGATGAAAATGACACATGTCAGTTCTTTAAAGGACATACGAATGTCTTCCTGGTACCCACTTCTAAGCAAAATGGGTCATACGTGTGGTCCTTACCTGAGGGACAGTGAGTCAGACTACCACAGGACTTTCCTGAACTGGCCTCAGATAGAAGCAGAGGGCAGGTCCTCAAAATGGAAGCCTGTGCAAGTTTTCTACAGGAAGGAGGAAGGCTGAGGCCTGGTGACTTTAGGTGCACAACGGCAGTCATGATGCGCCATGCTGGGGGCCAGGCTCTGGGCTTATAGAGATGTGGCTCCTCATGGAGCCAGTGTCCCTTTGATTCCCTTCACCCTTCTGCGGCAGGGTCCCCCTCCAGGCTCTGGGAGGAGGCCCCTGGCTTCCAAGCCCCCCATGTTCCCCAGAGCCTCCACAGTGGAGGCAGCTTCTCCAGGCTGCATGTGGCTGCCCACACTGCCTCTGAGGGTGGCCTCTATCCCCATGTGGGGCTGAGCAGGGCCTTTCCTGACCATCAGCCCTGTGGGTGTTCATCCTCACTCTCTAGCCTCCTTTTTCAGGGTCCCTCCTCTAGCCCCCACTCCTGGGCCTTAGGCCAGCCTTCTTTCAACCTCCCGAAAGGAAAAAAATTCTTCCATGTCCTCTGCTGAGAGCCGGGTCTAACTTGTTATTGGCTTTATGTGCAGAACACCAAATCCTATGAGGACCTGAAGGCGGAGCTTGGAAACTCTGGGGACTGGGGCCAGATCACTGTGGTGAGTACAGGGCAGGTGGTTGGCTGACGTCGCCGCCCCGTGGGAGCTGAGAAAGCTCCAGAAAAGATAGCAGGGTCCTGGGCTTCCCTTTCCACCATGTCCTCCCACCGCTCATGGAAGTGCTTCTCCCTGTTGAACTTCAAGGCCTCCTGCTGTTTCTTCTCCTCCATGGCCTAGTCTGAGCATGCATAAGAATCCAGGTGATGGGAGCCAGGAGCGAGGTGGGGACAGCTGGTTAAAACGCAGATCCCAAAGTCCCCTTCACTCCCCCACATTCTGGTGCGTGGAATCGGAATGAGCCCCAGGAATATGCTTGTTTTAAATGAAGAGCCAGGTGATTTGATGCAGTTAGTCCATGGACTACACTTCGAGACAGAATGATTTGTCTGCTGTGGTCACCCCTGGGGTCCTTTCTCCGGGTGCAAACTGCAGTCTCTCAGTTAGTGAACAGAACCCCGTGCATTGAACCCGTTGGCCCTGGGTTATGGGAATCTGAAAGCAAAACCTTTCCTTCAAGAAGTTCATAGCCTCGCAGGGGAGGCAGGGCCAAGTAGACTCTGTAGAAATGTGTCCAGAACACGACAGCAATTTCATGAGCACGCTGGCTTAATCAGCAGATAAGGCTGGCTCCTCAGCCCCACCCGCAGCCTGAGTATCCTGTGCCCTCAATAGACCCTTCCTGGTGGACTGATGTTTCAGGCAGGAAAGCATGGATAGATAGGTCAAGGCTAAGGGAATTTACTGATGACAGTTTCATAACAGATAAGAGAAAGAGGGTCATAAACGTCCAAGGTGGACCTTGAACATCTGTGGGAAGCCATGGAGAAGTTCATAAGTCATAGAACAAAATAATCATCTTGGACCCATTGGCTTTGGTTGGATGCAAACCACCAAGTTTTAGCTCACAGATCCAATCAGGTGTTGTGTTCTTACGAGGAGTGTGCGTATGGGGGTCATGGGAGGCTTCTCGAAGGAGATGCTCTAGAATCAATGTTGACTCCGGAGCGAAAAGCAGCCTGGGAGGTAGCCACAAACCAGCAGGATGAACCAGTGGTTTCCTTCTCTTCCCTAGGAGATCACCAAACCTAAACTGGACGTGTTCAATGCGAATAGCAACCTCGTTTCTGGGCCTCTACCCATCTTTCCCCTGGAGCAGTTGGTGAACAAGCCTGTGGAGGAGCTCCCCGAGGGTGTGGACCCCAGCAAGAAGGAGGTAGGTCAGGCTCGAGGATGAAGAAAGCTGGCTGGCCGTCTGCTGGACAATACTAACTGACCCCCAGATTGTGCCCTGCAGGTGATTAGGTGCTGGGGATGCCCTGGTGAACAAAACATACCTGGTCTCCACCTTCACGTGAGATGACATCTCAGTGGGGACAGAGGGTTCAAAGGACCCTGATTACACTATGATTTAATTTCAGTGATGGTAAGCGCTACAAGGTGAAGTACAGGTGCCATGAAGGGTCTTCCAAAAAGGAACCTGACAGAGATTTCCTTCTGAAAGGTGAACAGGAATTATTCAGGCAAAATGGATTTTTCCTGGAGAAGCGAACAGCATGCGTGAAGCCCAGAGGCAGGGAATGAGCACAGTGGGGATTAATTTTAAAAAGTTTAAAAATCTTAAAAAAAAAAAAGATTTTATTTTTAAGTAATCTCTGCACCCAATGTGGGGCTCGAACTCACAAACCCGGGATCAAGAGTGGCACACTCCACCGATGGAGCCAGCCAGGTTTTATAAAACCTTAAAAAAAAAAAAAAAAAAAAGATCTGGGCGCCTGGGTGGCTCAGTTGGTTAAGCGACTGCCTTCGGCTCAGGTCATGATCCTGGAGTCCCGGCATCGAGTCCCGCATCGGGCTCCCTGCTCAGCTGGGAGTCTGCTTCTCCCTCTGACCCTCTTCCCTCTCGTGCTATCTCTCATTCTCTCTCTCTCAAATAAATAAAATCTTAAAAAAAAAAATGAAAATTAAAAAAAAAAGATCACTATGGCTACCCAGTGAAGAAGGGACTGGAAGGTGGCAAAAGCAGCGGCCAGAGGCTGGTTGAATGGTGGCTGGGGAAGTGGAGGGAAGGAGGGGGTTTAGAGGAATTTTAGGAGGTAAAGTCAATGACACTAGGTAATTACTGGATGAAGGGTGTGATTGGGGGGGGCAATTGCATCATTTTCGAAGATAAAAAAAAACCCTGGGTCAGACTGAGCTTAGAGGGGGACAACCGTGAGTATGGTGGTAGCCATGCCGTTTGAGGCACCCGGGGACATCCCGGGTGATGCCTATTTGGTGGGCAGGCTATTCAGAGACCCACCAGCGCGCAGCGCTTCCGGTGCCTGCACCTGCAGGCCCACGCGGGTCACTCGTGGGGAGAGAGTATGGCAAGAAGAGAGCTTGTTAAAAATACATTTCCAGTATTCATTCCCACTAAAGGCAGATCCAAAATGGATGGCTGATCTAGTGTGATGGGGGTATCAAAAGACAACGTACTCTCGGGATGATAAACCATAAAGACGTCTTGCTAGTGAATTAAGTAATCTACAGAAGAGAGATGCCTGATTTCTCCAAGTCTGTTACGGGTTTGGGCCCGATATATGTTTAAGTGTATTGTTCCCAGAGCATTTGCGTCCTGCCCTTCACCTTGGAGACCATGTTCATGCATTCTTTCCCAGATCTACCCATCTGTGTCCTCACTGGAATATTGGGACGATCCCAACATATTTTTTGTAACAGTAATATTATAAATATTATTTGCCCAGCCCCTGGTATGTAAATGTAAGCTGCTGTTACAACTGCCTGAGGAAACTGGAGGGAGGGCAAGTGACTTGCCTGATGTGCCTGACATAGCGACTTAGCAGCGAGTCAGAGCAAGGACCAGGTCATCGGAGTCCTGCCGCTCCCATGGTACCATGTGGCTCGGAGTATTTCTAAAAGGAGGGGCAGCTGGTGTTATTGAACCCGGTGACTGATAGGAGGCTGAATGGATGGTGAATTCAGAATGGGACAAACAGAATCAAGACAGCCCTACCATGGTTGACACAGTCTACAAAATCTAAGATCCTTTTTAAAAAGTCAGTTGTCCGTTGCTGATTTTTTAAAAGAGATTTAAGAGAGAGAGAGAGAGAGAGAGAGAGAGAGCACGCACATGCGAGGGGTGGGGAGGGGCAGAGGGCGAAGGAGGGAGAATCCCGAGAGACTCCTCTCTGAGAGCGAAGCCCAGCAGGGCTTGATCTCCAGACCCTGAGATCATGACCTGTGCCGAAACCAAGAGTCGGACGCTTAACTGACTGCGCCACCAGGAGCCCCAGTACATTCTTGTGGGGAAGCTGTAGGTCAGTGTTAAGTGGAGAGGGTAGGAGAGGACTTCAGGCCTCTCTGGCTGCCCCAAACTCGGAAGGGGAGCCAGTGACGATGAACAGTGGGGTGGTGGGTCTGGCTGCAGGCAGTAGCAAGAGGATAATGTTTGAGTACCAGTGAGTAAGCCAGAGAGGCAGATGTGGGTATGGGTGAGGCCAGTCATCACCTGGCAGGACAACAGAGTCCAAGAGCAGGCCTAGTGGAAAGATACAAGTCCACTGGGATGGGCAGTTCCTGCTATCTACCCTGGGCGTCAGAGTCCAGAAGTCTCAGCCAAGCCGTGGAGCCGGCCTGGCTGGGGCCAGGGAGGGCACCTGCAGCCACAGCTGCGAGGGACCTGGGGCTGGGGTTTGCTACAAACCAGTTTGGGGTAGGCAGCTCTTCCCCATCCACTGATGCCCAAACCACTCACCTTTCCTCTCTTCTTCCCTGCCTGGGGGAGTGGGCAGGCTCTCAGGGGACTTGAGAATGCCCAGGGGTGGGAGGCAAACCTAAAGACAGGTTCCATCTGAGCTTGAAGTCCACCTACAGATGTTGTCCAAGCTGTTCAATTAGGGCTCTCTGCAGGAGTGGGCTCACTCTCCTGGGGTTGGCAGGGGGGCTCACATTGAAAAGAAACCCATGGCTCTTACCACCCCATCCCCTTTTTTTTTTTTTTTTTTAAATGTATTTTCTAGAACCTTTTTTTTTGAAGATTTTTATTTATTTATTTGACAGAGAAAGAATGAGAGACAGAGAGCATGAGAGGTAGGAGGGTCAGAGAGAGAAGCAGACTCCCTGTTGAGCAGGGAACCCGATGCGGGACTCGATCCTGGGACTCCAGGATCATGACCTGAACCGAAGGCAGTCGCTTAACCAACTGAGCCACTCAGGCGCCCACCACCCCATCCCCTTCTTGGTGCCTGGAGAGCAGAGATCAAGGCTGGGAGATGCTGTTTTCTAGTAGCTTCAGTTTGGGGTTCTCACGTGAATGTGCCTTGAGGGTACCTGGCTTGCCTTAAGCAGTAGCCCTATTACATCATGTTAGATGGGAGCAAATGTTGTTTCAGGCAATCCCCTCATCTTATGGAGAAAGATACATACCGCTGGCTTAGGAAGGTGTCTCCCAATCACGATCTCTAAGCCAAGAGTAAAAAGGTAGAATGGTGCTATCCAACCTTCTAGATCATTCATAGGATGGGAGAAGCCAGCATGAGTCATCCAAATATTTTGTTTCCCAGGGGGTTTTGCAAGTACCACAGCTGTGCCTGGACGCTAGACTGCTGCTTGCTGGGCCCGTCGCGCTGGGGCGGCCAGCCTGCTCGCTCAGTCCCCAGCAAGGTAGCGTCCAGGAGGGCGAGTGCCTCCCCAGGGTCATGGCTCTCTCGAGCAGAGCTGGGCCTCCTGTGGTAACAGCAACTGAGTCTCATATATTCAGACCTGGGCAGATTCCCTTTGGGGGCTCATCTGCTTACTCTGTGGGCCAGATTTACAGAAAGTAGGATCCTCTCGCTTAGGTTCACTGTTTACTGAGTAAAGACAGATGAACAAGATACCTTGTTTCCAGTGCCTTTTCATGTGTAATATTATTTTCATCCCCCTAAAAGCATTACAAAGCAAAAATTGGCCTTTAAGATTTTTTCCCATTTTATTATTTTTTAAAGATTTTATTTATTCATGAAAGACAGAGAGAGAGAGAGAGAGAGAGAGAGAGAGAGAGAGAGAGAGGCAGAGGGAGAAGCAGGCTCCCAAGGAGCAGGGAGCCCGACGTGGGACTCGATCCCAGGACCCTGGGATCATGACCTGAGCCGAAGGCAGACGCTCAACCATCTGAGCCACCCAGGCACCCGCTTTTCCCATTTTAGAGAGGAAAACTAAGACATTCTCTTAGCAAATTCCCTAGCCAAGCGAAGTCAAATGTCCCGATTCTTATTTCAGAGCTAGGGTGCACTTGTCAACAGGAGCTCAATCTACTTCACGTTGCTCATGTTCCAAATTCAGGGATCACACTTAGACCTCAACATGCCGCCTGGCTCCTCCCCATCTCTTTCCGGGTTCTCCTGACATTCCCTATTTTTGTTCTTCATGTGACTGCTATGCCACACCTATAGGACTCATCCATGTAAACCCCGGGGGAGAATGTGACCGCTGCCGTCTGGTTTCTCTCTTCTTCTAGGAGTACCTGTCCACCGAGGATTTCACCAAGGCCTTGGGGATGACACCCACTGCCTTCTCTGCCCTCCCGCGATGGAAGCAACAACAACTCAAGAAAGAAAAAGGCCTGTTTTGAGAAGGAGTGGTTGTGGTTGGAGAGCAGTTCCCTACCCTGCTTGCAGTTTCCTTGTTTTCATCACTGGTATATTAGTCCTATACTAATTGAAGTGAAATTTTACCTGTGAGCAACCTATTCTTCCAGAATGGTACCTCCATAAGGAGACTGTGGTCCCAATTTCAGCTCTTAAGAAGGTGGTCACATTGTTTCGACCCTGGGGTGTTAATGTCACTTTTAACCATCCTGTTCTAGAGCTCTCCCTCCTTAGAAGAGCAAACACTCCACAGAACATTCTAATTCTGAGGAGTCATCCCTAGGTTTTCCTCTCCTGTAAGTTGTTTTTAACCATGGAAAGCGGGCTGCAGCCTTTTGCAGTTTCACATCTTTCCCAGAGTAATGGCTTTTCCTTCTCACATATGTTCCTCACTGACTTGGATGAGAGGTTAAAGGGCACTCCTTTGCAAGAGTTGAATGGCCTGGGGAAGGGCCCCGTTAGGAAGTTTCACAACACTAACCTGTCCCCAGTGAGAGCAGCATACCCACTGGGTCTAGAACAGAGGTCATTTTCACCCCTATCTGGTAATAATAAGGCAAAGGAAGAGCTTAGCTAAGGCCAATGCCGAGTTTACAAAGTGTTATCCAGAACCTCTGCCAAGCTTCCCGGGCTCCTCCAGTGAAAACGAGAACTCGGTGCTGCCTCCAGCCATTTGTTGGTTTGCCCTTCCATCTCCTTTAAGGTGTAATGGTGCTGCATTGAAATCCAAGTCAGAAGGGAACAGAAAGTGATTTCACAACCTCAACAAATGGTTGTTAAGTGTCTGTAAGGATAAGTCTTTTCCAGAAATGACAGTCAAACCAACGCAAGGTTAATAAAGGCTTTAATTTCACACACACAAAAAACTCTATGCATAATTTAAAAAGGAAACAAAAACAAGGAAAAACCGTAAAGGATACAGAGGAACAGTTCTGCTAAAACACAGATAAAGTGCCGCTCCATACGAAACAACATAAAGAATCAGAATCAAGTCACTCTGAACACAAAGAAAGAAAATCACCTCACAAATAACGTGGCCAAAGCTGCCAGCAAATCTGGTAGTGGCTCAATCAGGCAAAGTGTAGGACCCTTCCTTCCGTTTTCCTCTCCATAGCATTAAGTCAACCACACTGACAACAGGCCAGAGGAATTGGGATGCAAGGACAAGCTGAGAGAGGGAGGGGAACTGGGGAGAGGTGTGTGGTCTCACCCCCCGCATCCGCTCTGTTCTGGAAACAGGCCAGGTCAGTTGATTGCTCTTGTTTTGGCATGTGACCTGCCGAACTTGGGTCTTGATCCAGAACCTCAACCCCTCTATGGTTTCACCAGCCAACATGCCTATGCTTTGAACCTCTTAATGTACTTTAAGAAAAGTCCAATGTTACTAAAATCAACTGCTTATACTTATACTGGCACACTTTTTATTAAAAACTTCAAAACCTCAGACATATAGCACACATGGAAAGAAAAATTTACTGTGTATAAATATGATACAACGGAAAAGACTGCCTGAAGTCTAGTAATCAAAGCATGCCATAAAGGAGTCAGTGACTGTGGTGACACACAGCAAAAGAACGGTCACAAAACTCTCAAGGCCTACCGAACTGTAGTTTTCCAATAAAATATATGTTTTTCAGATGTTATTAAGACATACCAATAGAGACAAAATTAGGACTTTGAAGTACTGCATTCAAAAGACATCAGATGGCAGAAGCCCCTTAGTTTTTGTACACACTTAAAGAGAGCATCACTCAGTGGTAAAGCAAGATGGGGAGAAGGCAAAGCACACGCCTGTTTTTGGGGGACACTCATGGGACTTGCATCTGGTACTGGGTTGTTGATGTGTCTAAAAATCTCCATATATATATATACAAGATCCAAATGTACTTGGGAGATCTAGCTCTGTTTCCCTGATTTAAAACAAAAGACTGCCTATGGGGGCACAGGGGAGGGGGTGCCAATTAAAGCAAAGAACCAAAAAAAAAAGTTTGGATGACTAAGTGCATCCACTGCAGTCATTTCAGAGGACAAAGAAAGAAGAGTAATATTTTTATTTGTTTTAGTATAAACTCTTTTCAGATTACGAATGAGTTTACAAACTACTTTTTTTCTGTATGGTTCCAAACATCACCCCCAAGCTCTCTCTATACTCATAACACTCAACTATATAGACACTGTCAAAAATCTCTTCAATTTAGATGTTTCCAAATAATTTTCATTATACAAGTCTATCCGTAGCTGTATACATGTAGAACCTTGTTTCTATAGTCACATAATGGTAACTGCAGTATGGAAGAGTAAGTCAAGTCATGAATTCACTTGGTGAGGTTTTAATTCTTAAAGTTTCTCTTTTGGAAGAATTCTACACTTGAACAAGAAGTAAAGAAATGTATAGTCTACTATTTGCCTCCCAGAGTTAATCAGCTGATTTGTAAGTATCTCTGTATACTTTTAAAAATGTAAACACATTTACATTTGTTACAAATGTTACTGAGCCATTAAGTTAGGCCTGAAACTGAGAGACCATGGCAAGTAAACAAACAGCTTTTGGAATCAAAATGTAAATAGAAGAACAATTCATGGCCTTGCTGCTTCTTGCTCGATCCTGCTGACACAAAACTCATGAGTGTGCACACACTATAAATACATTCCCCACAAAACAGTCTATCTCATAGGCCTAAATTAGAGTCATGGCTACTAAAGGGGCAGCAGCTATCTGGCTACATGCAACTTCCAATTCTCCATAATACTAGGTGGTAAGAATCAGAAAGTTTGAATTTTAGTTTTCTCTTCCAAAAAATTTCAATTAAGATCAGCTGTCTGCAGAACTAAGTGCTGCCAAGTACCAATTCAACATCATTTAAAGTAATGGAACCACATTTGGTATTTTCAGTAGAAAGGTGACTGTGTACGCTGCCTGGGACTGAAGCACTCTGTCCCCATCTGACTTGTCCCTTCCTGGCCCCAACACACCAAATGCCTCAACCCCCCCCCCACAATTCTGAGCAAACTGATCATACTGTGCAAAAAAAAAAAAAAAAAAAAAAATATATATATATATATATATATAATCTACTTATAATTTTTAAATATATACAACCAGCTCAAAAAAAACCCAATAAACCCCTTCAAAGCTAAAATTTCCATCTGTAGTCATGAACCCAAATGAGAAGTGTAGTGAAAGGGGGGATAAAGGAGCACAGGGAGGGAGGAAGGCTGACAAGGCCACAAAAATGCACAGCTACCAAGGAAAATTCAAGTCCCAAAGTTGCAAGCATATCAGCAGTAAGATAATTCATCTACCTCAGTAACCTATTTTCAATTAGCAAGTCCAGCCCAAGAAAGGAAGATCAAATCAAAACAGGTTTCTCAGCCACGTGTACTTCTAAACCACACACCCACACACAAACACACCGGCTACAAAAAGCAAGTCAAATGAGGGCAATGGGCAATCAGGCCTATGGCATCATTTCTATTTTTTTTTAATGCCCTAATGCATCCCTCACTTCAATACATTTCCAGTCATTTTAAACAGCACCTCTCGAAGCTCTCAAATGCAAACATGCGGAAGAGAAGTCCTAACTAGCTATAGAATTTGATCACCACTTCACTCGTTTTGGAAAAAACCAGTTATTTTCCAGCAAAAGCTACAGTTTTAAAACAGTTATTTTCCTCTGCTCTATACGATTCATGCACAACCGACCGGTGCATCATTTTGGAAGGTTCACTGTGGTAGTGCATGGGTAGATGGTAGGAGGCAGAGCTTTTCATCTGGAGTTAACCAACGCACTGGGGCCATTTACAATTTAAAAACTGAGAATTTTAGAACAAGTTACTGTGTCAGAACATGTCCAAGTGTGGGGCCTGGTGCTCTCTTAAGGCAATCTTCTAGAGAAGATGTTGCACCTTCTGTGATGATGGACTTTAACATGTATCCTCCCCTTGAAAAACTGATGTGGTTTTGTCCCTACCTCAGAACTGAAACAAGAATTCCCTCCTTCCTGATAATAAAAGGAAGTAAAACATGAAAGAAAATATTGAAAAAGTTTCATTTTGCTGCACTTAACTGTGCGAACCTAATGATTCCCGGGCTTACAAAGTTATTTTGTGGATAGAATTCTCCTCTCGAACTCATTCTTTATATGGTTTCACAAGCTGCTTAATATCCAAGCTGGTTACGCCAGCGGAGTGACTAATGTGGCACTTAATGTTGCATTCCCATTTACCCTCAACTCAAAGCACCTAAAAAGATAAAATATATTATGCACCTTTGTTACTTGTTAGTTCTTGGGTTTACCTAAACCAATCTCATTCTAATTCTCACCCTGTTTTAAGGGCAAAGACAGACAACAAATGATTAAATGCTCAAGCTTCATCCTAAGCTCATGTACTTAATTTCCCGCTTGCAGTAGGGCTTCTAGTGGTCCAGAGTTTTTAGCTTTAACGCGAGAATCCTCATCCTGACCTCTCCATGTATGAGAGAGATGCTAGCACTCTTCCATATCCCCAAGTGTCCTTGCTGGGGAATCCCAATTGGGATATTATTTTCCTACCTCTTAAAAATTTTGGTTGCAATCTATTAGGGTAATGCTTGCTCCATGGAAGAATGATACAGAAGAAAAAGAAAGGATTCTGTCTTCACTACAGTAATACAGATGAATATACTGTGTGAAGGGATCTCTTTTAAAGAAAATACAAAGTGTTTAATGAATACCAAACGGGGGACCATAACCCACTCCAAAGCACCAACAATCCATTTCTTGGGACTGCATGTAAACAGCAAAAGCATTACAAATCCATGAATTAATTAAAAAAAAAAAAAAAAGCTCCTCACGTCAGGTGGCAGAAATGCCTCTCCCTTGCAAGGAGAACAAACTGTCATTAGTGTAACATGGAGAGCTGGCTTTCCAGTGAACTTTACTAATAAGAAACACACGTGAAAGATTATAGACTTGAGTGAAACTACTCAAGGAACAGAAAAACTAAATGCCAACCGATATGTACATCTTTACACATCTCTCAAGTGAATGGACTCTTTGACACCTTCATTTCTTCTCCAAACTCTGTGCTATTAATTTTGAACAGGAATACTATGGTGGCTCATCCTAACTCTTTAAGGCTCCATTCATTCCACATACATGTGTGTGCGTGTGTGTATGTACATATATATATTATTTACAACATGTATTCCTAAGACAAAAGGAAGTGCCACTCTTGTAGGAGAAAAAGAGGATAATCAGCTACAGATGTGAGACCAAAGTTTCCATAAAACAATTAGCATGGAGCGTTCCACATAATTGCAATTTTCGTCTTTTGGTTTGGCCCTGAGCTGTTTGTTGCTCCCGCATCAAGTAGAATTCCAAATTCTCCTTGGGCAGAGGAAAGGTGAGGTGGGCAGCAGTAAGAGGGAATAAGCAGTGCACACTGCCAACCCAGGAGTTTGTTCCTCACAAGGCCTGACGAGTGGTCTTCCCCACTTCCATGCTAAGTGCCTGAGAATTCTTTTCCGTTTCCAGCAGCTCATCAAAGATCTCCCTTAAAATAAAACAACAAGAAATAAAACAGGAAATTCAGTGAGCAAAGCCAAAGGACAGGTAGAAGGTACTGATAAAGCCTGCACAATCCCATTTAGTGCCTGAATTTTATTAAACAAGCAGCGCATTCATTTGATCACTATCTTAACCCCAAGTGCAGATTTCTGAGAACGCTGGGGGGACAATGGCACTGGCTACCCCTGATAACAATGCCATGTAGTTCCCATCCATCCATGTAACTCAGATCTTCTAGCTGATACACCTGGAAGACCAAAAAGGTTTAGGATAGGACAGCTTTGTCACAGAACAGTCTTAAGTTCCATACCTCGACACTACCATGAGGTAAGTCATTAACATGAGTTAAGATATCAAGATATAAGCCCTAAGCAAAGGTAATAAAAATAAAAAACTGTCAACCAATAAGTGATGGGGATAATTTGTCCTTACAGGGAAAAAAAAAAAAAAAAAAGAGTTTGGGAGATGTTTAGCCCATAGCTCCAGACCTGGCAGTTTCTTACTTGTGCATATAAAAGAAGATATAACCACTCCGGTCCCGATCACTCTGCACAGAAGCCTCCTGGATTTTAGATACCTCGAGATCATTGTAAGTAAACCATGCCTGCTTCTTAATGTCGTACACATCACTAATGTAATGACCTAAAATAAATAAAATCTTAAAATTGTCGCTTTTAAAACAGTGCATTTTTCTCAGGTTACAGGAAGTTTTGGAGAGGGAGAAACAGCCACCCCATCTACCCTATCCCCAACAATGTTTCTACAAACCATTCAGAAAACATGTACAGGAATCTAAGGGAGAAATATACTACACCAGGACAACTTTTTGGATAAATATATATATATATATATATATTTTTTTTTTTTTACATACACATATATAGGGGAATTTGGGTCATCTATAAATAAATAAAAAAGTTGCACCTTTAACACAATTCACATTTAGTGTGATCAAAGGAAAGATTTAAAACTTTTTCTTAATGCGTTCAACCTATAGCTCATGAAGCTAGGCACAGAGCAAACTAATAGGGAGTAAATGCTGGCTACTTCATTTGTAAAATGCTGAAATCATAATGTCCATTTACCTGAAGAAGAGGTGCTACCAATGTGACTGACAACACTAATGAGTCGATAAGAATGAGGAAGATTTCCTGTCTGGAAAACAGAAGTGAGCATGACTTTTAACTCTTCATTTGAATAAAAGCAAAACACTACATTTAAATTCATTATCAAAGCTAATACGGCTGAGTTTCAGTGTGTGTGTAGTCAAACTCAATAAAAAAAAAAATCCAGTGGTTGTATTGTTCATACCTTTTGACCCAAGAATTCTACTCCCAACTAAGAATTTATCCTAGGAAAATCATTCAAAAGAAGAAAAGAGTACATGTATAAAATTATTCACTGTAGCATTATCTATAATAATGGAAAGTTGGAACAATAGGCCCAATAATAGTTGAATGATTAGTGGTATACCAACTCAATGCAATATTATTCAGTGGGTCAGCAACATGTAAACTTGTTTTTCAAATCCACATGAATGCACACAATAATTACAGCTCTATAAAAACAGGTATGTTAATGATTAAGTACTGGAAAACAAAATGAACAAAATGAAAACAGCTGCGGTGGTACTGTAGGGATTATGGATAAACTTTTATGTTTTAAATATTTTTTAAAATGCTATTAAAATACTGTTAGAAAAATTGTAAAAACCTGGAAAGTGACATTCATGCACTGCAGGCAGCACTATAAGATACAAATTTTGGGAAGGAATATAGGTATATGTAAACCAGAAACCATTAAAATGTTTCTCAACTTGGAAGCAGTAATTTACTTCTGGGAATTTACTGAAAGAAGAAAATCCTAAACACAGAAAATATTACAATCATCCACAGTTCCTCAATGTATTTTTTAAACATGTATATTTTTTAAAGTAATCTCTACACCTAATGTGGGGCTCGAACTTACAACCCTGAGATCAAAAGTTGCACACTCTACCAAATGAGCCAGCCAAGCGCCTCCCAATGTATTCATTATTACAGTGGAACAACAGAAACATAAATACTCATGGTTAAAAATTAAGTGAAATAAATAGTATGTTGATTTGAGGCAATATACATACAGCCATTAAAAATAAAATGCTTATAAATAATCTTTAACAAGTAAGCAGAATAAAAACTACTTCCGACGTTTTAAAAGCACAGTTGGAGGTAGGGCTGACAAAATATGTAAAAATGCTAACAGCAGTTGTGTTAGGACAGTGGAGTTCTACGTAATTAAAATTACAAAAAAATTGGAAAATGGAAAGAAAAGCAATTAAGAAGGGCAAAAAAAGGTTACAATGTGTTCTAGTTTAATGTCATTGATCCAGTAGTTTTTACTGAGTTAACAACCAACTAGTTTTGTTATTTCACTTAAAGACAATATAGTTTTGGCAGAACTACAGGTGAATTAATATATGACATTGAGAGTCATGTTACTCAGTTACTACCTAACATGCATAAGAGGGAGTCAGGATATCTTTCTAGTTTTGTTTCATTTGATTTTGAATCTTGTATATAAGAAATGAGGAGCAGGGTGCCTGGGTGGCTCAGTCGGTTAGGTGTCCAATTCTTGGTTTTGGCTCAGGTCATGATCTCAGGGTCCTGGGATCAAGCCCTGCGTCAGGCGCTGTATACAGCAAGGAATCTGCTTGGGATTCTCTCCTCTTCCTCTCCCCCTCCCCTCACTCACAGGCTCTTTCTCTCTCTAAAATAAATCTTTTTTTTTTTTTTAAAGGTTTTATTTATTTATTTGACAGAGAGAAACACAGCTAGAGAGGGAACACAAGCAGGGGGAGTGGGAGAGGGAGAAGCAGGCTCCCCATGGAGCAGGAGCCCTATGTGGGGCTCGATCCCAGGACCCTGGGATCATGACCTGAGCCGAAGGCAGACGCTTAACGACTGAGCCACCCAGGCGCCCCATAAATAAATAAAATCTTAAGGGAAAAAAAAAAAAAGAAGAAGAAATGAGCAAAGGAAAAGAGAACGTGAAGAGCACTGATGGCTGCCACAGGGGATACTGACAGTGGGGCCTTGGAAGAGAAACAGCAGGAAGAGTGATGCCGGCAGCCTGAGCAGTCCTACTTAGGGAGTAAGCAGCCTACCTCTGCATTTCTTTTTAGTTCCTCCGCCTCCGCTTCTGTGTACTCCATGTCTAAAACATCCTCATTGCCAGAGTCCTCATCGGAACCCAACGAATCCAGAAAAGAGTTGTTAAACTCTGCAGAATAGAAAGTGTTGTAAAAGTTCTTAGAATAGACACAAAGTGATATGATTAGAAAGATAAAAAAAAAACAGCTTGGAGTACGTATTTTATCATCCTAAGGAAACCTAAAACATTATTAGGCTTTTATTTTATCCAGCCCACTCCGGGGAGTAACAATTCAGGTACCAGGTATCTATAAAAGAAATGTCCCTTTTCTCTTAAATATATTTATATGAAAGGGATATAATGCTAAGAAAGGAATAAAACTGAAAAAAAGATTATGGTTTTACAGATAACCCAATTTCACATTATATAAACTGTATGTTAGATTTCAACTATTTGGTGTATATATTGTAGGTGCTCCCAGCAAATACAAATGATCTCACAGAAAAGCTACCATAAAAAAATTAGTATCCTTTCATGTTCTTCAATATTACATCTTTTGAAATGTAATAAATATAATGGAAATTTAACCTTTTTAAAAAATATTTTATTTATTTGGGGGAGGGGGGGGAGGGAGGGAGGGAGGGAGGGAGGGAGGGAGAGAGGGAGAGAGAGAGAGAGAGAGAGAGAGAGAGAGAGAGAGAGAGAGAGAGAGAGAGAGGAGAGAGAGAGCGCGCACACAAGCAGGGGGAGGGAGGAGCAGGCTCCCTGAGACGTGGGGCTCTGATCCTAAGACCCTGGGATCAAGGCCCGAGTGGAAGGCAGACACTCAACTGACCAAGCCACCCAGGCGCCCCTGGAAATTTAATCTTTAAGTTTCACTAAAATACACTAACAATTAAATCCAAGATTGCTTTTTTCTTTAATAAAGTGTTTCCACTGGTAGATTTACTAATGACTGTAAATAAAGAATCCTGGGGGTGGGATGGGGTGGGGGGCTGGGGGGCTCAGTCAGTTAAGAGGTTGACTTCAGCTCAGGTCATGATCTCACAGTCCTGGGAACAAGTCCCACTTTGGGCTTCTTGCTCAGTGGGGAGTCGGCTTGTCCCTCTGCCCCCCCTTCCCGCTCATGTTCTAATAAATAAAATCTTAAAAAAACAAACAAAAGAATCCCAGAATCATTTGTACTTAAGTGTCTCTTTGCTTTAAAATATAATTAATTCCACTCAAATCACAGTATAGAGTTATTTATAAGACATGAACACCTCAGAGTGGGAAGAACAGAAAAAGAGACTGGAACATCAGAACTCTGGAAGCTGGAAAGTAGATGGTGACTGACTTAGCAGACCAAGGAAAGCCAAAGCCAGATCCTAAGCCAGTAATGGAAAAGTTGAGAACCAATTCAATTTACATCACAGAATCTTGTTCAAAAGACATACAACTTCGAAGTACCAGGTACCGTTGAAACTGGAGACTAAGGAGGAGATAAAAATAAGGATTTGATGAAAAGTATTTGAGAAACAGACTCCCAGGACCCCTTTCTCCCCACTTCATGCTGCTGAGCAATGACAGAAGTCTGGAGTTTTATCCTCTGGAGAGGGTAAAACAGTCTCTGGATTGGGGGATGCCAGGCACATACTGAAGAGAGAGGAGTAGGCCACAGTTTGCATAGTGAAGGATGAATATAACTGTCAGCCCTATTCCTATACTTGGTTCCCAGAACTTTGGCAGCCACATCTTTTACCTTTAGGCAAAGGCAAGAGATCAGAAAACTCTTTTTTAGGAACCTGACCAGCCCAAGAAAAAGGCCTAAATAACATTAACTTCATCCCCAAAACAGTCCCACCCAGTAAAACTCACAGTTGACAAGCCCTAGCTATTCATATGCTCAGGGCTTCCAATCAACCTTTAGTCTCCTCTTCTTCATCATGAACCACAGCCATGGATTACTACGTACCTGAGGAAAGTCTCTAATAAGAAATATAAAGAGCATGGGGTGCCTGGGTGGCTCATATGGCTAAGTGTCTGCCGTAGGCTCAGATAATGATACCCAGGGTCCTGGGATCAAGCCCCATGTTGAGCGCCCTGCTCAGCGGGGGGAGTCTGCTTCTCCCTCTCCCTCTGCCTCTCCCCCTGCTCATGCTCTCTGTACCTCTCTGTCTCGAATAAATAAAATCTTTAAAAATATATATAAAGAGCATAATAACAAGACAGGACAGAGCAGCTAGAGGAAACAATCTGTATTCAGGGAGAAGAAAACTTCAAATAAGCAAACAAATGAACTATATTTAATATCCTCAGATATTTGAGATGATATTGCTTCTATGACCCCCCAAAACTTAAAAAAATTAAATCATTAAAAATAATACTTCACATGCTTTTCTGTGTGTGATTCATTTCTCCATTAAAACAATGTAATTAAAATAATCTCCACACCTTGAAGACTTAACTCTGTTGCTCTTTTGAGGTCATCATCTTCTTTCTGTTCCCAAGCTTCCTAAAGGGATAAGAACACAACTAAGGTATTTAAAAAGGTATTGAATAAACTTATTTAAGGACTACAAAATCAGGTGCTCTGGAAGTATTTGCTAATAATGTTTTCCATAATCTTATGTTTGGAATACGACCTTTTGAGGGATGTGGAGAAATTCTTTGCTTTTTTCAATGCTGCCCTCTAAAACCCAACCTTGGGGGTTAAAAAGGCTTACATGCTATCTCCTCTAGTCAGTGACACTTGGCTTGCTAACCAAAAGCCATTCACTATGACATTATGATTTAATTCCCTTTTTCCTTCTATGTATGAAATACCTGGCACATAGCAGAATCTACTTAGCAAACTGCTCTGTTTTCTTTCCTCTAATTTACAGCCTTTGCCAATTTTCATGGTATAAACACTCCTACCATGGCCAATTTTAAGCTACCAACGTGATGCTGAGTGCAGAGTTGGGAAGAGGTACGTACACCTGAGCTGATGGTGAGCTGGCTCTAGCATATCACTGACCCTAAAGTCTGTGACAGCAAGATAAAACAATTCTTTCCACAAGATCATTATTCAAACACTTCTGTTTTGTTCTTGCTAAAAAACACAACAAAAAAACCCAAGACACATACTAGATACATGAATACGAAATGAATTCGTTGACTGTTCACTGTTATTTCTCTAATACATCTGAGGTTCTCCTAGAAAAACAAGTACCTCTGAACATGTCTCAACTGGATGATTAATTGTAGAAATATGGAAATGTTGACTGTAAAAAATTTTTCCCTCTCATCTGCAGAGAAAATACAATTTACAAACTTCATGCATAAATGAAGAAAAAACGTAATTTAAACAGAACTGTTTATACTTTTCTCAAGTCTACACTTGTTTTTAAGATCACTAAAGTATATAAGAAGCTCAGAATGAGCTATTCTGCCTTTAAGTCCTGGGAGCAATAACACTGTATTCAAGAAAGAAACAGATATTCTCTAAGAGGAAATATGATTACTTAAGCTTATCCCAGCTATAAAGTCTCTGAGGAAACCCAGATGGTAAAAGAGTCTTTTAGCTATTAATAGAATGATGCAGGTATACCAAACTAATGAAAGTTCATCTTATATTTCTCAGATGTGAAAATAGGTTTATCAGGTAGTTTTAACTGGGTCAACTGACAAGAAATAGGATATTCGTCTTTTGTATATGAAAAAGAGGGGTACTGAATTTTTTCTTTTTCTGCACTATAAGGAACTATTAAGAAATCAGACGTTGGTCTTTTAGATTAAGAATAAATTTTCTAAAACAAATGATTACTATCCATTATTTGTAAAATGGGTGACATGAATGCATCTTGATGGCCAGGAGGCTAGGGAGGTACTTCTTGTGAATAAAAGGATACAGAACAGCTGGTTCGGAAATCATTTTAAAGCAGTTCTCAACCTTGACTGAACACTAGAATAACTGTGGGAAGTTTTAAAAAATGAAGGAAGCAAATAAGGAGGGAGAGAAGAGAGGGAGAGAGAGAGGGAGGAAGGAAGAAGGAAGGAAGAGAGGGGAGGAGGGAGAAAGAGACAGAAAAAAGGAAAGAAATCCAGATGCCCAGACCATACACTAGAATCAATTCTATCAGAATTCCTGAGGGGAAGAACAACCCAAGCATCAATATTTTTTAAAGCTCCCCAGATGATATTAATGTGTAGTTAAAGTTGAACCCCTCTGTTCTAGACAAATTAGATTTTTTTTAAGTTTTTATTTTTAAATAATCTTTACACCCAACATGGGGCTCCAACTCACAACTCTGAGATCAAGAGTCGCATGTTCCACCAACTGAGCCAGCCAGGAGCCCTAAGATAAAAATAGATTTCTTAATTTGATTATTTGTAAACACGAAAACTGTGTGTTTATTCTAGGGAGTTTTAGTAAATTTTTATTA
The DNA here is from genome assembly GCF_009762305.2 of Zalophus californianus. NCBI lineage: Eukaryota > Metazoa > Chordata > Mammalia > Carnivora > Otariidae > Zalophus > Zalophus californianus. Next base: position 176,131,059 of record NC_045597.1, read on the forward strand.
CTAGCATGACTCGGATTGCATTGGATTAGACAACCATGAAGACATCACCTTTTAGTCAGATACCTCAGGGAACTGCGATGATGCAATCAACCAGCTCTGGCAAATATAAGCATGATGAACTAAAAATTTAAGAACAGATTATTATATGGGGCGCATGGCTGGCTCAGTTGGTGCAGCATGAGCCTCTTGATCTCAGGGTTGTGAGTTTGGGCCCCATGCTGGGTGTAGAGACTACTTAAAAATAATATCTTAAAAAAATAGATAAGAAAAGAGCAGAACCAGATAAATGTTAGTCAATGGCTGAAATCTGAAATTTCAAATACTATTCAGATAATATTCCTGAGAATTTTATGTTCAAATAATTCATAGGAAAGGATTCATATTGTGAGAAAGTGACCAGAACAAATACAATGCCTTAAAATATTAGTGATAAAATCATGGTGGTATGCTGGCTGTTTCTATAGCTTGCAAAACCAACTTGGACTGGGGATGATCTCTAATAACCCACCTTTCTTTAGCATGCAATGAATTATAGTAATGGGAAGTAATCAACAATACATTTTGTTGTATCTGGATTTAAAAAAAAAACAAACCCAAAAAGAAAAAAAGACTATCACTGTTTCTATTTCAAACCCAAGGCAAAGCTCCAAAGTTTGTTTGTTTTGATGTATCAATGGTTTACTGTATGTAAATTACCTGGAATGATGCCTGACACACAGTAAGTGCTTAACACATGTTAGCTGTTGTTATTACTGGGAAAGATAGATATGGAGAAAATAGCAATATAATTATCTCTTACTTGCTCTTGAAGGCTCTGAGCCAATGCCTGCTGAAGCTCTTGCTCTTCCCTTTCACGCTCCATATCATACTGCTGGAGCCAATCGACCTCTCCTTGAGACCCTTCTGGAGTTTTGTTTTCTTTATTCTCATCACAGTCTTTAGTTATCTCAGTAAAACCGGCAGACTCTGAGGAAGCAGAACAGGACATAACTGGGAAAGCTGCTCTAATAAACTGAAATCTCTGGATTAGAGTGACATCTACTGTTCAGAGAGAGTAATTTACCTGAGCCTCATACATAATTTGCTTGGGACATACAATTTCATTTTACTACATTTAGATCATGGTTTCTCGATCTCAGCACTACTGACATTCTGGGTGGGATCATTTTTTGCTGTTTGAGGGGGCTGTCTTATGCACTGCAGAATGTTTAGCAACATCCTTGGCCTCTACCTACTAGATGCCAGTAGCACCCCTCTCCCCCAGCAGCAACAACCAAAAAGGACAGATATTGTCAAATGTCCCCTGGGGGACGAAACTGTCCTTGGTTGAGAATCACTGATCTACCGAAATGGTTCTGAAACTTAACCAATCATCAGAAGCATTATCGTTAAGGATGGAGAAGAATGAATAGCCATATTCACAGCCAGTGATAATGTCACATGACCAAGTACTAGGAATAGAGTAAATGAAATAAGAATTAGGCTAGAATGATTATCTTAATATTGAGGTTTTTCCATTATTAAACTGTACGTCAAATGAGTGTATATTTTCACATTAATGATCAAATAACCCTTGTACATATTCTAAAGCAAAAGAGCTACATGAAATATATAATAAACACCTCATGTACTGCACAAACAAAAGACAATATATATGTTTAAAACATTCATCCAAGGAGATAAGAAAAAAAATTAATCTTTCATTTCTTCCCGTTCCTTCTCAATCTCTAGATCACAGTTAGCTAGGATAAACAACATGGTCATGATTTTGTTCTGGTGAAACAGATTTTGTTCTGTTAGAACAACATTTCATTATAATTTTAATACAGATAAGAGTGGGTGGATAAGAGCTTTCTCTTTCTCACTTTACAAAAGCAAAAATTCTCATCTTAACAAGGAAATTCTCATAAGAAGAATTTAATTGGTCAACAAGAATTACCTTTACAGATTTTATATGGATTGCTTTAAAATCAGGATATGCTTAGGGTGCCTGGGTGGCTCAGTCAAACATTGGACTCTTGATTTCGGCTCAGGTCATGATCTCAAAGTCTGGAGATTAAGCCCCATGTTGGGATCAACACTGGGCGGGGAGCCTGCCTAGGATTCTCTCTCTCCCTCTCCCCCCATTTGCACTCTAAAATAAAGAAGTAAATAAAGGTAAGCAAGTAAAATCAGTATATGCGCTTTACTTGCCCTATTACTGCATTTTAACTACTTAAATGATACTTTTCTATAGCCCAGACTATAAACTCTGAAGTTTACAGCATCTTTTTATTTTTAATTTATTTTTGTTTAAAGATTTTATTTATTTGACAAAGAGAGACACAATGAGAGAGGGAACACAAGCAGGGGGAGTGGGAGAGGGAGAAGCAGGCTTCCGCGGAGCAGGGAGCCTGATGTGGAGCTCGATCCCAGGACTCTGGGATCATGACCTGAGCCGAAGGCAGACGCTCAACGACTGAGCCACCCAGGCGCCCTTTTTTTTTTTTTAAGGTTTTATTTATTTGTCAGAGAGAGAGAGAGAGAGAGAGAGAGAGAGAGGGAGCACAAGCAGGGGAGCTGCAGGCCGAGGCAGAGGGAGAAGTAGGCTCCCCGCTGAGCAAAGAGCCCAACAGGGGACTCAATCCCGGGGTCCTGGGATTATGACCTGAGCCAAAGGCAGACACCTAATCGACTGAGCCACCCAGGTGTCCCTGAAGTTCACAGCATCTTGATTTTAGACTCTAAGTCAGTAAGTTGTTCATTGTTTTTTAATTGTATTAAATTGCCAAATGAATATTTACCTTTAAAAACTAACTCTGAATATTCATTAAAAGAGAAAAACCCTCAGGTATATTAAGGGCAAGAGAAATATGATCCCAATTTTAAAAAATTATATAAAAGATGTCCGTAATTTCTTCCTTTCCTCCGTTCTTGGAGAAACAGTCATTTCCACAGTCTGTAAGGGGCAGCTCTGAGGTCTATCTGACCCTGCCTGTCCCTCTGGCCTTAGCTTACTGCACCAGGAATGGATATTTCAGTCAACCAATCAGATTATTTCTGGAAATCTGAGACTGAGGCATTCAAAGTTAGCTGATGTTGAACATTTCAAGTGGAAGAAAGATTTGGGAGTTAAGGCTGCTATTTTAGGGCCTAAGTTAAATATTACTTTTATTACCAAAATATACTCAAAAAAAAGTGAGAGGTACAATTTTTCTTAACCAATAATTTTCAGCATTCCACGTATCAATGTGCTCCACACAATCCTAAAATTACACTATCAATTAATCCATGTGATAGAAAACAAATCAAGAAAGTTTACTTTTTTAAGATTTTATTTATTTGATAAAGAGAGAGAAAGCACACAAGTGAGAGAACACAAGCAGGGGGCAGGGGCAAAGGGAGAAGCAGACTCCCCGCTGAGCTGGGAGCCCGACGTGGGGCTTGATCTCGGGACTCCAGGATCATGACGTGAGCCTGAAGGCAGACACTTAACCGACTGAGCCACTCAGCACCCCAAGGAAGTTTACTTTGAGATAATCAAGACAGATTTATCTTCAGGACAAGATTATCAGATGGATACAAACATTACTTAAGATCTATGGGAACAAATATAACCATGGAATAACAACACACTTTTAAGGAACCTGAACAATGGATAGAAGGAAAACCATGTGTTAAAACTCAACATTCTTACATTGAATACAGATTATCTGACTCTTCCCCTATCCCAAATGAAACCTCCTTTCCTACAGTCTTTATTTCAATGAATGGGATCACCATACACAGTCTTTTTTTAAAGACAGAAAGCTGGTGTCATTTTTTACTTGTCCCCTCCTATCAGATAAGTCATTATTTCCTAACTATCTCTTAAATCCATCAACTTTTCTTTCAAATGCCAAAACCTTGGCTTAAGGCACCATTAGCTTTTGGTCTAGACAACTGCAGCAACTTCCTAACAGGTTTCACAGGATTACTTTGGGTTCTGTAATTTATGTGCTACAATGCAGCCAGAATCATCTTTTACAAATATAAATCTTTATCAAATACTTGTTTGCTTAAAAATAGGCAATAACTTCCTAATGCCTTTGAAAAAGAAGTCCAAACTTCTAAACATGGCTTCAAGCCATGTAAAAACTAGAGAATGCATGTCTCTCTTTTGCTTTTCTTCCTCAACACTATGCTCCAGCAATGCAGATCATTCTCAACTTTTTTTTTTGCTGCCCACTAACTTGCCAGCCTTTCTCAGCCTTTGCATACACTCTTCCCTCTGGCAAATGTCTGGAGACATGAAACCTTACTTGGCCAGTCTTCCTGACCCTCCTGAGTTGATTCATGAGACACTCTGTTGGGCCCCAAATATTTACTGAGAATCTACTATGCACTGGGCACTGTTGTAGAAGGTGAAGATACAGTGATAATTAAAGCAAGATGGCCCTTGTCCTCAAAGAGCTTAAGTGCAAAGGCTCTGAGATGAGAATGAACTTAGCATATTTTGAGGGACAGAGAGAAACAAAGCCACTATGGCTAAGTAGAGTGAAAGAGGGGGAGAGTGGAGAAAGGTCATGGTAAGAGGCTTGGATGAAGTGTAATGGCAAGCCAAATAAGTTTTTGTTTTTTGTTTTTTTTTTAAGATTTATTTATTTGACAGAGCGAGAGAGCGAGCGAGAGCAGGAACACAAGCCCCCTCTCCCACTCCCCCTGCTTGTGTTCCCTCTCTTGCTATATCTCTGTCAAATAAATAAGTAAAATCTTTAAAAAAAAAAAAAAAAAAGGAAAAGGTCTTTAAAGGCACACACAGTGGATCAAATTCTGAATATGAATAGAGGGACTGGCCTTAAATAAGAGCAGGAATAGTTTCCTCCATAACAAAAGTGAAGGCAGAGTTTTCATCTGACTACATCTATCTTCTTTGAAAAGTCCACAGCTTGGCTATAAACCTAGAGTGTGTGCGGAAAGAGAAATGGAGATTTGAGGAAGAGATCATGGAGAATGAGAAAAGAAATTTACTAAGGAAGTAGAACCGACTAGTCACATTTAGGGCCCACTTAAGAGTGTAGTCATGAATGAGAGGGAAGTCTAGTCCGCACAAACTTGTGACCTTCTCCAGTAATCTTCAGCTGCTTGGGGGTAGGTATGGAATATGAATCTAGTTAAGCTGGGAGCCAGGGTTGTGTCAGGTGACTGCAACAAAAGAAAAGAGGAAGGAAAGGAGAGTACCAAGATCCGGCCTAAAGGCTGGGAAAGTGATGACAAGAGAGAGGTGATGAACAGCAAATAAGAAGTCAAAGGACTGGAAATCTTTTTTTTTTTTTTTAACTAGGCTCCACACCCAGCATGGAGCCCAACCAACATGGGGCTTGAACTCACAACCCTGAGATCAAGACCTAGCCAAGATCAAGAGTTGTACACTCAACTGACTGAGCCACCCAGGCACCCCAGGACTGGAAATCTTAATGAGATCAAGTAATCACTGAAAACAGAACATATAACACTAAGTAAGTTGGAAGGAGTGAAGGATATATGAAATCAAGATTTCAAAGGTGGTACAGTTACTGATGAAGACAAAGTCAAGAGAAGTAGTTCTCAAACTTGAGCATGTATCAGAATTACTTGGAGTCAAAACAGAATGCTGACTCCTATATCCAGAGTTTCTTATTCAGTAAGTCTGGGGTGGGGCCACAAACGGCATTTCCAGCAAGTTCCCGGATGATACTGATGATCTAGGGACCCACTTTGAGAACCACTGATCTAGGATAGGACCTCTGTCAGTGATCAAGATGCGGTAAGGGGGTGCCTGGGTGGCTCAGATGGTTAAGCATCTGCCTTCAGCTTGGGTCATGATTCCAGGGTCCTGGGATAGAGCCCCCCCACGTCCGGCTCCTGGCTCAGCGGGGAGCCTGCTTCTTCATCTGCCTCTCCCCCTGCTCGTGCTCTCGCTCTCTATCTCTGTGTCTCGAATGAATAAATAAAATCTTTGGGGGGGGGGAAGATGGGGTAGGAAAGAAGATCTTTAGAATGAAGATCAGGAACTGAGAAACCAGGCTGTTGAAAGGATCATTTATGAAGATGCTGAAGGCCCTAAGAATGTTAATGAGAGAGAATGAAAGGTAAAAGACAGCTATAGGAAGAGATAAAAGGAGGCAAAGTTTGATGTCTTATACTTCAAGAAGCTGGGATTTTTGCAGGATAAAAGGAGACAAAAGGGTTGGAAATGGGACTGGGTAACAAGGAGAAAACCTATCCCATCTCCAGGCTCTTAAGTATTAGGGTATGGGAAAAAACAACTTATACTTAAAGAACAGTAGGGCAATCCATAATGGGAGCTTTTCAAAGAAAAATTGGCCTTGACTAAATACTAAAGGGACCTAACAACTAAATGCAGTGGGTAAACTTTGGGTTCTAGGTTTAAAAAAAAAAAAAAAGGACTTTACACTAGAATTATATATGGAAATACTGTTAAAATTGTTAGGGGTGATTACTGTTACGTAGGAAAATTTCCATATATTTGGAGATTCAGCCTGAAGTGTTTTAGGGTGAAATATCATGATACCTGCAATTTCAAACAGTTGCTGTAAAAAAGAAAAGTGCATGCGTGCATGTGTGGAGTCTGCAAAGATGGCCCCCAATGAACTACGCAGTATTCTTACTTACTGTCAGTATTTGTATTCCTGTGTAGTCACCCCCCAGAATGAATCTAGGTAGATTCTCACTGTGAGTGCTCTTTAAGCAACAAAATGTGGTGGAATTGATTCTGTGCTAATTCTGAGGCTAAACATTACATTAAGGAGGCGTGGCAGTTTCTTCCCCTTTTGTGCTCTGGGAGCCCTGAGCTGTCATGTCAGAAGCTGACTACCTTGCTGGAAAGAGCACATGGAGAGGGAGAGGCCCTGAGATTGTGGAGAGGGGAGGGGAAGGAAAGAATGGAGAGGACACCCAGCCACCCCAGTGGACCTGTCTAGCCAACATCACCAAGGTGCCTAGGTGAGCCATCTTGGATGTTACAACCTAGTTACAACCAGTCAGTCCACAGAGTTGTAAGATGTTAAAATGTTTTAAGATACGAATTTTGGGTAACTGCTATACAACTATCTACACAGACACACAGTGAGGGGAGAAAGCAAATGTGACAAACTGTTAAATAATGAATCTATTTCATTTCTCTCTGGATTTGAACATTTTCAAAATAGAAGATTTATGGTAGACTTTAATCATGTTTGATCATTCCTTAGTTTTATTGTTAATTTTTAAAAGTATGATAGTGGGATTGAGGCTATGTTTTTTAAAACAGAATTCTTTTTAAGGTACTGAAATCTTTACTGATGAAATTATCTAATATCTGGGACTTACTTCTAAATAATCTAGGGGATGGGGTGGAGAAGGAAGATGGGATATATATGAAACAAGACTGTCTTTTTTTGATAATTATTGTTGATAATGGGCACAAGGGGGAAGATTCATTACACACATCTCTCTAGTTTTGTACTTGCTCCATAGTTTCTGTAAAAAAGAAATGTTGCAGCAGAAGCAATGTCTTTGGGTTTCAGTTACAGTAAGAAGGTGAATGCAACAGTTACATTAAAGAAACAAACACAAAAAAGGCTTGCATCCGATTGGGGAAGATAGTAGCTAGAGAATAGAGGATTTTATTTAAAAAGGCTATAAAGTACTTACTAATAAGTCTGCTCTCCCCAAAGCTGCTATATGGTTGTAAACCACTGTGGCTGTTAATGCTTTTGATAACTCAGTGTTCTCCCCAACTGATGTAGAGAATCTAGAACTAATTGTACATAAGAATAACTTCCTTTGTTAATTTTAGGGAGATGTAGGACTGAGCAAAGATGTGAAAGGAAGAGCTGAAAGCAGGAATTATTGGCAAAAGCCAAAAGCACTAATATTAACCAATGATATCTAAGGGCAGTGACTGTAAATTTAATAAGAGAAAGGGATTTCCTGAGGATACTTGCATCAAGAAGGGCGGGGGGGAAGGAGCACCCTATCCAAAAACCATCAGTTTTTTGTATCCAATTAGACTGAGGGTATACTAATTCTTACCTTCATTTGCACATAAAGTAATTCACAATTGATGAGGCTTAACCCCCAGAATACAGAAAATAATTGTGATTTACTATTATTCTCTTCATCTCCAAAATTCTAGGCTTGATGTACTGAAACACATCAGCTACACAGACAGATAAATATACATATTAGGGATATCTGGAGAAAAAAATTAAGAGTTGGTTACAGGAAGAGGTAGTAAAAGTTTTCTACCTAAAATTCTTAAAATACCCACAGTGCAAGGCAAGGAGGCTCTGCTGTTGTTCCCACTGATGGATTGAAAAATAACAAAATATGAATAATTACCACAAAGTAAATTTTGATCTGTATAGCACTTTACACTATATGACCTAACATTCTACTCACAACCTTCTGAAGTATGCCTGGTGTATTCCTATACAGAGATAAGAAAATGGAGTACCAAAAAGGTTAAACCGCCTATTTAGAAAATTTATAGCTATGGAGCAGCTGGGCGGCTCAGTTGGTTAGGCGTACAACTCTTGATTTCGGCTCAGGTTGTGATGTCAGGGCCATGAGATCGAGCCCCGCGTTGGGCTCCGGGCTCAACCCAGTCTGCTTGTCCCTCTTCCTCCCCTCTACTCTCCTCGCTCTTTTGCTCTCTAAATGAATAAATCTTTAAAAAAAATTCATAGCTAGTCAGTGGGACAGCCAAGATGAGAGGCTTAAAACCTGACCACTTAGTTCAGGTGTCTTTCTACCATTATAAAGGGATGAATCCAAAGGAAAGAGAACTTGAATTATTCATACACTAAAACTTGGTACAAATTCAGATACAGAAAAATGAGGAAAGAATTATACAAATTTCTGAGAGAGCCATGGTAAAAAAAAAAAAAAAGGGACCAAAAAAATGACACATTTACTTAAATGCACAAAAGAATTCTAACTTTTGGGGCGCCTGGGTGGCTTAGTCGTTAAGTGTCTGCCTTCGGCTCAGGTCATGATCCCAGGGTCCTGGGATCGAGCCCCGCGTCGGGCTCCCTGCTCAGCGGGAAGCTGCTTCTCCCTCTCCCACTCCCCCAGCTTGTGTTCCTGCTCTCACTAGCTCTCTGTCAAATAAATAAATAAAATCTTTAAAAAAAAAAAAAAGAATTCTTACTTTTCTTTTGATGTACACTTAAAGGGATATGGCATACTTTACCATCAGTCTCTGGATACTACTCGCAATATATAACTTCTCATTTTTTAAACTTTTTTTTTTTAAAAAAAGCATGAAAATATGATTAGCCCTATTACACAGATCCATTTCACCTCCCATTATTTACAAGCCACTTGTCCCTATAAGGCTTTAGAACACAGTTGTGCCTTAACAGATGTTTATTTTCATTAAACCTACCGGTCTCTGTGACTGTTTTGGGCTTCTCAGTCTCCACAGTGTCTTGATTTTCAGGCATTTCTTGAATATCATCTTCTGCAAATCCGGTATCTGGGCTGCTGGTTGGTTTATCATCATCTTCATGACTCAGAGTTGGTGAAGCTTCTCTCTTACTCATCTCTAAAACAGCTGCTAGAAGCTCTTCTTCGCTCATTCCGTCAAATCCGGAGTTTTCCAATTCAGACTTATCAGGCTCTATTCTACATGATTTTGAATCCTGAAAAAGAGAGTCACTTTTAGAGGAAACCAGAATGCCTGAGAATACAGCAATCTTAAGAGTTTAAGGTGAGTTTATTTCTAAAATGTTTCCTTTCTTTGATATTTTGAGTTAACAATCAATAGCCAATATATGAATTCACTGGCAAGCCTAATTTTCTAGGGATACATTTTATTGATTATAGTGTTAAGTATAGGATTTAGAAAATACATAAAAATAACAAAATAAATTCATTCAAAATCCATCACTCAGAGATAATTACAGTAAGTATTTTTGGTGTATTTTCTTCCAGACATACGTGGATCACACTATAGACACTGTCACTACACGTAGTATTTCTTTTTTTGAAAATTATTTTATTTTATATTTTTAAATTTCTTACTTAAATTCTATTTAGTTAAAATACAGTGTATTATTAGTTTTGGGGGTAGAATTTAGTGATTCATCAGTTGCATATAACACCCAGTGCTCATTACATCAAGTGCCCTCCTTAATGTCCAATTACCCCATCCCCTCACACTCACCTCTCCACCAGCAACCCTGTTTGTTCCCTATAGTCAAGAGTCTCTTATAATTTGCCTCCTCTGTTTTTACATTATTTTATTTTTCCTTGCCTTCCCCTATGTTCATCTGTTTTGCTTCTTAAATTCCACCATACGAGTGAAATCATATGGTATTTGTCTTTCTCTGATTATTTCATTTATCAAGATACCCTCTAGTTCCATCCACATCATTACAAATGGCAAGATTTCACTCTTTTTGATGGCTGAATAATATTCCATTGTATGTATACCACATTTTCTTTATCCATTCATCTGTTGATGGGCATCTGGGCACTTTCCATAGTTTGGCTATTGTGGACACCGCTGCTATAAATTTACACTGGGGTGCATGTGCCCCTTCGAATCACTATTTTTGAATCCTTTGGATAAATAGTAGTATAATTGCTGGGTCATAGGGTAGTTCTGTTTTTACTTTTTGAGGAACCTCCACAATATTTTCCAGAGTGGCTGCACCAGTTTGCATTCCCACCAACAGTGTAAGATGGTTCCCCTTTCTCCACATCCTCGCCAACATCTACTGTTTTCTGAGTTGTTAATTTTAGCCATTCTGACCCTACACCTAATATTTCTTTTTTTCCTAATATTTTTTTTAAATTATCTATATATACCTTTATTAATCACTATTGTTCCAGCAGTTTTAAAGTTCAATGAATAATCTTATTAGGGAGAAAATTCAATTGTAAATTGAATCAGTATAAACCGAGTACTGGGTAACTTCATATTGCTCTGAAAGAAACACAGAACTTATGCTGTTCAGTTAGAATAGTGGTGCAAAAATATTTATAACACCTCTCAAGATACTGCTACTGTAATTTTATATGAAAATAAGTGTATTTTTCAATAAAGCATTCATAAGTTAATCTTTGTTTAGTTATACAGAGAAAGGGTATTTAGTTTCCTGCATAAATGACAAAGAACAATAATTTATTGGTTTATTTTGTCTCTACAAAGTCAGGTATTTCCTAGTATTTCTATTTAAATGTTAAGTCACCATCTTTTTTTTCTTCTTTTCAAATAAATGAGAAAAATAAAAACAACATCAAGATTATATAAACATTCAGAAGTTATTTTCTAAAGAACTTTCTCTCGGGTGCCTGGGTGGCTCAGTCGGTTAAGCGACTGCCTTCGGCTCAGGTCATGATCCTGGAGTCCCAGGATCGAGTCCCACATCGGGCTCCCTGCTCAGCAGGGAGTCTGCTTCTCCCTCTGACCCTTCCCCCTCTCATGTGCTCTCTCTCTCTCTCTCTCATTCTCGCTCTCTCAAATAAATAAATAAAATCTTTAAAAAAAAGAACTTTCTCTCATTTCTGGGAGAGCTTCTGACTTTCTATCATTTCTCATTGAAGGTGAGCAGCCACAAACTATCTTTAGCTTTAAAATAAGACGGGAAACAAGTCAATAAAAATTAACTACTAAATTAATTGTTATCTTAACAAAAGGGAGATTTAAAATCAGTCAAATGAGATGATGCAAACTCCTAGGAAAGCTTGTATCTTCAAAGTATTAACTATTATTATGTGTCAAGACAGAAAATTATAAAGTTACGCCTTCTCACATTCATTATTTAAACCTCTAGATTACCTGGTTGGCCTGTTGATGTAAAACGTTTACTACAGTCTCCCCCATAAAGTAGCAATTAGTATTAAATAAAGCAAATAATTATTTCAGGACCCATATGTAAAAGTTGCTCTGAAGATTAACAGGAGAAAGCAATTTACCTGTAACAACTTTCACTTCTAAAGTCTCAATCATGGAAACAACCTAAGTGTCCATCAATGGATAAATAAAAATGTGGTATACATATACAATAGAATACTATTCTGCCACAAAAAAAGAAATGAAATCTTGCCATTTGCAACAACATGGATGGACCTTGAAGGTATTATGTTAAGTGAAATAAGTCAGACAGAGAAAGACAAATACCATGTAATCTTGCTTACATGTGGAATCTAAAAAACAAAACAAAACAAAACCTCACCAAGCTCATAGATGTAGAGAACAGACTACTGGTAGCTAGGGGTGGAAGCCTGTGTGTGTGAGTGTGAGAGAGAGAAATGGATAAAGCAGGCCAACTTCCCGTTATAAAATAACTTAGTCATGAGGATGTAATGTACAGAATTAGACTACTGTTAATATTTTATTGCAGATTTGGAAGTTGCTTAAGAGAATAGATCTTAGAAGTCCTTACCACAAGAAAAAAAATTTTTTTGCTAAATATGTATGGTAATGGATGTTAACTAGACTTACTGTGGTAATCTTATTGCAAAACATACAAATACTGAATCAATATGCTGTACACCTGAAACTAATATGTCAATTATACCTCAATAAAAAAAAAGTCCCAATCCATTTTTAAACAGACTGGTTTTGTAGTTACACAAAGTATACTCTTTAAAACTAGTGTTTCAACAGATCCATTAAGTTTATGAATTTATGATCTACCCTGTGTATTTTATTAAGTTTACCAAGAAAAGAAAAAAGGTTGCTGATGCTAGTTGTAAAGGCATTTGTTTGGACAGTAAGAGCTATATAAATATTTGTCAAGTATTTTGATGAGAAATTACTTACTTTTTCCAGGTCTTCCTGCTGCTGTTCGCAGCCTGACATTTCACAAAGTCTCTGGCTAAGGGCCACAGAGCGTTTTAGCTCATCCTCACTGTCTGAATCAAGGCATAAAGCCAAGCTCTTGGATTTGAAGGTGAAATTCCTGTAATTTAAGAAAAAAACCTATATGAGTCTGATAAATACACTTTTGTCCTTGTTATTCCCTTGATGTATAAATACCAAAATAAAAAACTTTTCCATTACGGAAAATGATTTACAGAGAAAAAAAGATACAGCAAAAGAAGTGTATTTAAGCATTACCTTTGCCCCACTCCAAAACAGCCATGCTTTGAAAATTAGACAATTCTTATGCTATAATAAAATCCATCCGTAAACCAATCACTTTGTGCCTTTTTTCTTTTAATGATCAACCCCAAAGAAGTTTGTTTTTATAAAGCAAGTACTCTACTGAATGCATGCAGACATAGCAATGAATAAATGTTTTTGACAAAATTGTGCATGAGGGCTAATTTTTGGTCTTTTAAATTATGATCCATGTTATTTTAAAATTAACAGTAACATTCCACTTATCCAATTATATGTAGGTCAGACTTCTGGCAACCTCTATTTTCCAGAACACAGGGATTCAAAAGTAAGAAAAAAGGCTTCTGAGGAAAGCAGTAGTTTCAAAGCCAATGCACTTTACTCTTTAGACAGGGACCCTTTCTTTCCCAGAAAATGGTGTATAAAATAATGTAGCAAGTTCATCAAGAAATGAGAGCTAGGAAATGAGAGAGAATAACCACAAAAAGGGCAATAAAAAACTGTAAAGTCATTTAATATAAACTGTTTTGTAAGACTTAAAAGCCTCTGAGGGCATTATATTAAAACACAGTGCAATAAGTGATACTCATAATGCTGATTCTGAGTCATTAAAACATTTAAATTATCTTCAGTGTATTTTATTTATGAATATAGGGAATTCTGTAAGGTTATAGAGTATAAAACCATCTAAAATGGTAAAGCATTTTAAAGCTTAATGCTTAAAAAAGCAATCTTCAGCTATGTAAAAATTTATATATGAAATATCAAATATCATTCTTCAATACCAGATAAGTAAGGTGTTACTGCATTGCCTTCTAAGTGAGCTGAAAATAAACTAAAAGAAAAAGTGGTAAAGGTCAAAGAGCACGAACTTTCTTTGATGGAGATTAACATAAATTCATATAGTATACTAAAAAAAAAGTAAAATGGAAATTGGAAAAATGCAATTAATCTAAATGTAAAAACTGTAAATAAACATACAGAATGATGGCACCAAGAAATAAGAGGCCACAATGGAAACCAGGAGGATCGCATAGCAATGTAGATCAAAGAAAAGAGGCAAGTGGTCAGTGATAAGCCCAAACATAGTCTGTGGCTGAGAGCTCCCAGGATATCACTGCACTCCAGCCTATACACTTGAATAGCCTCCCATTGTGTGTTCAAAAGGGTTTTTAGTATAACTTAGAAATAGCCAATTAGCCATCTTAATTCCTCATTTCTGATTTCATGCACACCAAGCAAAACTGAATGTATTAATTTGTTTATCCATGTAAATACTTTGCTGAAGGAGGGTGACACCTGGCTACTAATGGACCAGGGTCAAATGAGACAAAGGACATTGTAGAAGAACCAATGGTATTCTTGTTCAAAACTCAGCCTCTTTTAAGTTTGATCGGCATGACAGGTCTTCTAGGGCCTAATTATCCTTTATTGACCAACTCTCAAATTCTCATACCAGTAGACCCTGGAGAACAGATGACCATGCCAAATATAATGATGCCCAATGAAACCATCTCCTTCTTGAAACTATAGTGATTTGGTACATAAAGAGTGCATTCCATTAATAATTACTATATTCACAGAAGGCAGCTTGCCTGTAGTAAGGAAAAATATTCATCCTGTAAATGCATCACTTGCTCACTTTCTAAGCAGCCAAGTGGTATTGCTCATTTGTATCTTGAGAACGGGCAAGAGTATTCATATCGGTACCATTTCAGATTTCTAGTCATGTTAGTCATCTGGTTTTAATTGCACTGAAAAATAATTAACAGGAGGAAAAGAAAATAGCAGTTCCCAAATGTCATTTTATGGTTATATAAGCCCCCCAAAGCCCTTAAACAACAGAAGTGTCTCTTTTCTAAAAGTACTTTGGGACATCAAATTTTCAGAAAAACTAGTTTTAAAGATAAATGACAACCAAGTCATTTAGAATTGTTTAATCAGGAACTGTGGTTCTAGTTAAATTATAGAGGAGATATACTAAAAAAAAGTATTTGCTTCCCTTTATGGACAAACTTTTCCATCTTAAGTAAAAAATATAAAACATTTGTAGAATAGCTACATTTCATTGTGTGTTTGTTTTCTTGTTGCCTTTCAGAATTGCTTCAGGTCAGTGTCCAAGACAGGAAGTCCCAGACAGGCTAGCAACAGGTGAAATGATATTTTGAGATCCCCATGTGTATCTTTGAGGAACAGTGCTTTATACCAACAGTGGTTATTTTATCCCTTCAAGCCTTAAAATCCCTTGTCATCAGTCAATTTCTATAGTTGTAGGATGAAAATATTATGTATTAACAGTTGATTTAAGAAGTTTAAAAACAAAATTTTGAGAAGATCATCTGAACGTGCTTCACTGTTAAAGATTTGTTATACCCTAGGTTATACCTCAAAGCAGATTCAGGAAAATTACAAAGTATACTAATACAGAGCAGTTATCATGCAAAGAAAAACAAAGAAAAGGGGAGGGGATAATCTTGGAAATCAGGGTAAGCCAAATCTTTAAAAATACAAATTTTGGGTACACAAGAAATATAACTCACTTTGAAGGTGTAGAAGGGCTGGTGATGCAGGAATTCACCATTTGAGAGGCTTTCAATGGTCTAGAACTATCAGAAAATTAGAAAATATATAATGTATATAATTACATTATTAAAAATATATATTTAACTTATAAAATGAATTATTCTATACTACAGCTCCTTATATATCTTTTTGCAAATAATTACAATACTTCTACTAGCATTAGAGGCCAAAAGAGAAAACAAGGTACCATCTGTAGGCTCTTCCTGATCTAATGATCTAAATAAACAGCATTGGAAGTGAAGTCAAAGGTAATGCATATGAAAAGAACAACTTGGGAAAATTATCTTGCCTCAGTTCTTTACTTTTAAGCAATAAAATAGTAATAGCTCTCATTTATTGAGGACTTACTGGCTACCAGACACTGGAGTTAAGAGCTCATAGTGTATTACTTCATTTAATGTTCACAGCATCCTATTATTTCCCCTATACACAGGTCAAAGAACTTGTCCAAAGTCTTCAAGCCATTCCATTCTGGAATCATATAGCCTGGTTTCAGGCCTGTGATCATAAATCACCTACACTAATGGCCACAAAGAGTAACAGGTCTACCAGCAGAGGGCAGTTTGCATTAAGCAAAAACATCTATTCTAACGAAAGCCTGTAGGAGAAAACCGGAAACACTTAAAAGACTCTGGGAAATTATCTTTATTAATAAGTAGGCCCACTCAGTCCTTTAGTGTAAACTTAAATGATGTAGTATATATTTCAATTATTAATCCAAGGGAAATACATTTTCTAAAACTGCATCAATTATTGTTAGCAAATGTTCATTCACTTTCTGAAAGGTCTATTTATTCTATTTTAGCCAAGAGACCTGGCTCTTCCAGTTACTAACTGCATGACCTTAAGAAAATCACTTACTCTCCTTGAATCTCTGCAAAACTAAAAATTTAGACAAAATCTCTAAGATCCTTTTTACTTCTAAAGTTGGAGAACTTTACGATTCTACCAAATTAGAGTTCAAGTATAAAAAAGAACTACAGTACATGGCTCCAAAGTAATGTAACAAGAGTAATGCAAGAAAGAGCAACATTCAGAGAAGTCCTAAGGTTTTCTCAGCATACATGATGAAGCAAAATCAAAAGTAAAGGTTACTTCTTTTATCATGGAAAAATTTCTAGGAGCCACAGAAGTTCTTCACTCACATTGGTGATGATACATTTATGAAGACAATCAATTTTGGGGGCACTAGATAAAATTTAGTATGCTGTTTCTCAAACTTGCATATCCCAAAGAGTCAGCAAAGGCATTTAAAAAAATACTTATTCTTAAGCCCTATCTCAGATCTACTAAAACAGAACTGGCTAGGGAAAGAACACAGGAATTGGTATTTTTTAGCGTTCAGGTGACTCTTATGAATAAGCAAATTTGATTTATATTCCCAAAATGTATCAAACTTGTCTTCTAGTGATGTAAAATAGTAAGCGCACTCTCTAAAAAGGTAACTTATTATGAAAGGCAATTAATGCACTCAGAAAAATTTTAAGCATTTTATTTAATTATTTCCATCAGGTAGTAATTTGACACAAAATCTCAAAATAAAATAAAGCAAAATTAAAATCTTCTTGGTCTGATTTTACCTGAGAGTCATGTTACCTAGTTCAGTCATTGTTTTGGTCAGACACTAAAGCCCTTCTACTTCAAAAGGGAAGGTAAAGAAATTCTCTCTCAAGGACTTACATTGCCATATGTGCACTCCAACCAAGGGTGAAGGGTGGTTTTGTATTTTCAGTGCAATGAGAAGATAGGGTCAGGTATCTTGGAATGATGACTTGCTGCCCAATCTTGTTGTTAAGTGAGAGAGTGACATTGAAGCTATATCGTTTTAAATGAAGAATGAGGATCCTGAAAAACAGGAGATGACATTACTAGTTCACACATAACAGAGCTAGCTCTCTTACTGGTGAAAAGAGATCACTGTAACTAACCATGTTAGACAGCTTTTGACTTAAAGAATACTTTTGGCTAAAGATCCTTCAAAGACCATTTACCAAATACCTGCCACGTGCTAGGCACTGTGCTAGGTACTAAGAATATAAATAAAAATAAAACATGGGCATTGGGTGGATAAATGAGGTCTGGGTAAAATATTTATGTTTGCAGAAAAAAAGAAAAAAAACACCAAATAAAACACATTTTACTTTAAAATGTTGGTATTGGGGGGTGCCTGGGTGACACAGTCGGTTGAGTGTCCAACTCTTGGTTTTGGCTCAGGTTGTGACCTCAGAGTCATGAGATTGAGCTCTGAGTCGGGTTCCATACTCAGCATGGAGTCTGCTTAGAGTTTCTCTCTCCCTCTGAGCCCCTTCCCCCCCATTTTCTCTCTAAAATAAATAAATAAATCTTTAAAAAAATTTTAAAATAAATAAAATAAAATGTTGGTATTGGGTTAAATACTTAAATTATTTACTTCAATGTTATCTAGTTTACAAAAAAATAGGATTATATAACCATTAATGGTAATTTAATTAAAGTGTTAAATAGCCCTTATGTTTGATGGTGAACATTAATTTTTTCAAGACGATTTTTGACAAGAACTATTTTTTTTAAAGTAGGCTCCATGCCCAATGTGGAGCCCAACACGGGGCTTTAACTCATGACCCTGTAAATCAAGACCTGAGCTCATACCAAGAGTCAGACACTTAACTGACTGAGTCACCCAGATGCCCCTGACAAGAACTACTCTTATTTCAATGTTAGCGCTTTCTCTGGAGAAAGCTAAGAAAGAAATAGGAAAGTTTCTCCACTTACAAAAAGTTCTACAAAATTTACATGCCAAATCTGGTTTGTGGGTCTGAAAAGGCTTTTAACTCTGTAGAAACACTTCTTTTTAGTTACTATTGTGCTAACCTTTTCACCTCTGATACACACCATAATCTCTGCCTGATGGACTAAATATATTTCACAGCCCACAAGAACACTTTAAAATTTGAATTTCAGAACTCTTATGGGAATAAACCTCAATTCTAGGCAAAATAATGTCTGCTTTATGGAAAACTGTTTCCTTTCTTACCATACATATCTTTATCACAGAAGCCACAAACTACAAAAATTGTAAATTAAAGTTACTGACTTTATTTCTCTTTAAAAAGTATGCTAGAACTCATAATCTTCAAATTCAAAACCTGAGAGAACACAAGGATCCAAATGGTATGAAGAGATTAAAACTAATGTCAAATATTTTGACTACATTTTGAAATAATCTTGCCAAAATAAAAGGTAATATGAAACAGATGATAGTCTAAATCACTTATCTACAAAGATGAGGTGGACTAAAACTGAACATATCTGATAAAGATACCAGGCCCTTCATGAATAAAAGTAAACTGGGCTTTAATACTGAAATGTACAAAAACAGAGCAAGTCTGATAATCAGGATTTATGATACAAAGGCTTCTAAAGTTTGGAAATAAATGAACCTGTAACACAAGTGACCTAACAGAAAAAAAGAGAAAACCAATGAAAAAAATTCCCCTATTTTTTTTTTCCCACTAAAAGAACAAATAGCTAGACACTGGAAAAGGGTTAACAGACATTCAGCTTGCCAGGTCAAACAAGTATTTCAAACCATACATGCCTCCTTAGTTAATGACAGCTGGTAACAATCAATCCTTTGCCCTAAGGTTTGTCTCCTCTACCTCCTGCCTCAAAACACTCACCAATAGGAAAGAATAAGTCTCTTGAGTAAGAAATGGTCAACATAATAATACTGCTATGATTTAGAAAGTCATTTCTTTAAAAGAAACTCATTTTCTAGAAAGGAGATAATGGAATGTACAAGAACTAGTCTCTAGGGGCTAGGTTCCAGAAACTCTACACTTACAGAAAAGTGAAGCTAATAAAAGAAAGTAAAGCACTCTGCAGGCAAAGTGCCACATAAATACTTAATAATAACAACCTTGTTTGTGGTTGAGATCTATTCTTGGGAAGAACTAAAAGCTGCACCATAATCACATCATATTTTGTCTAGCTAGTTTGGTTTTATGTATGTTTACACAGAGCTAATTAAGTTAAATTCATTCCTAATTCTGAATTGTTTTGAGTATAGGAAACTTACTAACTTACAAGATCCTTTGAATAAAGGAATGCAAAAAAAACCTGCAGAAAATTACTCGTTTTATTTTCATGCATACACGTGTAGGTGTTTGTGGCAGATTTTTACTGAAGGTTTGGGAGAAGAGGAGACTAGCACATAATCAAACTGCAAATTATAACTGAATGTCATACATTACCAAATTAAAACTCTCCTACCTAGTCCCTACCATTGTTCCAAAGTCTCACCACCACGTCCTCTTGTTGCCATCTTCCAGGGACTCTGAAGTGACTTCCCTTCTTCAGCCTTCCAAATCTTCTTCCTTTCTTATGCAACAGCATCCTAACCTCCCACCCTCTACTCTCTCCTATCTCAGCTTTGCTTTACCAATCCATTCTAGTGAGCCTCACTTACCCAGTAATATCTGTAAGTACTTTAAAGAAGAAAAACTGAAGAGCAATTCATTTTACCTGGGTAGCCTGTTAAATTTGTGCCTGACAAGAGCACACTTCCCACCACACTTCTCACAGGAATACTCAAGTTCTTCTGCCTGTAAAAAGACAAGAGGGAAAAATAAAGAAGCATGAAGTTGAATCAGCATTACCCCAGTAAAAGCTAATACTCTTTTCTAGTCACACTAGTTCAGTGCAATGACAACTCCGAGCAGTTTAAATTTTGTGTCTAGTCACAAGCCTTACTAAATTAAGACCTAATCCTCAAAATAGGTATCTTATAATATCATGCCCTATTTCAGAATTCCTAATTTCCTTTTTTACCATGGAAACATCTCAATTTATGACAGCAACTAGACTCTACAGTAGCAGATTCTCAACCTCTTCCCCATGGATGCACAAGAACCACTGCCAAGAGTATATCCAGATTTTAACATTTGGCCATAGCAGAGATAAGATCACCTTCAGGTTAGGCGGAGTTCCTGGTCTGTTAGGTGTAACTCTACCCCTTTCTTATAATGGAACTCAATCTTCTGGTGACAGCCCACTAAGAACAACTGCTCTAAAAGGACCAAAGTTTGGGGTGGATATCATTACCTAGAGAAAACTGAAACAAGAAATCCTTAAAAAATGGGGGTAAAGATACACAGGAAAAGCTTCAAATTCTATGATAATAACAGGAATAGTAAGGAATGATAAAAAGAAAAGCAGAGTATTTATCTTTGGGTGGAGCTGAATGTTCATCATTTAAAGAACAGAATTTTGTTTTTAACCTTAGGAAGACAACCCTGCCCACTTGCTACAACAAAACAAGAATCACTGTTAAAGAGACAAAGGGTGATCCTGACAAATTTCCATCAGTTATAAGGACTGCTACACAATAGGTCCAATTATGCCCCCAAAACTTGCTGAATATCTTTAACAGTATATCACAGAAACATATTTCTCTAAAGCTTTGGATAAACATGACTCTTCCCTTTTGTTTCTAACAGGTTACATACAACCTAAGGAAAAGCAGAGTATTTTTTCATTCCTCAGATCTTAGATACAAACTCATACATAGCATCTCCAATTTTTACCAACACTACCAAATTTTAGCACATGCTTCAAGTTAATATTTGTTCACAAATAACTGTTTCTAAGGTTGTCTAAAACACCTGCTATTGAATTAAATGTATAATCTACTTAACCAATCAATAGTCTTCTTCTGAGTTAACAATTAGATTTATCAAGCTTTTAAATTAAACGTTATTTATAAATCTTTGTTTTCTCATGTAATTTTGTTGAAACTCTGCCTTAAAGAAACCAATTTCGAATACAATTACCTATGATATATAAAACTTAATTATGTGAAAATACCAAAAATGTTGCTTACCCTAAAGAAAAGATCAAGAGAATCTTGAATTGAACGAGGAGGGAGTGGCTTTTTCCTTCGAGGAAGGTCAATGGAGAGGTCATTAAACTGTTCTCTTTTGGGAATAATTTCTCCACATCTGTAAGAATAAAAGAAGACAAATGGAAGCATTTAGAAGTCTAACTGTGCAATATAAAATAAATACAAATATACTTCAGAAACACTGTTCCGGCACAGAACTTAGCAGGTACTGACAAAGACTAGCCTGAGTTGATAATGTAAGACTTTTCTCATGAGTATTTTAACCCTCATTAAATCAATACAGGTAAAACCTCAACTGCAAGTACTTAAGTATTTATCAGAATGCTAAATTTTATTTTTTTAAAAAAGCCCCAGAAGTTAAAAACTAAAGTACAACATACACATAGAAAAGTGAACCAAAGTTGTACAGTTTCACGAATTATCAGTTAACACCACTCAAATCAAGAAATAAAACATTATAAACTCCGTAGGAGCCCTCTCACATGCCCCTTTCCAATCACTACCCCTTTCTCCCAAAAGGTAACTATTATCCTGACTTCTAACACAACAGGTCAGTATTGCTTATTTTTGAGCCTTATATAAATGGAACCATACAGTATATCTTTAGTCTCTTTTGTTCGACATGATTGTGAGATTCAAACATGCTTGCTGCATGTGGCTATAGTCCATCTTCACTGTTGGCTCACAATAACCTGTTCTGAGCATGCCACAATTTATCTATATTATGACTGATGGGCATTTGAATTATTTCCAGTTTTTGACTACATAAACAATGCTGCTTTAAAAATTCTATGTGTTCAGCAACTCTTTCTGCCCACAGGTCCTGTCCCTGTGCTTTAATAATAAAAATACCTTTTTGCACCAAAAATAAAATAAAATGAAAATGCTATGTGTTCTTGGGGTGCCTGGGTGGCTCAGCTGGTTAAGCATCTGACTCCTGGTTTCAGCTCATGATCTCAGGGTCGTGAGATCCCCAAATCAGGCTCCACGATCAGCAGAGTCTGCTTGGGATTCTCTCTCCCTCTCCCTCTGCCCCTCCCCACGCATGCACTCTCTCTAAAATAAAATCTTAAAAAAAAAATTCTAGGTGTTTAGTAGAACTGTTTTGATCACTGGATATATTTCTACAGAATTTTTATTTAAAAAAATTTTTTTAAAGATTTTATTTATTTATTTGACAGAGAGAGACACAGCGAGAGAGAGAGCACAAGCAGGGGGAGTAGGAGAGGGAGAAGCAGGCTTCCCGCGGAGCAGGGAGCCCGATGCGGGGCTCCATCCCAGGACCCTGGGATCATGACCTGAGCCGAAGGCAGACGCTTAACAACTGAGCCACCCAGGTGCCCCTCTACAGAATTTTTAAAACTGGGCTCAGAGATCAAAACATTATTTAACTGGAATCAAATTCACTTCTTTTAAATAGTTTTAGTTGATGTTTTTCCTTCTCTCTGCACAGCAGCATTTTTAGTAATATTCAATCCCCTGCCCCAGTTCTCTACTGCCACAGTTGAAGACTGGAGACCATAAAAATATATTCTTCATTCAACAAATATTTGAGTGCCTCTATCTAATAGGCAGAATTCTAAGATGACCCTTACCCTTTGTATAATTCCATCCCCTTTAAGAGAACTTGTGACCATGATGAGCTTTCACTCCCATGATGATGTTACTTTACAAGACAAAGGGATTGTGCAGATACGATTTAATGTTACTAATCTTAATGTTGAGTTGATAAAAAAGCAGATTATCTGAGTGGGTCACGACTTAATCACTTGAGCTCTTTAAATCTGAGTCTAGAGGTCTCAAACAGAGGAAGTCAGGGATTCAAAGTCAGACATGTACTGCTGACCTGAAAGAAAACAAATAGCACTGCTGTGAACTGCCTATGGAAGCCACATAGCATGAAACTACAGGCAGACCTTAGGAAATGAGTAGTTGCAGCTAACAGCCAGCAAGAAAATGGGGGGACTTCAGTACTACAATCATAAGGAACTAATTTCTGCCCACAACTTTAATGAGTGTAGAGGGGTATCCAGATGAGAATAAGCAATACGTTGATTTCAGTCTTCTGATACCATGAGCAGAGAACTTGGCCACACCCTGTCTAGACTTCTGACCTATGGAACTGAATTAATAACTTGTTTTAAGCTGGTAAATTTGGGCGATTTCTTAGGGATCACTGTTTGGTGATATATGCCAGAAACTGTTCTAGTAGCACTGGGGTTACAGTAATGAACCAACCCAAGATAAAATACTTCCCTGCACAAAGCTATATTGGAGGAAAAAGATAATAAAAAACATAAGTAATATGTATGGTATGTTAAAGTGACAGTGATAAGTGCCAATGGAAAAAAAAATAGTGAAAGACCAGAGTAGATGGTTGGAATTTAAATAGGGTAAATGCCTAGAAAATGCCTTACTGAGCAAGTAGCTTTTACATAAAGATATGGAGGGGAATATGGAGAAAGAGAATTTGAGATAAAGGGTACAGTAGGTGAAAAAGGCCCTTAGGTACCAGAATCTGGCATTAAAAAAATAAATAAATAAAGCAAGGAAGCTAATTTGGTAGGAACAGAATGAGGAAGGGGAAAGAGTGGTAGGAGGTGAAGTCAGAGTTAATTGGGGGAAGAGGGGCTGCTGAAGAACAGATCATATGGGATTTTGCATATTACAGTAAGAACTTCAGCTTTTATAGGTTATGGGGAGAGGGCTAACATGAACTAACTTCCACTTTAGACGGATCACTTTGGTTGTGTTTAAAAAAGACTAGAGAGAGACAGGATAAACACAGAGACCAGTTTAGAAGGTATTCCAACAATCCAGGCAAGAGATGATAGTGGCTTTGATGAGATGGCGGCAAGTGGTCAGATTCTGGTTATACTCTGAAGAAAGAGCTGAAGGGATTTCCTGACATATGAGATGTAGGGATGCAAGATAAAGAGAAGAGTTAAGAAATACACTATGTTTTGGGGCTGATAAATATAAGTATGGAACTGTTATTACTGAGATAGGGAAGACCGCAGAAGGTTTTATGGAGAAAAGTACTTAGTTTTAGACAATTTAAGTTCTTTGGAGAATTCTTCATATTCGATAATATATTACTATACTGAAATACCTTATAATGTCATTGAAAACAAGTCCATTTAAACTACAGCAGTTTACAAAAATAAGTACATTTGGCAAATTGGCCAAACTAACCTACAGTGAGATGAGACAGAATCTAAACAATGAAAATTACGATTTGAGGTGTATCTTCCTTGAGCCAAAAACTACTTTGCGTTTAAGGAATTGTCTTAAAGAAATTGCTAATAAAGCAACTAAAGCAAAGCCTTTAAGGAGGTAGTTGCGCCACTGCTGCCATGGCCTCACAGAGCCGTGCTGCCTCCCAGACTTGCCACACTGTCGGGCCGCTCTCAGCCTGCCCCCCCGCCCCGGTGTATCTAACACCCCAGGAGACATGTCACCTCAGGCATGGTGCACACACGTCAACGTCCACCCAACATCTGGGTGCCGTGCAAGTGGGGTACCAACCACTACTTTGACTCAGCCTTCTTGCTTCTTGTGCTGCCTGTAGCCATTTCTATCAGGGGCCATTGAAATTCTCCTATCAAGATAAATTTGGTTGGCACCCCCACAATTAAATAACAACAATTAAAACTTTGCTTCTCTAACTTGAACAAATCTGTTGGGAAAGTACATTAGAAGGAAAGGAAAGGATAACTGGCTACCGTATTACTAACGGCTGGTGGGCTCTCCAGCTTTTACAAGGACATGGACTGTATTTATAAGACCTGGACTTTTTCTTGTAAAAATAATTTATCTACTGGGGAAACAAAAGACTGAAGAAATGATGAAGACAAGAAATGTCACACACACTAGTGACACAAAACTATCTTTCTAGTGTCCATTTGAATGTTCAAAATTGTAGTCACAATTATTGGAATGTTACAGCTGGGAGAGACCTCATGAACAGTCTAAGAAAAACAAATATGGAAGACAAAATGGATAGCCAATATATGGGTTTTGAGTATTTCTAAAGAAAATTTCAAACTATTCTGTAACATTTACAGAATAGTTTTCTTGAGTGGAAGAAAATCCCAAATCTTTCAGATGAGAAAGCTCCATCATGTTAAAGGCAAAATTAAACAAAATACTTAGATGCAAACTTGTGAAAATGTGAATTTCAAAAATAAAGAATACCACAGATTTTCAGGAAGAAAAAGATTACCCACAAAGTCAGGTTTCTCTCAAATGGCACAAAGAAGACATGATGGGACAGTATATGTAAGATACTAAGGGGGAAAGGCAATGTGTGATTCAATAATTCTGTATTAACTCCTGTGTGAAAGCAACACAATTCTTTCTTATACAGAAAAATTCTACTCTCTCTGAAAAAACATATGCAGAGATGTACTATCGATAACTGAAAGAGTAATCAAAATAGAAACTTTTTTTTTAAAAGATTTTATTTATCTGACGGAGACAGTGAGAGAGGGAACACAAGCAGGGGGAGTGGGAGAGGGAGAAGCAGGCTTCCCGCCAAGCAGGGAGCCCGATGCGGGGCTCGATCCCAGGACCCTGGGATTATGACCTGAGCCGAAGGCAGATGCTTAACGATTGAGCCACCCAGGCGCCCCTCAAAATAGAACCTTTTGATGTGAAATGCATGGTACAGAAAGAAGTCTTGGTAATGAGCATGGAAATTACCTAAATGTAGAAAGTAAGCCTGAATAATCAATATAAACATGGTTAAAAAGCACTGCAAAAGTTAAAAATGATTCAAATTTTGATCCCGTAAAAAAAACCCCATTTTTAATAAAAACAATTTGGTTTAATAAAATAAGCAATAGGAGGGAGTCTTTTCAGGGAAAAAGAGAAGAAAAAGTATTCCGAAAGTACTCAATATTCCACATAGAGAATAAAAGAAAACCCCACAAAAACAAACTTGTAGAGCGAAATTAAGTGTTTAGTCAGCACTACAGCACATGACAAAATAGTCGAGTTCTTAGTTCTCACCCTACAAAGCATATTCATAGAAGATAAAGATACTTTGAAAAGAGATGTTTGGTAGAATCTACGCATTTCTGTGTCCTTAGGACATAGAAAGGAAAATAAGAATTAAAACCTTCTAGAAGAATTTTAATCACCTCCCATAAAGAATTAAAAGGGCAAAGAGTTTTCTTAGAGGCTACTTACGCTTTACAGATGATGGAGTGTTGAACTTCAAACTCCAAGTTAGTAATAACAGGGCAAGTGTACACCCTTGTGGCTGAAATATCTGATGAATTTTCTTCTCCAGGAACAGGTTCGGTCTTCCAAGTTTTATTTAACTTTTCCATGTCCTCTTTCAGCTGGTCTAAGCATTGACTTAAAAATTCATGAGCATCCTAAGAAGGCACAATATCTTTAATCATAAGATCAAAACCTTTCCTACCACAATGATAGCTTGCTAACACTGTGATTTATACAACTAAAGCACTCGGAGGTCAGTACCATAAGTGAAAAAGGTCAGATTTACTCTAACAATTTGGCGGTACATATTTTGTGAATAAGAACAAATGACACTGCAACTGATGAATCGCTAAATTCTACCTCTGAAACTAATAATGCACTATATTATTGTATAGTGTTGTATGTTGTATTACACATGTAATATATAGTGTGTTATTATGTACACACTATGTTAACTAAATTGAATTTAAAGAAAATTCTTTAAAAAAGAACGACAGATTTTATATTTTTAACTACCAGTTGGATTAGCATGAATGAATGAATCACTCCTTTAAGATAAAGTATTTTTTCTAAGATAGCCTTTGTAGCTAAAACAGCCCAAGTTCCTACAATGGCAAATTATATCTGTATTTTTCAAATATGATAAAATACACAGAAGGGTCATATTAAACCTTACCATAAGTCCTCAGGTTTTTCAACTTGTGATGAACATATGTACACACATCTCATTTTAAAAGAGAAATTAGATAATACACTGAAATCATTTCAACTTCCCTCATCTCTAAAATGTTTAAAAACAATTAGTACTCACATTCTGCATATAACCAGAGAATCTCTCTGCCGTAGCTGAAATGGCATTTTTAACCTTCTTGAGTAAATCTTTTTTGGTCTCTGAATTACAGATATCTTTTTTAACAAGCAAGTGTGCAAAGCGTCTGTTAAAACAAGAGAAGTTTAGTGACATTTTACAAAAGTCTGGTTAGCATGATATTTTAAAGACTGTTAACAATGACACATAAAAGTTTAAGTGCCTAAAACCCTATTCTATAATCAATAGGGTAAAAGGTTACTTAGTATCTAACAATTACCTGATAAGTGCATTGAGTGGAATTTTCTTCCATGGGATACCTTGCTTAAGCAAGTCATTTGCAAATGATTGAAGTGAAAACAGAGACTGTAAAATAGCATTCATATAGCAGGTATTTCCCAAATTGGAGAAGCTGAAAATGAAAAAAATAGTACTTTTGAAGACAACAGTAGTTCCTGACATATGTTCATTTAAGTAGGGAGTTCTCCAGTATAGCACGCATCACAATCACAATCACATGGAGGGCTTGTTCAAATACATATTGCTGGGCCACAACTAGAAACTGTAGATCTAGACAGAGGGGGGGCAAAACTGTGCATTTCTAACAAGATTCCAGTTCATGCTGATGCTGTTGGTCTGGGGACCATACTTTGAGAACCACTGCATTTTAAGATTGTAACAAGGAAAATTATACATTTTCAAATGAATGCTAAAAATAACTGGAGACTTATCCAAAGAGCTATTTGTTCTTATTTATAATTTTAATTTTTTCATTGAGATATAACTTAACTCACTTCTTTTAAGTATATGCCTAGAAGCAGAACTGCTGGGTCATAGGATATATGTGTTTAGGTTTAGTGGGTACTGCTAAACGTTTTTCTAAAGCACATATTTTTAAAACACTTGTATTTGAAAATATTCCCAAACTCTCAAAAAAGCTGCACAAGAATATTCTTTATCCATATTTACCAACTGTTAATCTTTTGTACTATATGCTTTACCATTATATGCACAGTCTGTTCGGTATTTGGCTGAATACCAACCTGTGCATGCTTAGGGTAAAACCTCAAGACACCAGGCAAGAACTTCAAGGAAAAGAATGATTACTGGGGAGCTATTAACAGAATAATTCCCAGAGCTCATGCAGGACCCAAAATTGATTGAGTTCCCACCATAGTGGAGAGACCTAGGTGAACTCATAGGATATTACTAGAAATCCCAGAGGAGCTGTGCTTTAGAAAAGGAATTAAGTTAGTCTTAGAATAAAGTCCACTCTAGATTTGACACCAAAGAGTTTAATAAACACAAGTCTCAGAATAATCAAACCCAATTGCAGATATTAAAACAGCTATTATAAATATGCCTCATGTGATCACAGGTGCAAAGAAAATCATAAACCTAAGAGGAAAGAAACAGAAGATATAAAAGACCCCCAAATTAATTTGAGATGGAAAACACAATAGATGAAAATATTAGAGATTACCAGATTAGACACTGAAGAAAATACCAGTGAACTTGAAGACACAGCAACTT
This sequence comes from Zalophus californianus, assembly GCF_009762305.2. Lineage (NCBI taxonomy): Eukaryota > Metazoa > Chordata > Mammalia > Carnivora > Otariidae > Zalophus > Zalophus californianus. The sequence continues at coordinate 176,160,171 of NC_045597.1, forward strand.
AAAATATAAAAAGTGAAGTATCTATATATTTTATGTAATACATAAAATTTTAGATTTAAATATTGTGTATACTCTAATTTAAAACATAAAATATTTAAAACATTTTACATATTCCATTTTATATATTTGAAAGTTTATGTATACATATAATCAAACGTGTATTTTATTTCTTTTTCATAAAAAACAAAAGATGGAATGCTATACAGTGTATACTCTTTAGTGACTTGTTTTTTTTAAATTAACACACACTCTGTTATTTTCAGGTTTCTTTTTTAAAATTATAGCCACCTTAGTGGGTGTAAAAAATGGTATCTCATTTTGGCTTTGAGTTCACATACTGCTTCTTCAACTTTTTACACTTTCTTTTTCAGAGCTGCACAATTCTTCCTTGTTTCTAGAAATCTGCCCATTTCATCTAGTTATCTAATTTTGGTGGTAAAATCACAGTATTGTCTTAAAATCTTTTTTATTTTGGTAAGGTTGGCAGTAATACACTCACTTGTGTTTCTGATTTTAGTTATGTGAGTCTTCTCTTTTTATCAGTTTAGATAATAGGTTTGTTGATTTTGTTGATCTTTTCAAAGAATCAACTTTTGGTTTTGTTGATTTTGTATTTCTCTTGTATTTCTAGTCTCTATTTTATTTATCTCTAATCTTCCTTCTGCTAGCTTTTGGGTTTAGTTTGCTCTTCTTGTTCTACTTCCTTAAGGTATAGTCAGGTTATTGATTTGAGGTCATTTTTTTTTAAAATCATGATAAAATACACATAAAGTTTACCATTTAACCATTTTTATAAAGATTTTTTTAAGCAAACTCTATGCCGAATGCAGGGTTCAAACTCACAACCCAGAAATCACGAGTCACATGCATGCCCTACCAAATCAGCCAGCCAGGAGCTCCACTATTTAACCATTTTAAGGTGCACAGTTTCAGACGCATTAAGTACATTCACAATGTTGTACAACTAACACCACTATCAACCTCCAGAATTTTTTCATTTTCTGGAACTGAAACTCTGTACCCATTTAACAATAATTCCCTACTGCCCTCTCCTTGGCAATCACCATTCTACTTTCTGACTCTATGAATCTGACTATTCTAGGTAATTCATATAAGTGAAATCATACAGTGTTTGTCCTTTGGTGACCAGCTTATTTCACTTAGCATGTCTTCAAGGTTCATCCACATTGTAGCATGTGTCAGAATTTCTTTCCTATTTAAAGTTAAACAGTATTCCATTATATGTCTAAAACACATTTGGTTTATCTACCATTGGACACATGGGCTGCTTGCACTTTTAGGTGAAACATGGGTGTATAAACATCTGTTCAAGTCACTGCTCTCAATTCTTTTGGATATATACCCAGAAACAGACTTGCTGGATCTTATGGTAATTCTACTTTTAATTCTTTGAGGAACTGCTATACTATTTTCCATAGCAGCTGCACCATTTTACATTCCCACCAGCAAAGTCCAAGGGTTCCAACTTCTTCACAGCCTCACCAACATTTCTTTTTTAATGTAGACGTTTACTGCTATAGATTTCCCTCTGAGCACTGCTTTTGCTGCACCCCTCAATTCTGGTAGGCTGCTAAAGCTTTCATTCATCTTTAAGTATTTTTAAATTTCTCTTGTGATTTCTTCTTTGACATTACTGGTTAAGAGTGTGTTATTTAATTTTTACATATTTCCATTTTTCCATCTATAACTGATTTCCAGCTTCATTTTATTGTGTTTCAAGAAGATACTTTAGGGCGCCTGTGTGGCTCAGCTGGTTAAGTGACTGCCTTCAGCTCAGGTCATGATCCTGGAGGCCTGGGATCGAGTTCCACATCGGGCTCCCTGCTAGGCGGGGAGTCTGCTTCTCCCTCTGACCCTCCCCCCTCTCGTGTGCTCTCTCTCTCTTTCTCGCTCTCTCAAATAAATAAAATCTTTAAAAAAAAAAGATACTTTAGATGATTTCAAACCTTTAAAATTAAGACTTACTTTGTGGCCTAACATATGGTCTCTCCTGGAGAATGTTTCATGTGCATTTGAGAAGAATGTGTATTATGTTGTTGCTGGGTGGAGTGTTCTATATACATCCGTAAGATTTAGGCAGTTTATAGTGTTGGTCAAATCCTATATTTTCTTACTGATTTTTCTGTCTATATATTCTATCCATTATTGAAAGTGGAGTACTGATGATCTTCAGCTATTATTTTACAACTCTTTTTCTCCCTGCAGTTTAAACATTTTGTCTATTGGGGCGCCTGGATGGCTCAGCTGGTTAAGCATTTGACTCTTGATTTCTGCTCAGGTGAAGATCTCAGGGTCGTGAGATTGAGCTTTGTATCAGGCTTCATGCTGGGCATGGAGCCTGCTTATGATTCTCCTCTCCCCACTGCTTGCACGTGCACACACTTACTCTCTCTTAAAAAAGAAAAAAAAAAGCTCAGTGAAAAGGAACAGGTAAACAGAAAAAGTGAAATACCTTCACTGCATATTTTATGTTATTATCTGCTAAGAAATGAAACATATATATTACAATGGATAAGCCAAATTGGGAGATGCCACTCATTGAAGTAAAAAGATAACCTTAAGCTGGTACAAAAACAGTAATCTGACACTGAAAACAAGCTGGCAGTTTGAGGAGAGCAATTTGGTAATAGTAATAAAACATTTCAAAGTGCCTTCCTTTAATCTTAATGAAAATACACTTCCAATAATTTATCCTATAGAAAACTTCCAATAAATTTTAAAAAGATATGTATATGAGAATGTTCATCCTAGCCTGGATTGTAATGGGAAAAAAGGGAAATCTAAATGCATACTAACATGGTTGAAGGTTATATATTAACACATGAGAAAGCCCATGATCAATATGGAGTGAAAACATCAGGGAACAGAGAATAGAGCACAGTGGTTAAGAATGCAAGTGGAGGGGAGCCTGGGTGGCTCAGTCGGTTGAACATTCGGGTCTTGATTTTGGCTCAGGTCATGATCTCAGGGTCATGAGATCGAGCCCTGCATCAGGCTCTGTGCTCAGCATGGAATCAGTTTGAGATTCCCTCTCTCCCCTTCTCTCCCTTTCCCTCTGCTCCTCTCCCTGCTCATGCATGCCCACTCTCCCTCTCTCTTTAAAAACAAAATCTTCAAAAAAAAAAAAAAAAAGAATGCACATGAAGTCCAACTGACTAGATTTACTACTGCTGTACCACTGACTATATCACCTTGAGAAAGTTAATTAACTTCTTTAAGCCTTGGTTACTTCATTTGTAAATGCAGATTTTTGAGGCATCTAGCTCACAGAGGGGCTGTGAGGATTTAAAGAAAAAAATCTATTTAAGCACGCAGCACACAGTATTTGGCATGTAACAAACACTTCAGGTAAGATTGCTACTATTATTATTTGTTATTATACTGTGATCTTTTTATGTGTTTAATAAAAATATAAGCATGAAGGGGATGGGGAGGATATACATAAAATAATGTTAAAGTATCTCAGGAGTAATGATGAAGTATATGTGATTGGAGAATATGCATTTTCTACTTTACGATTATGTTATATACACGTATTTTTTTCAAAGTTCAAAAACTGGAGACTAGATAATGGAGTTACCATTATTTATGGATGTGACAAATCTTTAATAAGTGAGTACATATTTGAGAACTATAATTAATATGACCCTTTTCATCATTTTTTTGACATCAAGCAAAATATGCTTCAGTCAATGACTTTATAAAAAGAAAGTAAACTATAAAGAATTTACCTACCCCTGAAGTTGCTGCTGTTGGTGAGAGGAAAGGGGCACTCTTGGTTTGTTCCAGCCAGTGTAATCCTGGTTACACCTCAGTTTTTTAACAGAAAGAGGAGCTGGTTGAGGAAGAAATCCCAAACTTCTTTTGGCAGAGGGAGTTTGGCTTGAAACATTGGTCCTATAAAAAAGAATAGATAGTGCATAAGCAAAACAATTTTGCATGCTATTTTTTCCCCTAGCAGATTCAGAGAAGTCAATGTCTGAAAAAAAAAAAATCCTAAACTTGAGGAAATATCAATAATAATGATCACCTGGGGAAAAATTCCCCAAGGGTAAATTAGCAAGTCTGTCAACAGACAGCTGAAGAGGCATATGGTACTATACCTACTTAACCTATAATTACTAATGACTTGAAAAAAACTATAATAATAGTTTTACTTTGCTATTTACTTTTATTCACTTAATGGATATGATACATCAGTTAACATTTAGGCAGTTAACTTTTTCCACTATTACAAATAATGACACAACAAATATTCTTTTACATAATCTCCAGGAGAACTTCCTTTAGTTTATATGCTTAGAAGTGAAAATGTTAAGAATAAGCATTTTTAATTTTTAATTTTCTGAGACCTTGTGATTTTTCAAAAAGGATGTACCAATTTCTATTTCCACTAACAGTGAATTTCCATTTCTTCACATGGTCTCCATTACATTGAGGGAAACTGATCTCACTGTTGTTCTATTTTGCATCTTCCTGATTACTACTGAAGTTGAACATATTTTTACAATTGCTCTTCTCTGAACTGCTTTTGTGTACCCTTGGTTTTATACTGGGTTCTTAATGATTTGCAGTTTTTCCTATATTTCATGTTCTAATCCTTTGTCTATTATATGTTCTAAGTTTTTTTTTTAATTTAAAGATTTTATTTATTTATTTGACAGAGAGAAAGAGAGAGAGCACAAGTGGGGGGAGGGGGAGGCAGAGGGAGAGGGAGAAGCAGGCTCCCTTGCTGAGCAGGGAGCCCGACACGGGGCTTGATCCCAGGATCCCAGGATCATGACCTGAGCCAAAGGCAGACGCTTAATCGACTAAGCCACTCAGTAGCCCTGTATATGTTCTAAGTTTTAAATTTTTACATAGTCTTTATCAACCTTTTATGGTTTTAATTTTTTCTTTCACAATTCAGTTTTTATTGGTTGTTCTGAGGATGAGTAGATATTTCAATTTGCACACATTAGTGTATGTGCCAAAAATCTAAAAAATCATGCAGTTTTAATTCTTTTCTAAAACGTCTTCCAGCGGGGCGCGTGGGTGGCTCGGGTCATCATCCCAGGGTTCTGGGATTGAGCCCCACGTTGGGCTCCCTGCTCTGCGGGAGGCCTGCTTCTCCCTCTCCCACGCCCCCTGCTTGTGTTCCCTCTCTGTGTCTGTCAAATAAATAAATAAAATCTTTAAAAAAAATAAAACGTCTTCCAGTGACCTTCCAGCTTAAAATTTGAAGGCAAATTTTCCTTAAGTACCAATTTATGATAACTGATAATGATAATTTTTCTTATCAAGTACCAATTATCTTCAAATGTTGATATGCTGTTACACTGTTAAGTCCCATTAATTCAAAGTATCATATACACTACATACTCAAATTTTCAATCTTGCACAGCACATTATCAAAGTTACTAGGAAAACTGGACTGCCAAGATGTTACAGAGTGTACAAAATTCTGACGGGGGAGCCAAGATCAAGGAGTGGTTTTCTTTACGAAACAATTCTACCAAAAACAACATGGGGAAAGAAGTAATTTAAAATGTTCATGACCTATTAAATGAATGATTGACTCCAAACTGCCACTTAGTATGCTTGGTATTATAGGTTAGAAAAACTACCCCATCTATGGAATGTTAAGCTGACACCCAAGACAATCAAAGCCTCCCATATTCGATATCCTACTACTTTCTGCTTGTACCAAGAAACAATCAGCAAATAATTTAACCTCTTAAAAAAAAAATTTACCCTTAAAAAATGGGATGAGGTGGGATTCCCTCCTTAAAAATGTTTCTAGGGGTGCCTGGGTGGCTCAGTTGGTTAAGTGACTGCCTTCGGCTCAGGTCATGATCCTGGAGTCCCAGGATCGAGTCCTGCATCGGACTCCCTGCTCAGCAGAGAGTCTGCTTCTCCCTCTGACCCTCCCCCCTCTCATGTGCTCTCTCTCATTCTCACTCTCTCAAATGAATAAATAAAATCTTTAAAAAAAATGTTTCTAGAGCTACTAAAAAACTTGCATTTATAAAATAGTTGATAAAAATATTCCTGCAGATTATACAAGAAGGGAGACAGGGACCACAGATAAGACATGGTTTATGATATTACTCAGATGTGGCTTCTTTCTCTCCTGCTTCATCTGAGGCTGGACTCTTCTAATTTTTAGCTTCTCCATTTTCTTTCTTTTTTTAAAAGCTTTTATTTATTTATTTGACAGAGAAAGAGAGCCCAAGCAGGGGGAGCTGCAGAGGGAGAGGGAGAAGGAGGATCCCCACTGAGCAGGGAGCCCAACATGGGGCTCGATCCCAGAACACTGGGATCACAACTCGAGCCAAAGGCAGATGCTTAGCCAACTGAGCCACCCAAGTGCCCCAGTTTCTGTTTTCTGCAAGTACGTCTTTCCTGGTTAGCCACTTTAGCCTGTTTTCCCTTTGTTCCCTCTTTCCCCCTTTGTTTGCACTTTTTTTGTCTGAAGATTTATCCTTTTCTGCTGCCTTTTTTGGCTTCACTTCTACTTATGCAGGAGCAGGTTTCTCCTCCTTCACTGCCTCCCCACACCCCAGACCACGGAGTTGACCTCCCTCTTGAGCATCCTGGTGGCAGGCCACAGTGCAACAAGAGCCTTTGAGAAGCTGGGCTGCCTGGCCACACTGCCCTATGGTTTCCATTTTTGTGTCTTAAGAATTAATTCTGGGCGCCTGGGTGGCTCAGTCAGTCGTTAAGTGTCTGCCTTCAGCTCAGGTCATGATCCCAGGGTCCTGGGATCGAGCCCCGCATCAGGCTCCCTGCTCAGCGGGAAGCCTGCTTCTCCCTCTCCCACTCCCCCTGCTTGTGTTCCTGCTCTCGCTATCTCTCTCTCTGTGTCAAATAAATAAATAAAATCTTAAAAAAAAAAATTCTGTAATTCTGTAATGTAAGGTCACAGAAGTATTTTATTTTCTCCTTCAAGTTTTTTTTTTAAGATTTTATTTATTTATTTGACAGAGAGAGAGCACAAGCAGGGGGAGCAGCAGAGGGAGAGGGAGAGGGTGAAGCAGGCAGGGAGCCTGATGTGGGACTCAATTCCAGGACCCTGAGATCATGACCTGAGCCAAACATAGACGCTTAACCGACTGAGCCACCCAGGCGCCCCTCTCCTAAAAGTTTTAATTCTCATTTTCCTCCTATTTAGGTCTTTAATCTGCTTACACTTTCTTTTTTTAAGATTTTATTTGCAAGTAATCTCTACACTCAATGCAGGTCTGGAACTCAACTCCAAGATTAAGGGTCACATGCTCTACTGACTGAACCAGCCAGGTGCCCCTACCCTAAAATTTATCATTAGCTTCCTATTAGTTGTATCTCTTACTGTGCACTACTAAACACTGTAGTTTGAACAGTGCAAGGTATATTTGCTTCCATCCTTCTGCTTTCAACCTTTCTTCATCTTTATGTTATAGTTGTTTCTTTTAAATAGCATACAGATTATTATTTTTCTTCCTTTAAAATCCAGTCTTTCTCTCTTTAACTGGAACATATTGTATTTAACATCATGACTGATCTGGACTAGTAACCTTTTTTGGGGGGGGGGGACTAGTAACTTTTAATATCCATGTACTAATTCTATCACCTGTGTCATTTCTGAGTATTTATTAATTTTTCTCCTCCATATGAGTTGTATTTTTCTGCTTGTTTGTCTGCCTAGTATATTTTCTTGGATGCCAGACATTGAGAATTTTGTCTTATTGGGTGCCAGATATTTTTGATTTCTATAAACATTCCGGAATTTTGCTCTGAGATGTGGTTAGGTTACCTGGAAACAGTATGATCTGAGTTCTTGCTTTTAAGGTTTGTTACGTGGGAACAGAGCAGCAATTAGTCCAGGGATAGATTTCCTTGTTAATGAGGCAAAACCTTTCTTAGCATGCAAACTCCTGCTATCAGGAACAGGAACATGGGGCGCCTGGGTGGCTCAGTTGGTTAAGCGACTGCCTTCGGCTCAGGTCATGATCCTGGAGTCCCGGGATCGAGTCCTGCGTCGGGCTCCCTGCTCAGCAGGGAGTCTGCTTCTCCCTCTGACCCTCTTCCCTCTTGTACTCTCTGTCTCTCATTCTCTCTCTCAAATAAATAAATAAAACTTTAAAAAAAAAAAAAAAGGAACAGGAACATGTCTGGCTTTATGTGAACTCCAAGTATTATTCCCTTAGATCCTGTGGGTGCTTCCTTCCCAGGCCTTGGCTAGTTTACTCACCTGCGTAAGTTGATCAGCAGTCAACTGAATACTCAAGGGGGACCCTCTGCAGTTCTTTCTCTGTGCAGTTATCCCCTCCGGTCTCTGTTCTGTGAATTCCAGATGCCTTGGCTTCCCAGGACTCCCAGCTCCATTTCCTCAACTCAGGGAGAGCACAGGGCTCTGCTTGGTTCCCCCTCCTTGTGTGGCAGCCTGGGAACTTTCTCCAGGAAGCAAGGTGGGGCAGTCAACAGGCTAATTTCATTTGTTTCCCATCTCTCATGGATCACTGTCCTTCACTGCCTCATGTCCAATGTCATGAGACCCATAATATTTCATGTATTTTGTCCAGGTCCTCAGTTGTTTCATGAAGGAGGGCAAATGTGGTCTCTCTTACTCCATCTTGGCCAGAAGTGGAAGTCACCTTTAACTTTTTAATATGTGTAACTGAAGTTCTCAAAAGTAACTTAAAATGTTTTAATTTCCCTATACTCTTCCCCACTCCTATATTTCTTATTGTCTAATTTTTATTAATTTTTTTGCTTTCAAGCATATTGTAGTCTCATTTTATAAAAACTATCAAACTATTTAGATGCATAAAATAATCTTTAATGGATATTAATAACAGTTGCCTCTTGAAAAATAAACAACTAGGAATTAGAAAAGAAAGCGAGATTTACTTTCCACTGTATGCACCCTGTAACTTCTGAAGTTTCTACCATATGCACTTATTATACAAAAGAATTTTAAAAGTATTTAGATTTTCAAATATGCTTTTATAATTTTTTTTACTCACTGATATTTTCATTCCTTCCTTTGTTCAGTTTGCTTCTTGCAGAATAAATTGTCTCTGTATCTAAAAACAGCATTATTTGTCTGCACTCTTGAATTATAATTTAGCTGGGTATAGAATTCTTTGATGCTGTTACTCCAGTGTCTTGTTTCTGTTGTTGCTAAAGTCGATCTCTTTTCTTTTTATAAGTGATATATTTTCCTTCAAGTAGCTTTTAAAATTTTATCTACAATGTGGATTTTTTTTTTTTTTTTAAGTATCTGCTGTTTGGCATTTGTTGAAGCTTTTCACTGTGTGGACTTTCATCATTTTCATCCATTATTTCTCTGACAAATTCCTTGTCTTTATTTTCCTTGGTCTTATTTTCTCCAAAATGCTATTAAGACATGGAGGATGGGGGTGCCTGGGTGGCTTAGTTGGTTAAGCCTCTGACTCTTGGTTTCGGCTCAGGTATCATCTCAGGGTTGTGAGATCGAGCCCTACATCCAGCTCTGTGCTTGGTGGTGAATCTGCTTAAGAGTCTCTCTCTCCCTCTGCCCCTCCCCCCACTCACATGCTTTCTCTAAAATAAACAAATCTTAAGAAAAAAAAGAGACATGGAGGAGAGACCATGGAGTGCAACATAAGTCTCATTTCATTTCACATTTACCACCTTCTCTCTGTGTTGCATTCCACAATCAAGCATTCTTGACTTGTTCAGTAGTTGCCTCAGTGGGGACCTCTAATCTGCATGGGACTTTACATTAGAGGTTCAGAATTCCTGTCCCTATGCTGGTGATGCCAGTCACTGAAATTCCCATTTCTGTGTATTTGCACTCTGCTCAGGGAGCATCAGGCAAGCAGCACATTTATGGTTCCAAACCCAAGTAGTTCTACAGAAGTGTTTTGCCTTGGTTTATTAGCAGAGAGAGCAGTTCTAGATATGTAGCTTCATTTAAGAAACCAAATTCTGGCCTGGAGTCATGTTCAGTTTCCAATCTCATGCTGGTTTTCTAAATACTTGACTCTAGTCTGTGTTTTCCATGTGCCCTATGACTTCAGCTTTTACTCAATATCAGTTTTTTTCTCACTGATTTGGAAATTTTCACTTCATCTTTGAACTAAGCTTTGCATTAAAAAAATTTATTTTCCTTAGCCATTCTGATGTGCAGTGAATTCTATTATTTTGAGAAGAAATTTGTACTATGTTTAATTATTTGCAAACTAAATTTAGGTTTTTGTAAAAACTTGGGATTCCTTTAAGATTCTTCTAATAAGCAGATCCGTCTCTTAAATTCAAATAACTTAGTTACCATTGCAGTTCTAAAGTGAAATACCACTCAAGGCTGAATAGACCTAAAAATACAGTATCAAATTCTTTACTTCACCTCATTTTATAAAATAATCAGGATTTTTTTACCACTTAGAATTAAATTCTACTAAAAAACAAAGTATCCAGAGGTCATTATATAGTATATCTATTATACACCACCATTACTCTCACCTTTTTACATTTACCACTGCCCCTCCAGGCTACATTCCAAGATCATGCCTTCTTCACAAGTACTCAGCAGTTGTCTCCTATATTTATATTCAATAAATCTCAAAAAAAATTTAATCTCTATCTACAGGATCAGCAATTAAATTTCTGAGTAGCCTTTTTCAGTAAAATATACTAATTGTACAATTTGTGTACAGCTTGTTTTTTTTTTTAAAGAAAATGTCTTAACTTTTGGTAGTAGCTTAACAAATACACAGGCAACAAAGGCAATTTAAAAATGTCTCAGGAGAGATCTTAGTATGTTCATCGCTTGGCATGATGGAAAACACACTGCTCTAGAATCTGATCACATTGCCAGTCACAACCTGTGGCCTCAGTACAAATCTCCTTAGACCTCAGTTTATACATTTGCTGAAAAGTGTAATAAAAAAAAAAAAAAAAAAAAAAAAAAAAAAGGCATCTGAAAATTAAAACATTTCCAGATTACTAAAATGTCACGAGTCTATGATTCTGATCAATTTTGTTATTTTAAATTATTCACTTAGAGCATAATGGACAGCCTACCCCTTCAATTCAATATTCTCAAGAAGAGAGCACTTCAAGTCCTTCACAAGGTATATAACCAACACATACCTATCTAAGTTAGTGCTACCAGAGGAGTAGTCCTTAGATCCAGTTCTGCTGCCATAAAAGGATGATGACTGTAAAGGTAAAAGCCCTAAAAAAAACAAACAGGAAAAATTTAATTCCTAAATCAACCATTCAATTTCATTTAGTAGTAAAATTATGCATTAGGCCTGTTCATATTTAACTTTTTCCCCCTTTCTTTTCATCAAAGTAATATATATGCATGTTAAAAGATCAAACACTGTGGAAAGGTTGTAATAGCAAAGAATACTCTCCCGCCCCCAAAACTCTACAAGTTGTGCTTATTTCTAACCATTTTTTAAAACTTAGTTTTCCTCATTTCCTTCATAATGCTAATGTTTCTACTATTTCTTAATTTATTCATTATAAACAGTATCAGTTACCTCCATTATGAAAAATCAGAAATTGCTCATTTACATCACCCCATTCTTGTTCTTTTCTCTCCAACCAGTTATTGGTTGTGTTAATGTTAGTTTTACTAATTAACTTCGTAACTTTAACACACTTAAACCTTCTACATTTTGTTTTATGAACCTTATCACTTGACCACTTCCTTCTCTCTCCTCTTCCCCATCACTTTTTTTTTTTTAAGATTTTATTTATTTGACAGAGAGAGAGAGAGAAATCACAAGTAGGCAGATAGGCAGGCAGAGGGAGAGGGAGAAGCAGGCTCCTTGCTGAGCAGGGAGCCCGACGTGGGGCTCAATTCCAGGCCACCGGGATCATGACCTGAGCCGAAGGCAGATGCTTAACCAACTGAGCCACCCAGGTGCCCCTGCATCAACTTTCTAAAACATATTTTAACTTCAACAGTGTTATGGCTTATTACATCTTTAAGCATTGTTTTCTAACTATAGGTTGATTATAAAAGCTGAAAACCCTTAAGTGGAGTTTACATAATGTATTATTATTTCAGAGGTAAGAATTATATTAGATAATTCTTTCTGGAGGAGTCTAATGTCACAATCCTGAACCACTAAAAGAATGTTCCTAGAGTCCCAATCAAATGAATTCTCTTAAACTCTCAAAATCATGCCATATTTTAGCTTGCTTCAATTTAATTTCCAGCTGACATGATATCCAAATCAATACCACATAGATGAGTCTCTAAAGAGTTCAGAGAATCAGAGAGATATGTTAAGTGTGGGAAACACTGACATCAATTCGTGGACAGCCTAACTTTTAGTTTTTGTAAAAATAGGGTACAATGTAAGCTTAAACAACTGTTTTAGGCAATTAATTCCAAGATCCTCTGGAACTTCTAACATGTAACAACACTGATAAAATTCAGTTTCAACCACTTTAACTCCTTGGATTCATTCTATGGTCCAGGTACTTTGATAATGAAAAAGTTTAATTTTAGGCAGTTAAATAGGGAAGAAGGTAAAGGTTAGATTCTTTGTTAACAGAATAAAAATTCCCTTATATTTCTAATACTTTAGCCAAGTACTGGATACAAATTTGGCACCCAATAACTAGTACTGAATCATGCAGTACTCCTGAATAATGTAGAGAGATATGTCCCAGTTTAGGTTTTTATTTCTAGTCTAATACAGGTACGTCATATAATAAATGAGTATCTTATATGAAGACCAAATACTTACCTGATGTCCTATTCTCTTCTGACTGTTTCAAACTCAGCTGCTTCTCTCTGCTGCTGGTTAAATACTTTCTGGAGGGATCTGTCATAGCCTTGTTGTTCCTACAGTTAATAATTTAATTCAATATATATATGTATATAGGTATATAAAGAGATAGTTCTTAATTTTAAATAGTTATCATTTCAGAATATTTACATTTCACATATAGTTAAAATTTCTTTTTTTTTTTTTTTTAAGATTTTTATTTGACAGAGAGACACAGCGAGAGGGAACACAAGCAAGGGCAGTGGGAGAGGGAGAAGCAGGCTGCCCGCAGAGCAAGGAGCCCAATGCGGGGCTCAATCCCAGGACCCTGAGATCATGACCTGAGCCAAAGGCAGATGCCTAATGACTGAGCCACCCAGGCGCCCCTACAGTTAAAAATTTCTTAAGTTGCATTTCCCCCTCTATTATTCCCAAATACCTGAACCTATACAAGTGGAGTGGGACCAGTCAGAGATACGCTCATGCTTTGATTAAAAGTACTAATTTTAGGAGGCCCATCATGCATAAAGCCTGTGGCACATAATGCAGATACTCTACCCAGATTCCCTCTGACCCCATTTTTGTGTCCTCTCTTCCACATGAACTTAGGTATGTTTTTGACAGCAAGTATCTAGGGTTCTTCTTCACAGATTGTCCTCAAGCTACTAGAGATCCTTTGCCTGCACTCTGAGAGTCACAGGTAAGGTCAAGAAGCCCAGCTCCCTTGCCTTGGATCAGAATAACTTTAAGGTAAAAAATTTTTTAAGGTGAAATTTATATAACAGGTTTTCTCTCTGGAATTAGGATGAAGCCTAACCTCCGCTTAATTTTTGTCTGATTTCACACTCAGATTTAATCTGTACTCACTCGCTTTCCCTACTCCCTTCCTGGTATCCCCTGGGAGTACTTTCTTAATAATTTGCACACACATCTCCATTTCAGGGACAGGATTCTGGAACTGGACCACTTATTTGGCAACAGCAACAGAAATACCACTGCTGGTGATAACACCTTTGGGACCTTATAGTTTACAATTACTACGATTTTTCATCTGTAGTGAATTGGGATGGGATAAACTAAAAGATAATATGGCTCATGCAATATCTTTAGCATTCAAGAAATGTGGTAGATCACACAATGGATCTTACTGGGGTTATAGAAATGTTCTAAAACTAGATTATGGTGATGGTTGCACAACTCAATAACTTTACCCAAAATTACTGAACTGTACATTTAAAACAAGCAAATTTAAAAGTTAATATTAAAATAAATATTAATATTAAATTTTAAAATTTATTATTAAATATTAAACTTTAAAAATTTAAAAGTACATCCCAAATTATTCCTTTCCTTGTCCCCAGGTCCCTCATCAAGAAATGCAGTCTAGTCTATTTTCCTATCCCTTAACGGGGCTGGCCTTGTGATTTCCTTTCCCCAAAAGATTGCAACAGATATAACAGTGTGATATAAAGTCCTGATTGTAAGGCTAAAGGCACCTTGTAAATTTACATTCACTCTCTTGGAATTCTGACACTGCTACGTGAATAACTCCAGGCCAGCCCAGGAGATGATAAAAGACACAGGGCCCAATCACCCTCATCACCCAACCAATAGGCAGCCAATGGCCAGTCATATGGGTAAGGCCACTCTGGACCAACCAACCACTAGCCAACCCACCAACTGACCATGGATGCATGAGAAAATGAGAGTACCCAGCTACAATCAGCCAATTCTGGCCCAGATAAGCAGAACCACTCAAGTCACCATCAACTCATAGGCGATAATAGTTACTATTTTAAGTCACTAAGTTCTGCAGTGATCTGTTATACAGCAACAAATAACTGATACAAGTAATATGGAATAATAACCATAAAGACTATAGTACTGGTTGGCTGTTGCTATGAGTACTGATCCGTTCAATGGAGAAAATGATAGATTCAGTTGAGCCAATTACCAACTTAAAGACAAAACACCATGAAGAATCGCTCATCCAAAGACAGTTGCAGCCCAGATCTTTAGGATTTGAGAACAAGAACATGCTGTTTCCAGAAAAGAAAAAAAAAAAAAATATATATATATACACACATATATATATATGTGTATATATATATATATATATACACACACATATATATATGTGTGTATATATATATATATATATATATACACATTCCTTAGGAAATATCACACACTACTCCTGGCATAGTACTAAGGCCTGGAAGAGACTGAATATCTGACTATGGGTCATCAATCAGAGTAGCTATCATGAACTGGGTGCTATCATACTCCTAAGAGTCGTTAAGACCAGGAAATTACAGCAGTAATGCATCATAAAATGGAAGTGGTATATCTGGGATGAGTTCTAAGCAAGCAGGAATAAGTAACAAGAACAGGCTTTATGAGTACTCCCTATAGCCAACTGAAAGAGGAAGAAAAACCTAGCCTGATTCATGGGTACATCATCTTTGTATCTTGCTAGAGGATGAAAATGAACTGCTGTTGCACTATAGACCCATTATGGGACTGCCCAAAAAGAGAATGGTGAAAGGAAATCCTCCACTGTGCAGAGTTTGAAAGGTGCACTTCATTATCCACTTTGTGCGGGGAAAAGAGTGGGCCATGGATTCCTGGATAGTGGCAAACTGTTTGCATGGATAGTCAGGGGCCTGCAAGTAGCAAGCCTGGAAGATCAGGGAGAAATGATTTATGGAAGAGGTATATGAATAGCCATATGGAAATGTGTACAAAGGGTGAGGATCTTTTTCACATATTAATGCTCACCAGAGAATTCCACTAAAGCGACATTAAACAATCAGGTCCTGGTTCGCAGAGGGGAAACTTTTTTTCACCTGTGGGGACAGTAAGAGTCCCATTTAATCTAAAGCTATGCCCGCTACTCATTTTGGGGTCCTCATGTTGGCAGAGCATCAGGCAAAGAAAGGAACTGCCATACTAGCAGGGGTAACTGACTTTATTATAAGGAGGTACTGTTGATGGTAGATAATGAGGGTAGGAGGAATATGGAATAACAGGGACTTACTAGGGAATCTCTTAGTGTTGTCATGTGCAGTTTTAACTACAAATGGGCGATTTCAGCAACCATGGCCTGCACAAGCACATAGTGACCAGGGGCTCATCCCCACAGGGATGAAGATCTTAGTCATATCACTAGGCAAATCACCAAGACCAGGAGAAGTATTAGTGGAGAATGCAGCAAATCTAAAATGGATGGTAGAAGAAAAAGATAATAATATCAGTTATAGCCTCAAGGCTATCTACACCAATAAGGACAAAAAGGACTACAGCTCATCCCTCTAATCCTCCTTTTATAAGATCTTCATCCAGAAATTGGGCAGCATCAATGTGAAGAATGCGTGATAACATGGAATGAACTTAATAGTTATGCTCCACCAGAGCCCTTCAGATCCCTTTTTATACTTTTCACACCTCCAGACTGGGTGTTTTCAACAGCCAGCACCTGCGGTTCTTCTTCAGAGGACTGCCTTTGGGATACTTAAAATATTTTGCCCATTTGGGCAAAGCCACAGAACCAAAGACTGTACAGTATGAGAACATAAAAGCCCATCTTCCTTACTTCAAGTTGGAACAGGCCCAGTGCCCCCTGCTGGATCAAGATGAAGCCTACTCTCCCACAGAGATCACACCCTTCTTTGGCTTCCTCTCCTTCCCTGTCCTACTTTCTTCACTTTGATCTCTCCTATGAGCACTGTCTTAACAAGTCACTTGTACAAGTATCTTAATAGAGTCTTTTAGGAAACTCAAACTTCAAAAAATCTGTGATATTGTGAAAAGTGTTATTAGCCCAGAACAAAGATCAGAAATTTAGGGCTCACCAGACAGAATTCTAAGTGGAAAAAGTGGGATGATCCCAAAGTGTGGTGAATATGGTAAACTGGCATGCAACAGTCTATTACAACCACCTTTTAGTGTATCTATCCTACAAAACCCAGAAAGCTAAAAAACTCCATTTCCTAGTGTTCAAAATAAGAATTAAGATAATTACATATAATTGCATAATATCTGCAAAGTGGAAGTAAGGCAGAGGTCATGTGCTCTGTTCCTTGTGATGGCAAAAAAAAATCATTTTGGAGGTGTCCAGTTTTTCCATAGAGATTTCTAATCTTGGTAGTGGCAGCATGGTTCCAGAGATGATAATTTCCAATTCAGCTATTAGCTTTGACGATAGCCAGGAGCATCTTTGGTGACCTGATCTGAGGCATAGCTCTCAAAATCATTCTGCAAGCTTAACCTATAGCCTATCTTTTCAGCTTTCCTAATGATTCTGTAAGTCATTTCATACTCTCTAAAGGCAAATACCTTTATGTGTAAACTAGATAAATGAAGTTTGTTTCCTACAACTAGACCCTGAATACACAAATTTTGTTACTAGAAGTGGGGTGCTACCATAACAAACCTAAAATATATAGCACTAGCTACAGTAGGAAGGCGGAGAGTAAGGACATAGATATTACAGATTGGAAAGTTGGTGAGGACTGTTAAATCACAACATAATATTTATAAAACTGTTATCTGTAAGGGCACCTGGGTGGCTCAATCGGTTGAGCGTCTGACTCTTGGTTTTGGCTCAGGTCATGATCTCAGGGTTGTGAGATCAAGGCCCATGTCAGGCTCTGCACTCAGGGGGTTGTCTGCTTGAGATTCTCTCTCTCCCTCTGCCCCTCCCACAACTCACATGCATGTATGTGCGCACGCTCTCTCTCAAATATTTTTAAAAAAACCAAACCCTGCTATCTGTAGTCTTGGGAAGCGGACTGCATACTTACTGAACCTATAGCTCTAAAGGAAAAGATTGAGACAATAAGAACACTGGTCTGTGTTTCAGCAAGGTCCTATTCAAGACAGATAAATTTGGGCAAGGATTAGCCACCTTACAATCAAGGATGAAAAGGAACACAGCCCTCTGTGCCAATGGCCTAGAATTGAAATTGTCTGGTAATCTGAGACTATATGGGACAAAAAAAAATCCAGTTGCTTCTGATTCTCAAACTGAGGCAATGACAGGAGGTAGCTGAGGAAGTAGTTTGTGAAAAAACAACTCCATGTTAATATTAAGAGAAACTAGGTGAAGGGTATACAGCAAAATTCTATATTGTCTTTGCAGCTTTTCCGTAAATCTGAAATTATTTCAAAACCTAAAGAGATTAAAACAAAAAATCCAAACAACAAAAATATTGGTCCCAATTCTTTCTCAAGCCTATAAAATCCTGTTTGTTATACTTTTAAGGAAACTTCTAGATTTCTAAAACTTCTAGATTTCTGGACACTTCTATACTCCCAGAACTTGATCAGCATCAAGCAGGCTACAAAAGCTGCATGGCCCCAAGGAAGAACACAGTCTTCAAAACCCAGTTCAGCTATGGCCTTGAAAGATAACAGACAAAGGAAATCTACCAGAAGACAAAGTCAGGAGTCTAATGAAGTACAATGAAGAAGGGAGTTTCTCCCGGAGGATAGAACAGAGACCGCTACAAGGGCTAACCAAGAACTTAATCTACTGCCTTCACTGTCTTCACAACCTCTGCCTACCAAGATTTCATTGCTGCTACAGAAGAGCAACTCCTTAAGTTTCCTATTCTTGTCTTTTCTAAATGGAAATTTTTATTGTGGTTATCCTATGTCTAAGCCAGCAATGTATAATGACATATGTATGAAGATGGGAGTGGGGAATACAGATGAACTTGCCTTTTAGTTTTTTTAGGTATCAGACCATAAGGTACATGGTCTGAGGCACACTTAGACCTTATGGAGAGAACTGCACATCACCCAGAGATCCTGGACTCTGAACTGGATACAATGACTAAACAGAAGGGAAGAATGATAAACAGATATATTTCTATGGCTAGAGGGGTAAACTACAGCAGACTGTGAGTTGTTTCCAAATAGAATAATAGAATTTGGCTAGGGTAGGCATATTTCCCAGAGTTTCTCATATATTTCTGATATAACCATATGACCAAATTCTGGCCAATGTGCACTGAAGTGGTGTGTACAATTTCCAGCCTAAAGGAAAGCAGTATGCCCTGCCTTTGTTCCTTTCCCCATTCTCACCAGTAAGCATGCAGAAATAGAGTGGAGGCTGAAGCAGCTATCTTGGTTCACAAAATGGAAGCTACTTATTAAGAATTATAGATCAATAAGGTAGAAGGAATCTGAGTCCATGGTGATTGTAGTTTCACATGTCACACCAGCCCTATCACCTATTCAGTTTTACATCTGTTACAGCAACAGAAAAAAAATCCCCATAAATACGTAAAGTTTCTTTAGCTTTTTACCAACTCCCTTCTGGTGACCCTTGATCTAGAATACCAGTTAATTAACTATCAACTGATTTCTGTTAAGGTATTAATTGACCATTTCCAATGATGTGGATGGAGCCAGAGAGTATTATGCTAAGCAAAATAAGTCAGTCAGAGAAGGACAAATACCATATTATTTTACTCATGTGTGGGATTTAAGAAACAAATGATCTAGAGGAAAAAAAGAGAGAGGAAGAACCAAAAAACAGACACTTAACTATAGAGAACAAGCTGATAGTTACAAGAGGAGAGGTGGGTGGGAGGATGGGTTAAAAAGGTGATGGGGATTAAGGAGTACATTTGTTGTGATGAGTAGTGGGTGTTGTATGTCGTGCTGAATCACTAAAAATTGTACACCTGAAACTAAGTATCACACTGTATGTTGACTGGAAATTAAAAACTTAAAAAAAAAAGATATTAACTGAGGTATTTCATAACAATGTTTAACAAGTATTCTCCCCCAATTAAAAAAAACAACAACAAAATAAAACCCTCCCATGATGAGGAAGAGATTGTGAGCTGGTGACTGTCTTACCGTAGGTCTATCCTCTTTTGTTCAACCAGAAAATACCTATAAAAGACTGATGTTCCTTGCCTAGAAACTATGTCGGGTTCACAACCCCCCCCCTTTTTTTTAAAGAAAGAGCATGCTCACGTGTCGGGGGGGTGTTGGGGGTGGAAAGAAAGAGAATCTTAAGCAGGCTCCACACATGGGGCTCAATTTCACAACCCTGAGATCATGACCTGAGCTGCAATCAAGAGTTGGATCCTAAACCGACTGAGCCACCCAGGCACCCCTGGGTTCAAAAATTCTTTTACTCCTAGGCTAACTTTTCACATGAAGAGGGTAAAAAAAAAAAAAAAAAAAAAAAAAAATCACAGTTAAGGGAAGGAAAGACTTCACAACAAAAGAGCCGCCAACAAGAAACAGCTGCTTAGGGGTGCCTGGTTGGCTCATTCAGTTAAGCATCCAACTCTTGGTTTAGGCTCAGGTCATGATCTCAGGGTCGTGAGATTGAGCCCCAAATGGGGCTCTCTGCTCAGTGGAGAATCTGCTTCCCCTCTCCCTCTCTCTCCCTCTGCCCCCCCATTCATGCACATTCTCTAAAATAAATAAATCTTTAAAAAAATAAAAAATTAAAAAAAAAGGAAACATCTGCTTAGAGTTATTCAATTCTATTCTTCCTCTAAGTATTGCAGATTAAAAAAAGCCAGGATGGGAGAAGGGCAATGAAACGATCAATGCAACAGTAATGGCCAAATACTCTCTATGAAGCCTATAATCTACCATCACCAAAATTAAAATTTTTTTTTTTAATTTTATTTATTTATTTGAGAGAGAGAGAGCGCACGTGAGCGAGCATGAGTGGGGTGGAGGGGCAGACAGAGAGGGAGAAGCAGCAGACTCCCTGCCAATCAGGGAGCCCAACGCAGGGCTCAATCCCAGGACCCCAAGAACATGACCCAAGCTGAAGGCAGACACTTAACCAACTGAGCCACCCAGGTGCCCCCAAAATACTTTAAATTCTATTCTATCTTTAGAATTCTCATAAATTGAACCCCTCGCCTCCACCAATTTTCCACAGTGAGTGTAATTACCAATATGAGAAACACTGACCTAGTGCCATAGGGTTGTTTTTTTTTTTTTTTTATTAAGGATTTTATTTGAGAGAGAGAAAGAGCACGGGCGGGGGCGGGGAGGAGGGAGGGAGGGCAGAGAGAGGGAGAAGCAAACTCCCTGCTGAGCAAGGAGCCTGACTTGGGGTTCGATCCCAGGACCTTCAGATCACAACCTGAGCTAAAGGCAGACACTTAACTGACTGAGCCACCTAGGCGCCCCTAGGGCCACAAGGGTTCTTAAAGCAACTTACGATGATGAATCATTTTCCTTAGGGTAATCTTCACTCAACTCTGAGCCAGATAACATTCTTTTCCTCTTTTCAGTCCTGTAGAGGACAAAGAAAAAAAGTTATTTAAAAAAGTCATAATTCATACCATTAAGAAGTATAAACCAACATATTCAAGGACAGAACTGTGACTACTGCTGCCTAGTTCTCTACACCACGTTTTTGATTAATATACTGTATATCTAGGACGCCTGGGTGGCTCAGATGGTTAAGCGTCTGCCTTCGGCTCAGGTCATGATCTCCAGGTCCTGGGATGGAGCCCCATGTCAGGCTCCCAGCTCAGCGGGAGTCTGCTTCTCCCTCTCCCTCTGCCTCTCCCCGTGCTTGTGCTCTGTCTCTCTCTCAAATGAATAAATCAAATCCTTAAAAAAAAAAAAATACTGTATATCTGCATGCTCCGTGTCACTGACATAAATCATAAAAAAACCAATACTAATTACCTACTAAAAATATATACTTTTTATAAAAGGTATAAAATTGTATACTTTCTTCTAACATATTTTACTAACTGGACAATCTCCTTTTTCTCAAAGTATTTGTCTTTCTAAAAGACCAAAAAGACATTTATAAACAAGCTCACCTAATGACTAGGAAAAAAAAAATAAGTCTTCCATACCTATTTTCTAATAACCCTGATCTAAGAGGGGTTGATGTAGATGTCAAAGAGGGAATTGTCCGGGTGACAGGTAGTCCACTTCCTGTTGCAGTCTTAATTGACCCTCTACCTGGATTACCAAGAACTTTTCGAAATGGAATATCATCTTTAGTTTCCAAACTTCCTCTTTTTGAAGATGCCTGTAAGAGTAAAGTTTAACATAGCTAAATATTCAAATTAATTGTCATGCTTTTAGATCATTGATTCTCATGTGGAATCAATTTTAAAAAATACAACTGGAAACCCATCTCCAGACATTCTAGCCTAACTGGCCTGGGGTGAAGCCCATTCATCAGTTTTTTTTAAAACACTCTAGCTGATTGTAATGTACAATCTGTATCAGAAATTGAACTTGACACTTTTCTTCTAGCACTCCTATAAATTTAAAATTTCCACAACATGACTAGAGGCAGAAAGGAATTTGCTTTGAATACCTAACTTTTTAAGAAAAGACTCAGGTACACAAGATGTGATTCTAGTGATAAGGATGAAAATAAATCTTCAGAGAAAAACAATCCAATTATGATTATGATAAAGTGACATAAATGTGGGAAAAAGGAGCAACAATGACATTTGGTTGCCACGACCTAAATGCCAAGTCACAAACAAATACCTCATGTGACTTTTGATGGGGAGAAAGAAAGTGAAAGAGAGTCCAGGCAGAAGATGAATCAAAGAGAATACCTTAAAGACACAGCAAGAACATCAGAGTGAATACAGCAATTTAAACATTATTGAGAAATAGTGCTTTTGACCAGCATTCTGCCAGTACATTTTACAACTAGATTAAAAGCTATGTGATTTGTCTATTGAAGAAATTTCCAATTTCTTTCTCTACAGAATTACGTACAATGTTAGCAGAGGAAAGAATCTCTGAGATCATCTGAATGAGCAGTTTTAAAAAGTTAGAATTTATTTTCAAATGGGCGATACATTCTCAAGATTCAAAAATCAAAATACTATTATCAAGGTCATTTCCTGAGATGTCTCATTATCACCCACTGCCATATACCCAATTCTTTCATTCCCATTCTCTTGTCCCTTGTAAGTATTCTTCTTTATGTAAATGTAAAGCAAATCCTTTTTGTTATACAAGTGGTAGAATACTATGTGTACACTGTTTTGCATTTTTAACCTTTTTGACCATGACCTCCACTTAGAAGTATTTTACATCACAACTATTACATATACATATAAATAACCAAAAGCTTCAGAAATCAATACTTATCCTTACTATGTACAATACCTCCTCATTTCTGTTCTGTTCCTTTATTTAATCCCAGTTGTGACCCATAAAATTGATTTTACAATCCCCCGGAGAAGAAGTGAGAGTATAAATATTTGCTTGTTATATATAACACCTATATATTTAAGTATTCTAATAGTTTAAATTTCTACCCATAGATGAATCTCAAAATAAGTACAATGAGTGAAAAAGCTAGACAAAAAAAAATTACACACTGATTCCATTTACATGAAACTCTAGAAAGTGCAAACTAATCTATAGTGACAGAAAGCAAACCAGTTGTGGTTTAGGAATAGGGACCAGAGAGAAGGCAGGAAGGAAGGATTACAAAGAGGAACGAGGAAACTTTTAAGGGTTATGGTTATGTTCACTTGGTTGATTATGGTGATAATTTTACATGTATACACATAAGTCAAAACATATCAAATTGTATACTTCAAATATGTGCAATTTAGAGCATGTCAATTATGCCTCAATTAAAATGTAAAAAAAAAAAAGCCTCAGAACCTATTAAAAAAACTAACAAAAATAAAATCTTATTCACTGCACAGCAAATGGACTAAATAATCACCTCTCTGCACAGCCAGTAGAACTCATCAATTTACTTAGAGAATAGTTTCCAAGTTCTTCTTACTTTATGCCTGGTTTCTCTTCACAGAATAAATTTTCAGAGACATAGGACTGCTAACTTGTAATAGTACAAAGCAAGTCTCATGGCTGTCTGAATATTTATGAGAGAGAAACTATTTAAAAAGCAAACAGAAGACCTCAACAAAACAGTCTGGTATCATATGTTCATAATGCACAACAGACCTAAAGGGCATCACAGAAATAATAGTAGCAAATATTTATAGCATTGTTAGTATATGGTATTGTAGGCTAATAAGCACTTTTACATGCATTATCTCACAGCAATCCCTAAAATATTACTGCTGCTTCAATTTTACAATCCTGAGTAAGGCTCAGGATACTTAAGGAACTTCTTCAATGACCCATAACAACTAAGTAGCAGCACCAAATCTCAAACCCACATCCAACTCCAAAATTATGCCTTTAAAAACTACACTTTACTGTGGTTCATAATGATGACCATGAGACATAAAGCACAAGTTATGTGTTTAGTAAAACTACACGTAAGAAGGGTTAGTATGTGATAAATTTTGAAAAGATTTTCATAATAGTTGATTATAACTTTGCTTAAAAGCTAGAAAGATTCAAATGAACATACCTGATTGTCTGAGTAAGAAAGCTGCCTGTTGGTTTCCTTCTGTGAAGTCCTGCTGCCCAGAATAGCTCCAAAACTACCAGACCCCTGAGAAGGTTTCATGGCTGGTGGGGGGAAAATAAATAAACTCCAAGTCATTTACTTTAATTAAGAGACGTAATCATCGTTATAGAATACTGAAAAAAATAGAAGCATAAAAAAGAAGCATACTTTCTAAAAAGTATACCTGATCTAAATAGTAATTAAAATTCGGAGCTACAGTCTCAAGCAAAAAATGAAATAACATGCACAAATTTGGGAAAATGTAACAGAAAAATAAAATTTTAAATGCAAAATGAAAATGCTAGAAATTCTCCTATATAAATATCTGGTAATTAACACTACAGAAAAGTCAGTGTGTGTCTATGGCATGAACGCTGACAATGGATACCAAGGAAACATGTAACACATGAGTTGGTATTAAATAGCAAACAACTATAATTTTTTAAAATTTTACAAGGAAAATAGTGTATCAGATAATAATACAAAGTAGCCCTGCTACATCTTCATTTTCTAATATTTTTATTACATTTAAGTTAAAAAGCTCAATTAAAAGTCTGTCAACTCTAAAATATTAGTAATAAAGTTTCGATGTTAATAGAGCTGGAGAGTAACAGTAATAGTGGAAAACTCATTTTAAGCACTAGATTATTTCTTAAGGTCTATTAAAACATTTTAAAAAATCAAAACATTTTAAATGAAAGGGTATTAAGAAGGGGCAGGGGAATCTGATAATACTGTATATGATTTTCTACAGTACTTGCTGTCTTCGTAGCAAGAGTAAAACCACGGAATAAGTCTCATACAGAGAAAGACAAATATCTAAGACTTATATAACAATATGATTCTTTCCAATTATAATTTAAATCCTCCTTCTCTGCTAGCCATATTCTTTTGTGGAAACTTTAGGGTTTTCTACATATAGAATCATATCATCAGAGAAGAGAGATAATTTTACTACCTCCCCTTCTACGCCCAATGTGGGGCTTGAACTCATGACCCAAAGATCAAGGGTCACATGCTTTCCAGACTGAGCCAACCAGGCGCCCCTACTTCTTCCTTTCTAAATTAGATGAATTTCATTTCTATTTCTTGCCCAAGTGCCCTGGCTAGGACTTCTAGTATTATGTTGGATAGTAGGAGAGGGCATCCTTGCCTTGTTCCTTATCTTAAAGGAAAATCTTTCCACTTTTCATTGTTGAGTATAGCTGTGGGCTTTTCATATACGGCATTTTAAGGTAGTTTCCCTCTATTCCTAGTTTGTTGAGTGTTTTTATCGTGAAAGTGTTTTGAATTTTATCAAATGCTTTTTCTGTATGAAGAGGATAACATGGCTTTTGTCCTTCATTCTCTCATTTGGTGCATCACATTGATTTTTCATATGTTGAACCATCCTTGCATTCCAGAAATAAATCCCACTTGGTCATAGTATATAATCCTTTTTTTAAGATTTTATTTATTTGAGAGAGAGAGTGTGCATGCGATGGGGGGAGGGCAGAGGAACAAGCAGACTCATGCTGAATACCGAGCCTGATGGGGCGGGGGGGCCTCAATCCCATGACTCTGAGATCATGACTTGAGCCAAAATCAACAGTGGGATGCTTAACTGACTGAGCCATGCAGGTGCCCCGGTATATAATCCTTTTAATGTACTGTTGAATTCACTGCCAGTATTTTGTTGGGGATTTTTCTATCAATATTCATCAGTGATACGGATCTACTACTATCTAGTAATATTCTTTTATAACTGTTAATGGCAAACCCTGGGAAGATTAGTGCTCACCTGCATGAAGTCTGTTTTGATGGACTGCATCTAGAAACAACCTCATTTCCTCTGCATCCTTACTTGGTACTTTGTCAATAGATAAGAAGCTGTTATCCTGTAGAGTTAACATTAGGCGGCTTTGTTTCGCTCCACTGGGTCGAAGCACCACATTTTTAATGTTATGACTTAACTAATTAATACAAAAGGAAAATTATGTTTCTGTTAAAAATGTATGATAACAAAGTATCATAAAGTAAGTTATACTTTATACTTTCTAAATTACATTTCTTAGTCTTTCCTGTATTAATTTAGGGTTTTTCCCCCCAACCAAAAAGAGTTCCCATTTCTTGATACACTTAAATCAAAGATTTTACTTTTAGGAAAAGCAAACACCTACTATTAAAAATTATTTTACAAAGTAACCCTAGCACTATTGATTTTATGGTAGGGGATTGCATATTTTCAGGTATAGTTATAAAGCTATAAAAACTAGTGAGTTAACAATTTACAGAGCCTAGATGGTTACACTAGCACTAGTTTAGAAAGCCATATTGTGCTAGAGGCTTTCTTTTTCTCCCCCGCCCCCCTTTTTTAAACCTGTAAACTATCTGGCAATTGGTTCAGGTAGCTGTAATTTCAAAGGATTTATTAATCCAAACTATATTCCGGAAAAGAATTCCACCTCTCAAAAACAAATCAAAATAAACCTTTATCAATATAAGAAAGCATCCTTTTCTTTATATATATATGTATATGTGTATATGTATACACACACACACACACACACACACACTTTTTTAAAGACTCTATTTTTAAGTAATCCCTACTCCCAATATGGGGTTCTTACAGCCTTGAGATCAAGAGTCTGATGCTCTACCCACTAAGCCAGCAGGCACCCCCATCTTTCTTTTTTTAACTGTCTAAGCAGGCTCATTTAACTTTCATACAGTCATGAAGATCATGAGCACTCTGGAAACTCTTTTAGCTTACTTCTTCCATTCCCTAGAACTGGTTCAATAATTTGTCTTATACTCTTCCAGATTCTGGGTATGTATCATGAAGTGATAACTTTTATTTTCTCTTGGCTGAAATTTTTCCAAGACCAAATTGAAATCTTACAGTTTACTACCTAAATAATTCTTGCCAATTAGGCATCTTTATTCTCTAATGTGCTCCCTCAGCAGGCATATACAAAGGTTTCAAAAGCTGCCTTTTGCTGAAGACATACCCTTTGAATAACTTTAAGAAAGAATAGCATTTTATATTTTTTAAACTAGAATTGATCTGTCAATTCTAGTTTAAATATTTTAAATAGGAATGTAAATATAATTTTATCAGACTTAATTTATATTCAAGTTTTAAATTATACGTGTGTGTGTGTATATCTATCTATCTATCTATCTATCTATATATTCAAAGCAGGTCTTAAATTCATGTCCTTGAGTAAAAATTCTGTAAAACACAATAGTTTCAGAGGGTTTAACTCCAAAATATTTAAACAAGGAGCTTAATATGCAAAAGAAAAGAGATCACATAAAACCACTATTTCAGTCAGTATACCACTTTTTAAAAATGAAAGTTAAATACATAAGGGGAAAAGCTTGTTCATAAACAAGATGAGAGAATAATCTTGAACCTGAGGTCTTCAACAACTGAAAATCCTATCAAACCCATAATTTTATTAACCACCATACGGTGAGGCCTTCCATCTTTCCTCCAAGTCCAGACCTCTCTGTTGGAGTTCCAGTCCTGTTTACCTAACGCCTATTAGATACCAACATCTGAATGCCTGACACCTCAAACAACTAATTTCTCTTAATCCTCCCACCCCAATTCTTTCCCTCTGCTCCCTACCAAGACATGAAAGGCACTGCCATCCACTCAGAAACTTGGGAATCTCCCAAGTCTTTTCTTTCTCACCCCCCTAAATCTAATGAGTCAAGTCATCTTGAAATCTCTTCAAATCTATTCTTTCCTCCTGTTTCTTCCTACTGTCCTATCCTTTGATTAGGACTTTTATTCTTCATCTAAATTCCCACAACCTCCTCCTATATGTCCTTATTCTTCCACTATCTCTTGAAATAAAGTCATCTGCCTAGCCCCTAAATGAATCTGAACTTGAAATTCTTGACTCCTTAGAATCTAAGCTCCTCTTAGTATGACAAATAAGATACTTCAAGATCTGGTTCATATCTAGCTCTTCAGCCTCTACTTCTGCCACACACTCCCTACTGCCCGTTTATTTTTAAATAATTTTCTGGTTCCCTGAGGGTTGATTCACGCTTGCATGTGTATGTCCATGGACAGAAATCACCTCTACCCTACCTCCACTGTTTGGCAAACTCCTATTTATCCTCTAAATGCTCAGGACACAAACCACTCTCTTCTTTGCATTACTTCAATGTCTGTGAAATATTTTTACATCTGAAAATGCTTCTGATTACGCTTAAGTAAGAAGAAAAGCATCTCATTCAGCTCTGTATTATTAAGCCTTGGTACAGTATCCACCACAGTAATCTGTAGGTGGTTAGCAAAATAAATGCTGAACAGGAACTGATCTAGAACTGCAATGAGGCTGGAATCACAGGCAGAATCCTCATACTCCTAAAGAACTATGTTTTCTTAAATATTTAAATATTTACCGACTGCTAATTTGGGCTGAGGACTGAGAAACCAAATCTCTATTTGAAAAGGAATCTTTCTTTCATTGAGATGAGCAATTAGTAGATACATGTATGTGGCAGAAACTACTATTGTTTCTATTACCCATGTCACCACCTCCAATCTACACCTCCAATCTATTTAAGAGTATCTTTGATACACAAAATTATAAGCAATTTATTTTCATAGTTCAAAAGCAAACAGAAATGGAATTTTTACCCCAGCTCTAGGGTTCTCAAGCATAAAATTTCATAAACTGTTATTCAAGAGAGTACTTCAGTTTAGAATATTATACTTTTGTATTATCTAATTAACAAATACAGAATTTTAAAGTGCAGAAAAATATATTGCTTTCTTAAATTCAAATCGTATCAAGATAAGCAGCTCTTAGCTGCAAAGAATAAAGAGTATAGAAGTAAAAACAAAATTAACTATTTTTTGCAGTGGTAAAATGATGAAATTCTTCAAAAGTTTACAATTAGAAGAAAACAGCAGTAAGGATGACCTTGAATAATCATCCTTGAATGGCCCATACCACAACCTTTGCAGGATTATTTAGGAAGGAGGCATTAGGTTTTAGAAGACTCTACTAAGTGTTATTAAAAGCTAATACTACACAGTGATGAATCTATTATATATACTAAAGAAAAAAGGGGAATAACTAAAAAGTTATCCTAATGTGGTTTTTAAAATAGCTTGATAGAAAAGTATCCAAACTCAGTTCTTCTCAGCTTCCTCCTAGTTTTCTTTTCAATAATGGTGACTACTTCCTGCTCTTTATTATACACCATCAATGATAGTGTTGAATAATTCATAAAATATACACACAAAACTATTAGTGTCCTGGAAATAAGAAGAAATGTTAATCTAGGAGGAGGGCTACCATTATACTTACTATGGTACAGGGAAGGTATTCACTAAAGGCTGTGATTTCAAGATCTATTCCACATCAAACTATGGTAATACCTGAAATATCCTTGGAATTCCTCCAGTGTTGTAGTGAACTACCAGGCTGACTTTATTCTCTTTTTCCACAATTTCAAAGGACCCTTCTTTCCATTTTGTAATTCCAGTCTGCATACTTCGAATTCTGATAGGACCGTGTATCTTCAGAGGAGACATACTTTCTTTAAAAATAAATTGCTTCTACCAAATTAAAAAGCAAAAATACACCTTCACCTGACAGATTCTATGGAAGAAAAATAAAATAGTAAGTCACAATTTCCTAAGATAAGAGTGATTAAGAGTTTGACAGAGCATTTAATAAACCATGTTATGTCCTTTTCTCTATTTCAATACACTTTTTATTAACCAACCTCAAAGGCCTTGATTAGCTGATAGGCACAAGAAAGACAACTAAATGTCACCGAATGTCAGTGACTAAATCTACCCACCTTTATTTCTTCTCTACATTTTCCCTTCTTTGCCATATGTCCAGGATCTATGCCCTATTAGTGCCTAAATTTTCAATTTTGCACCAATAACCGATTGCTGCCACTAAAGGCATGTCAATCAGGAATACTAAAGATTCCATTGTTAAAGTGATTGCCCACAGCAGTATAACCAGCTTTTATCTTCCTTCATGAATGCTAAAGGGTCCTGAATTTCAAATGTAAGTTAAAAAATATTTTCAGTCAGCTGACTCCATTTTTGAATGGAGTTCTTCCCCAAATATCAAATCCTATCACAAAACAACTCCTTCTCCCAGTCAGTAGTATAAGCATATCCACATGTACTGAAGACACTAAATGAATAAAAAAATCGTTAAGAATAATCAAATTAATTTAACTTCCAGAATTATACTGAGAAAGTAATTTATTCTTTAGGCAAAACTAACAGAAAAAACCTCTCTTCCTAAGAACCAACCTAGCACTGATGCTTAATACTACCATAAAGTGGAAAGAATTTTTAGCAATTTTATTTCTGACAAACATTCAAATTTCTGAATGAACTTCTAAATACTTAAAAATTACTTATATCAATAACAATATCTAAAACCTTCAAACTAGCTTACCAAATATCAGCAAGTAAATACAATTATAGCAAAGAATGTTAGTGTTATGTATTATACCCATATATATAAACATACGCACAATCCTCTAAAATTATTAAAACATTTTATTTATACTTTTTTCAAATCTCTAAAAACAGTGCTAATACAGGGGTGCCTGGGTGGCTCAGTCAGTTGCACATCTGCCTTTGGCTCAGGTCGTGATGTCAGGGACCTGGGATTGAGCCCCTACATCGTCATGGGGCTCCCTGCTCAGTGGACAGCCTGCTTTTCCCCCTCTTCAAATAAATAAGTAAAATCTTTGAAAAAAATAAAAAAACATTGCCAATACAGACTCTTGCTTATAATTTAAGAAATTAAAAATCATACTTTGCCTCTGCCTAAACAACTAGAAAAGCTTAAAAAAAGTAGTATACAAAAGAAAAACACAGGAGACCTATTAGGAACCAGCTGTCCCTAATTTATAATTTCCCTTTCTAACTATTAGTTTTCTCAAACGTAAACAGGAATAGCAAATGCCATAGTATTGCATAACTAAGTGAAATAGCACACATTAGGCACCCAACAGACAAAAGCTTTAATATGAATGAAATTAGTGTCTACTTTCTGAATTTATTCCTTGCCTGCAATACCTTTCTCCAAAGACCTCCGATAAATAAGCTGTTAATAGGGGTTGAACTCAACTGCCTATTGGGGCCAGGCAGGTGACATGACTTAAGCAGGCAAGCTATGAAAACTACCACTGAAATCTAACTAATTTTACCATGTAGAATTAGTTAACCCAGTTATTGCCAGATCATTGACCTTTTCAAGAAAATGAGTTCCAAATATTTATGTAAAACTGCCCATTTTAAATTTTGGGCAATGAATTCAAATTTATTTTTAAAAGCTACAAATCAAACAAAACCCACCTATAGGCAGGATACAGCCTGGGGCCCTCTAGTTTGAGGCCTCTAGGTACTGTATATCAAATAACTGGGAATAAAATTTAAAAAGAGATGTGAAAACACTTTGAATAGTTAAAAGGTGTTATGCATTTTAAGTCCTCCATTACTATTCACTCATCTTATCAAATTTTTTGAATGCCTACTTTGGCCAGATTTAGATAGGATAATTTACTAGGGATATGAATCCATTAAAGTAACAGAGTCCACTACTGTTTATAGACCTGTTAACATGGCACTGCTCAAACTAGTAACTACAGAATTTTGGACCAGCAATGTGTTTGTATACTTTTTTTGCAATTAATAATTTGGTGCTTCATTATCTAGATGTGTCCTTAGACTTTTTTCCACTCTGCTCTCAACACTGCCAAGAATATGTGACCCCTCTCCTACCCCAGTTGTCCATCCAGAAACGTAAGAATTATCTTTGATTTCTCTTGACAATTACTGGTATTGGATTGGAAATGGAAGATCATGGTAGAGTCCTGTCAATTCTACCTCCATACACCTTTCCGACATCTTTATCATAATGAACTGTAGATCAAATCACATCATTCTCCTCCTTAATATCATTCAATAGCTACCCACCGCCCTCACAATAAAATCTAGACTAATTAACATGACATAAACACCTTTCATGATCCAGACCCTAATTACTTCTTTATCCCCAGCAAGCCCTCTAAATCCAGTCATCTGAACTAAATAATTTCCCCCCAAAAGCCTTATGTTCTCATGCCACTATACCTTTGCATGCACTGTGGTTCATCTCTGGAGAATTTGTATGGACTCTCCCCATCCCCCAAAACCCCCCTTGATTTCTTCTCTTGGCTATAAAATCAAGGCTCAGCTGAGATGTTATCTTCTTTAAGAAGGCTTTCCTAGCTACCTTTCACTTTTTCTCTCACCCCATTACCACAATGAGACTGTTTCAAGCTTCTGTATTCTCCTGCTTACCCTGTCTTACTTCTAGTATAACAATGTATCATAAACTGTTTACTTCTTTGACTCTATCTACACTTTGCTATTTGAAGACAGGGAATATGTTCTTTAAACTCTGAGTCCCCATTATGATAGCGTCTGACACACAAGAAACAAACTTATTATTCAAGGATAATGAAATCAGCACTATCAATTCTATTCAATTTGCTGTTAAAATATACAACAGCAGATAATGAAACCATAAATCCTTCTTAAATATAGGATTATATTTACTAAGCTCTTTATAAAAGTATCACTATACACTGTACTACATATAACTCATCTTTTGAACACTGCATCTAAGTCTTTTCTATGTGCATCTGAATTTCTCTACTAAATGCAAAGTTGTCCTCATATCTTATCAAAATTCAATGAGAGGGGTGCCTGCATGGCTCAGACGGTTAAGCATCTGCCTTCAGCTCAGGTCATGATCCCAGAGTCCTGGGACAGAGCCCCACATCCAGCTTCCTGCTCAGCAGGGAGCCTGCTTCTCCCTCTACCTCTGCTGCTCCCCCTGCTTGTGCTTGCTCTGTCAAATAAATAAATAAAATCTCTTAAAAAAAATTCAATGAGAAAAATCATTTGTGGAAGAACAAGAATATGCAGTTACAGAATGCATTAAAACAAAAACATTAGTAAACTTGCTTAAACTGGGATTTATATTATTCATTGCTCAGTGAAACTCCACTTTAAGAGTTCTACCAAATTCCCTCACCTTTCCTTATATGTCATTATGGGTCAGGGTACCAAATTAAGAGAGAATACAAAACTCCGTTATCTTAGTGTTTTCTTTACAGACCAAAAGTAATTAACGTCACCTTAAATTCCTCTAACAAAACATATCTTTAAAAATTACATTATTTAACAAAACTGGAGGTGAAGAATTCGAAGTTCACTAAAGCACATGAGAAATAAATTTTAGGGCACCTGGGTGGCTCAGAAGGTTAAGCATCTGCCTTCAGCTCGGGTCATGATCCAAGAGTCCCAGGACTGAGCTCCACGTCTGGCTCCCTGCTCAGCGGGGAGTTTGCTTCTCCCTCTTCCTCTGCCCCTCCCCCTGCTCCTTCTCTCTCTCTCTCTCACTCTCTCAAATAAAATCTTAAAAAAAAATAAAAAATTTTATTGTTTACTTCTGTTTTATTTTTACTTATTTATTTTATTAGAGCGAGAAAGCACAAGCAGGGGGAGTGGCAGGCAGAGCAGGCAGAGCGAGAAGCAGGCTCCCTGCTGAGCAAAGAGCCTGATGGGGGACTTGATCCCAGGACCACGGGATCATGACCTGAGCCAAAGGCAGATGCTTAACCAACTGAGCCACCCAAGCATCCCTGGTTACTTCTGTTTCTATATACAATTTCTCTGTACAATTCTCAAACATTTTTTTTTTAAAGATTTTATTTATTTATTTGACAGAGAGCACAAGCAGGGGGAACAATAAAGGGAGAGGGAGAAGTGGACTCCCCACCGTGCAGGGAGCCCAATGTGGGGCTTGATCCCAGGGCCCTGGGATCATGACCTGAGCCGAAGGCAGACGCTTAACCATCTGAGCCACCCAGGCACCCCAAATTCTCAAACATTTTGATGCTAACTTTTTGGGTTTTTTTAAAGATTTTATTTATTTATTTGACATAGAGACAGTGAGAGAGGGAACACAAGCAGGGGGAGTGGGAAAGGGAGAAGCAGGCTTCCCGCCAAGCAGGGAGCCCAATGTGGGGCTCAATTCCAGGACCCTGAGATCATGACCCCAGCCAAAGGCAGTTGCTTAACCAACTGAGCCACCCAGGTGCCCCTTGATGCTAAGTTTTAAGTGTATGAAATTTTACTTCAGATACTGAACACTTCCTTAACCATTTCTACTAGCAACCTTTCTTTCCTCTAAGGAAAAAAAAAAAACCCTAAAAGGTACGGGACATAAAATTTGTAGAGCCAACAAAACTTTTTCTTAATCCCTTAATTTAGTCCATTCCCGGCTCTTGCACTAAATGAATTAACTATATCTACTTTTGTACATTCATTATACTATCAAGGTTTGCCCTATTCCGTTAAGAGAAAAAAAACTAATTTTGTTTTTCAGTATGTAGCATGATCCAGTGCTAACAGTTAAACTTTCTATGAACCTAGGACAGTGAGGTTTATTTGAACTCTATAATGTTAATTCCCTATTAAAGCAACATTATTAAGACAAAGTATAACAAAATCAAATTATTCTTTAAGTAGGTCCAAAGAGATTCCTCTTTACCTTTTTTCACAATTATTAAAATTACCGTTCAACTTTGAGCATTCTATGAAAGCACAATCAATAATACTGACAAATATGTTTCTGTACCCTATACAGTTATTTAAATGCACGTATTTTAGGTATTGCTCTGAAAACATCTTTATCTAGGGGGTGTTTTGTGGTAAAGCAAGCATGCTAAAATGAAACCATTACTACAAAATAGAAGATAGAAAACTGTTAATTCTTGCCAATTTGCATACTCTTGGAAACATACATCCAAAATAGAAACATTACTTACTTTTCAGTGACTTTTACTGAAAAACCCTATGTAATAACAATTCACCTTTATTCTGATCCTTGTGCCAAAGGCAATGCACTCTTCTTGGGGAACTACTCATATTTTGCAGCTATGCCAGTTCTCCGGAAGCCATCAACTCAGCTAAAGAAAATATAAGTGTGCCTTTTTAAAAGAATCCAATTTACAAAATTAAAACAAACCAAAAAAAGAAAGCAATTGTTTATACAACAAAGATGAACTTTTTGATTATTTAAAAACTACAAACTACCTTACTGAAAACATTTAAAATATAATGCTTAAGATACACACATATACACACAATCAATAAACTTTAGGGATATATCTGCTGTGCAAAATGAGGGATTTCAGGCCTGTACCTTATCCTTTGTGTTCTTGGTGTATTTATCCCTGCTACATTTTGAAACTAAGAAGACAGTGAAAAAGAGTATATTCTTTGTTGACTTTATAAACATTGTTACATAATGATGTCTTAAGTCTTAAGATACCATTTCCATGATGTGTTGATACAAATTTCAAAAGGTAAATTTTGTTTTTACTTTTCTTCATGGGTTTTGTTTCTCAAATTTAGGCTAAGCCTCAGTTTTCCCTGAAGTTCTAACCAAACATCTTTCACTGCCCTCTTGAATGCTATAATATCAACTTTAAACTCATTTGTTCACTTAGTAAAAAAATGACTTAGCTACTTTAATTTGATAGCACTGTGGAAAGAATACCAACATGAAGATGATATAGTCCATGCCCTTGTTATTGGAGGCTCCCAGACTTGTCTACATTTTTCTTCCACCATCATTCAGGCAAAGAAAATTTAGCATCAGCTTTACCCTCATTCTCATTCATCTAAAACCCAGCCTCTTCATAGCTGCTACCCTGATTCAGAAACTCATTTTGCCATCACTCCCACCTAATGTTTATTATGCAATTATTTACTAAGCATAGTGCTAAGTACCATGCATGCATTATTTCATTTAATTTTCCCAATAATCTTATAAGACAGGGATTATTATCTTTGTTTTACAGATGAGGAAACTGAGGCTTAGAAAGATTAAGTTAATTTATCCATGGTTACAGACTCATTAAGAGACAAAACTAAGTCTAACACCAGAACCCACGTTTTTAACCACTACCACATTGCATCCTCATCAATGACTTGCAGCAACAATCACTTTCCAGTCTCCATTCTCTCAGGATGATTCTATCCAATGAATCCTGTACCCTACCATACCCTTTCTAAAGAACTACTCTCTCTCTTACCAAGTGAAGCGTGCACTACCTGTCTCCTTAACCTTCTCCTAAGTGAAGGGCGGGGCAGGAACCTTATTTCTTTTGTACTACAACAAAATACAAGCACTTAGTAAGTGCTAAATACTTGTTACTGAAGCCAATTCATCCCCATTTTTTTTTAAATTTTATTTTACTATGGTAAAAATACTTGATATGAGATCTATCCTCTTAACAAAACCTTAAATGTACAATATGATATTGTTAACTATAGGTACCATGCTGTAGAGCATATCTCTAGAATGTTTTCATCCTGCTTAACTGAAACATTCTCCCAAAATTTTTAACAGACCACTACACATAAAATAAATCCAAATGCCTGTGTTTGGCACTCATACACTTCCTATATTTATTTCCTATTTTTCAACACAAATTCTGTTCTATATACACAAATTATTAAATTTTAATATTTTCCACATCCACCAATAACTTAAATGTGGAATTTTACTTTATTTTTGAAATCCTCATCCTCACTATGCTCATAGTTTAACCTGTTGTTAAAATATATAAACCACTGCTCTGATTTCTAAGAGCTTTCTTTCCTAAAAAGATCCATAAAACAAATGCACAGAGATAAAATTAGTATATGACTAAAAAGGAGAAATCGACCTAGATAAAGTTTATCTTCAATTCAGAGTCTAAAATCTGAATGATTTTTATGACCTAAGAATGAGTAAAATCATCCATAGCCAGAAAACTCTTGGGTTTTTCTTTTGTGTCCTTTGTCTGAAGAGTGAAAAGGTGCTTGTCATCAGATGACAAGATTTAAACTAGTGCTTCCAAAAGACATGATGGTTCCTAAAACAAGCCCCAGTTTATTCACTTAACAAATTCTTGAGAAATAAAAATGAAATAGTTACTAGCATATATTCTAATAGGAGACAGGCTTTAAATAATCACACAATATATAATTACAAGTTCTAAAAAATGATATAAATATAAAGTACAGGGCATGACAAGACATTATAATAGAGTATCTAAGATGTGGGGGTAGAGGGCAGAGGCAAAGGTTAAGCTAATATTAAAGAATGAGTTAATTGGGGATGGTCATGCTGGAACAATCAGCATGTGCAAAGGCCCTGTAGCTGGAAAATAACTTGGTGTGACTAAGGAAATGAAAAGCAGTGTAGCTAGAGTTTAGTGAGCAAGAGGAGGCTGGAGCAAGATGAAGCTAGTGAAGCCAGTAAGAATCAAGTTATGTAGAATCCTGTAGACCACAGTAAGTATTTTGAATTTTACCCTAAATGTAATGCACGTTAGTTTAGTGATGGGAAATCCACTGAAGTTTTTTTTTTTTTAGATTTATTTATTTGACAGCGAGAGACAGCAAGAGAGGGAACACAAGCAGGGTGAGTGGGAGAGAGAGAAGCAGACTCCCTGCTGAGCAGGGAGACTGATCCCAGGACCCTGGGATCAGGACCTGAGCAGAAGGCAGCCGCTTAACGACTGAGCCGCCCAGGTGCCCCACCACTGAAGAGTTTTAAGCAGAGA
This sequence comes from Zalophus californianus, assembly GCF_009762305.2. NCBI lineage: Eukaryota > Metazoa > Chordata > Mammalia > Carnivora > Otariidae > Zalophus > Zalophus californianus. Next base: position 176,198,001 of record NC_045597.1, read on the forward strand.
AATAACATGTTACTGTTGAATGAAGAAGTGATATAGTTTATTTGGGTTTGGGGAGGAGAGTAAAAGAAGAAGAATGAAAGAAAATAGGGCAGACAAGAAAATACTGAAGTGATTCCGCTTATAACAATTACAATAACAATTAAGCCCACTGGCTATTTACTGTGTGCCATGTGCCATTTAATCCTCATAACAATCAAATAAGGTGATTATTATTCCCATTTTACAGATGAGAATATAGGGACCAGTGACATTAAGTCCGGGTGAACGAAGATTGTGGCTTGAACTCAAAAAGTGATACTGAAGATGTACAGAAATACATTCAGACGTACAGATGACCCTTGAACAACATGGATTTGAAATGCATGGAATTACATATACATGATTTTTTTCAATAAATACAGTACCGTAAATGTATTTTTTCTTATTTTCTTAACACTTCTTTTGTCTAACTTACTTAATTCTAAGAATACAGCGTAAAATACACATAGCACAGATTACGTATTAAGTAACTATTTATGCTATTAGTATTCCAGCCAACAGTAGGCTATTAGTAGTTAGATTTGAGAAGAGTCAGAAGTTATATATGGATTTTCAACTGTAAGGGGTCTGTGCCCCTAACCCTTCAGCTATTCAAGGATCAACTGTATTGGATATAGAATAAATAGAACTTAAAAATACATGGGATAAAGGAGAGGTCAAGAATGGATTTCAAGTTTCTAGCTTATGTAAGTGGATAAATAAATGAATATGCCACTTAATGAAAGAGATACTGAAGAACAAAGAATTTGGTATACAGAAAGAAAAATTAAGACTTTGGTTTTAGATGTATTATATTTGAAATTCCTAAGAAAAAAATCAAGTGGAGATGTTAAGCAGACAACTGGTTATTTAGATCTTGAGCTGAAAATAAAGGGAAAAGGATGGAAATTAAAATTCTTAAGTCTTCAATATACAGGTGGAATTTAAAGCTTAGGGCAAAAGAGTAAAAGGTGAACAAGACCCTAGCACTGAACCCAGATATTCCATTTCACTCCATCAAACATCTCTCACTGGGATCATCGATTACTTTGATGTCACCAGGCTTTACAGTCCTCATTCAACTTTACCTTTCAACAGAATTCAACACTATTGATTAATTCTTTCATCTCTTTTACAGAAGACTTGCCCTCCTCTATACAGTTATTAAACACCAAGAATCCCTCCGTGCTCCATCCTGGGTCGGTTTTTTTCTAGCACTACACTCTCATTAGGCAATTTCATCCACATGCATAGCTTCAGTTACTATCAACATGGCAGATGACATATATACACTAGTTTATACAGCCTGCCCAGAATTCTCCTCTGAGCTCCAACCCAGTATATCCAACTGCTTCCTTGACAGTCTGTCTTAGGCATCTTTTCCAGTTAGAGACTTGTCAGATACTGCCTACCCCACTAAAGGCATTTAAATAGAGCCGAAATTTTGAAAACGATTACTACAAAACCACTACAGGCCAATTCTCCAGAACACAGGATTTTGTCATCAATGATCATTCCCTTTCAAGGATCATGACCTAAAATAGGTAAACCTGACAACCTGATCTGATAGCTAGAAGATGGGGAGCAACCAAATGCACGACAAATATACAATTCATGCGTTTTAGTGAGAAATGGTTAGGAGAGGGAAGATGAAGAATGGTCAAGAGTGAATGTCCAAGGCCTGATGGGTGTGCGGCAACGGAAGTCACCTGAAGAGACAGCAGGCCTTGCTAAGGGGCAAGTGGCGGACGACGACAGCCCCCAGCGAAAAGGGGCCAGGTTTGGGTTGCGGAGCAAGAGCGTGACAGTAAGACCAGGTCAAAGGAGTGGGAAAGCCTGGGAGAAAACCCAAGAGGAGTACCTGTGAGGCCCTGGGGGCGTCGAAGGGGTGGGGGTGAGCTGAGCAGCAACGGGGCGAACTCCAGAAGAGTGAACACCGAGTGGGCGGACCGCAAGGGGCGGGGGGGGAGGGGGACCCGGGGAAAACGGCTCATTTAAGAAGCTCGCCGCCGGGCGCGCCTTACCTGTGCCTTCGGTTCCGGAGCCCTGCACTGGCCTGCCGGAAGCACAGAGTCCGCGCGCAGGGGGAGGAGCCGGGGGTAAGGAAGGAAAGGGGCACCGGGGACGAAGGAGAGGGGCCGCTCACTCCCCCTACTCAGGGAGAGCGGCTGATGGCGGGAACTGTGACCACACGCAAACACGCACGCACGCACGCACACTCGACGCGACCAGACGAGGCGCGTGCGCGCAGGCCTGCAAACTCCGCCCCTCCTGAGCCTTCGTCCCGCCCCAGCACAGAGCGAAGTCTGGCCGAGACAGCCCCGCCCCCGCCGTGAAGTAGTACGCATGCGCACTCTCCACTTCGCGCTTTGCGGCCCTCCCATCCTTTCCCTCCTACACAGCCCAGTCGGGCATGCGCACTACTGGTCCTCCGAGACCACTTGGCTTTTCCCGCCCTTCACTGGCCTCTGGAGGAGAGTCAGAGTTCACGCCCCTCTCTGGGGAATACCTGCTCGAAGACAGAGGATGCGGGGACTAGTAGGTGGCGGACGTCCTTCTGGCCCAGAATCTTAAGGGGCAAAGGACATACTCTGGGACTATTAACTCCACCGAGAGCTAGGAGGCGGGAAGAGGTGTGTGGGCGGGGTCAGAGGTGAAAGGTCATAGGCCTGCGAAGGGGGCGGAGCAAGCCGGAGGCGGATGGCGGCTGCCGCGGCTGTTCATCTTTGGCGGCAGAGTCACTGAAACGGGGACGCTGGTCCGACGCGTCCGGCACTGGGAGAAGAGCGGCGGCCGCTCCCAACATGCACAGCCTGGCTACGGCTGCGGTGAGTGGGCGTTCCAGCCTGGGCCCAGACCCCCTCCTTAGCTCTGCGTTTCGGCCTGCTGTCCCAGGAACCCCACGTCGGGCCCGGAGTCCAGCTCCTCCTGCCCTCAATCTGCGAGGTCCCGGCCTCCTCCTCATCGCGCCTTGACTGTGGTGGAGCCGGCCCCCACTTTCCTCTCCGGTCAGCTCTCGCGGCCTCCTACGCCGCGTATCTCGTTCTTTTCCGGCCCCGGGGCCTGGTCCCGCGCCGGAGCGCCTCCCTCGCGGTCGGGGCAGGCCATTCATTGATTCATTTGCGTTGACCAACAGTTTCAGGGTGCCGGTTGCGTGCTGGGCGTCGGCGGCGGTGAGGGGGAATTCCGTGGTCAGTCTGACACGGCCCTTGCTCTCAGAACTCACTGCCCCGGCACTTCGCAGCGGGAAGGAAATGGCTTCTAACTCACACCACTTGCTTTACAGGTGGAAAATTTGAGACCGGGAGAAGTGAATAATTATTACGTCTGATTACGGTTCTCTGCGCTTAAAACCTTTCCCCCACATCTCTAAAATGAGATCTTAAAAAAAAAAAAAAACGGATCGTGTAATTCACCTATCTGAAGTAATTTTTTGGCTTCCGTTGCATTTAGATAAAATCCAGACTCCTTGCTGTGGCCTGTAAGGCGTTCCCTGTACCATAGGGTCCTTACCGACGTTTGCGGTCTAGCGTAAGCTCCAGCCATACGGGCCGCCTGTCTATCCCTAATACCTGCGCTTTTCCGCTCCACTTGGACTTTCTGATCTCTATTCCTGGGATGCTCTTCTTACCACATACCGTACCCCCAACTGCACACGCACATACACGCACAACATGTGGGTGTAACTGGCTCCTCTTCCCTGGGGTCTCTGCCTAAATCTTCCTAGAGTAACCTTCTCTGACCACCCTATTTAAAGAAGTTCTGTAACCCCCAACTTTTCTCTGTTAAAAATATCTTTCTCAGCGCTGATCTCAATTTTGTCATTTTTGTATTTACTTGTTTGTTGACTTTCTACCTCTTAAGGGCAAGGATGGAGATCCTTTGGGTCCTGTTTACATGGTTACCCCAAGTGCCCAGACAGTTCCTGGCACAAAGTAAGGGCTCAAATACTTTGCTGGATGAAAAAGTATAGATGAGGGAGGTGACTACTGAGAACACATAGCCATAATGGGAAAATGAAATCATGATTTGAGCACACTCTTCTGAAAACCAATCGCACTTTTTCTGTTCCGCCAAGATGAAGTGACTGAAGACAGGGTGGTATACTGACATTGCATTCTCAGGCAAAATGACCTAAATAGAGGACCAAAAAAAATGCTTTTACTTTAAATATAAAAAGTGAAAAAGTGTGCTGAATAAGATTGGACTGTAGAATACATTGTCATTTCCAGGGCCAGTGGCATCTCTACCGCCTGTCACCATGTTTCTAAGTGTTTGTAAGTACTCAGAGTGTATACCTTTACATCTTTCAATTAGGTAATTGCAGTTTACCCAGCTTTTTTGTTTCTTCTCCCAAACTATACATGTAATTTGGGAAGAAGCAAGTCAGAAGATGAGGTTGCTGAGGGATACCTGGGTGGCTCAGTTGGTTAAGCATCTGCCTTCGGCTCAGGTCATGATCTGGGATCGAGTCCTGCATCAGGCTCCATGCTCAGCAAGGAGCCTGCTTCTCCCTCTGCCTGCCGCTCCCCCTGCTTGTGTGTGCACGCGTGCTCTCTCTCTGTGACAAATAAATAAAAATCTTTGGGGAAAAAAAGAAAGATTAGGTTGCTGCTGATAGGGGAGAGGCAGGTTACATAAGGGATTCTTCTAAGTTTGGCTTGTCCAGTTCCCAAAATCTGATTGTGTCTTCTCCAGACTTTGATACCAAACTGCTCTTTTCCTTGTTACTCTCTAAACTCTATACCTATTCAGCTCCTTTTATTTTCACTTGTTCCCGAGGGGCAGAGAGAGAGAGAGAGAGAGAGAGAGAATTTCAAGCACACTCCCTGCTGAGTGCAGAGCCCGACCCATGGCTCAATCCCACAACCCTGAGATCATGACCTAGGCCAAAATCAAGAGTTAGATGCTTAACCAACTGAACCACCCAGGTGCCCCAACCTAATGCGTCTTTTGAACAGCCATTAAAGCTGTGGTTCATTACTTATGATAAATATTCAATACTTCTTTCTTCAATTACATTTGCAGTGCTTTACACTGATTTAAAATTTAAGCTTTTAGATACATTTTCATCTGTTAATGCTATTGGGCTCCCACAGAAGCTCTGAAAAGTTCCTTTGTATCACTCATTCGCTAGACTATTTGGTCACTGAAGAAACTGAAGCATAGAAAAGTTGAGCCACCTCTTTCCCAATCCTTCATGCATTCTATTAGACTAAACTGCCTGTATTACTCTGATCTGGTAAGGGGACAGTCATGGTCTATATTACTGGAAACTGAGAAGAGTCCCTGGTAACATGCAACAGTGCCTGCAGTAATCTAAGCCACTTGAGAAGTTTTTTTTTTTTGCTTAATGATGATGAGTTTTATACTTGTGTGTACTTTTATTTATCTCTTTTTTTAAAATAACAGGTACATCATCAGCTAGGGAGATAGTACTATCAAAGGAGGATATGATCACGTGAATGTAGGATTTTATTCACTAGAGGGAAGAACTGAGAATTTGGGAAGTATCTTAAATTTTGACTCTTGAGTAGTAGTTTATTAGGCTAGAAATGCAGAATATAGTAGACTCTTGTCATACTTTATAGCATACTTTTTAACATTGTCATTATTGCTACCATAAAATATAATTTCTCACTCTGAGGGATCGGATTTATTTATTTTTTTTTTTAAAAGATTTTATTTATGTGAGAGAGTGCAAGCAGGGAGAAGGGCAGAAGGGGAGAGAGGGGGAGAAGCAAACTCCCCGCTGAGCAGGGAGCCCGACGTGGGGCTCAATCCTAGGACCCCGAGATCATGACCTGAGCCGAAGGCAGATGCTCAATCAACTGAGCCACCTAGGCGCCCATGAGGGATCTGATTTAAACACTGTCTCCTCCCATATCTTCTTTTGAAACTTTAAGCAAATTGCCTAATCTCTTGTTCACTTCCATTTTTAAAAAAAAGATATTTTGAAGAATATTCTGGCCCTTACAAAGATATGAGGATAATTAAGCTAATTTAATACTTCCCTTTGGCATTATTTAGAAAGTGTGTTTTCTTGGATTATCATCATTATGTAGACACCAAAGCCACATGTTGAGTCATCTCCAGACTTAGGAAAATAATTTCCCTTTCAATCTTATGCCATTCTTTCTGTATCTGCTGTCACATATTTATGGGTAGGAAAACCAACAGGTATTTTCACCCTTGAATATAAAGTTGTATTGAGAGATTTGGTTATTTTCTGTTTAAAAAAAGCCATCAACATCAATTTTTTAATTTACTTGATGGGGGTGTGTGTCATATTTTGTTCCCATTTATGGATAACGTGGGTCTTTTTTTTTTTAAGTTCTAAATATCTTTCTCCTTTTCACATGGAGTCAAGATCGTTCAGAGGTGGAAGACCAACTGTCAGTACCCTGTGTTTGTGACATTTAGAGTTAACCATTAATGACTGACTTGGGCAAATGTCTTGCCTCTGTTAAGCTTTGTTGAAAGAAAAAAGTTATTTGAGGGACGCTTGGGTGGCTCAGTCGGTTAAGCGTCTCCCTTCGGCTCAGGTCATGATCCCAGGGTCCTGGGATCGAGTCCCACATCGGGCTCCTTGCTGAGCGGGGAGCCTGTTTCTCCCTCTGCCTGCCTCTGTCTCTCTCTGAGAAAGAAATAAAATCTTAAAAAAAAAAAGTTATTTGAAATACATTTATCATATCCAAACCATTAAACAGAAAACAGGAGAGTGAGTCCCTCCTAAATTTTGATAATATAAACATTTTTTAAACATATCTGTTACAAGAAAAGGACCACTAACTTTAAGGAGGTTAATCTTGGAAATAAGTGTTGAGGATGACAACTAATAGCCCAAGTCAAACTTCTCATAAATGACTTTCTGGTTTTTGGTATGTAATTGAACCCATTGTTTATCCAAGTCCAGCTATTAATGAGCTGTATTAGAATATTAAACTTAGAGTTCTGTATTGAGTTCTTAAAAAATAATTTCTTCAACTTGGAAGGATCATTGTGAATTCAGTCCTATAGACCATGTAGGGCTCACTGATTCTAGAAAGAAGTAGACTGCAGTTTGAATCTAATTCTGCCATGCACTCACAGTGTGAATTTGAGTCTTTTAAACCTCCCTGAACCTGTTTCCTCTTGGAATTTTGAGAATAAAGGGAAGTAATCCACAGTGATTGGTACATTGATAGAAGAATGCAAACCTAATCTATAGTGGCAGAATGCCTATCCATGGTTGTGGAGGGCTGGGTGTGGGGTTTACTAGAGAACTTTTAGGGATGGTGGAAGAGATCTATCTCTTGGTTGTGGTGGTGGTTACTCAGGTGTATAGATTTCTCAAAATTGAAATATACATGTAAAATGGGTATACTTAAAACTTTATGCAAATTAACCTCGATATAATTAACTTTTTAAAAGAGCTCTTAGGTTAGTTTCTCAGTTACAACTAAGGGCTAAATAAGATAATTTCCAAGATTTTAGAGCCGCCTGAGACTTTGGTAATCATAGTTCCCTCATTTTACCAATGATAAAATTGAGGCTTGGAAAAGTAAATGACTTATGCTAGGTCACACAATTATAGAAATGGCAAAACTGTGTTTTAAAGCCATTTCTGGCTCCCAATCCAGGGTATGTTCCACTTATTGTACTTTTGTATAGTTACATGTGAATCGAGGTCTTTCCTGTTCTTTAGCTTAATAAACAGGTTTTTAATTCTGGATCCATGGATGGGTTTCATAGGGTCTGTGAATTCTTTGAAATTATGTGTAAATTCTGTAGAAAAGAAATTATGTGCAAAACCATTTGTGCTTGTATATTTTTCTGAGGAAGAGATCCATAGATTTCATGTGATTAAGAAGTGTTAACCCCTGTTCTTGTGGTAGTATCCTGCTATTATTTTTAATGTGTTAAAGTAGTCTCCAATAGAGAAGTCGTAGGTGAATTGCTTATCAGCCACTGAACAGTATATGCTACTAGATGGAGTTCCCTATCAGCCACAGTCTCAGAAATGTATTAGTAAATTATAAATTAAAAGAATTGTAGCAATTGGATTAGGAATCTTTAGAGGTGATCTTTAAATAGAGAATGGGAGGAGGAGGAAACCTGCTATGGTTTACTCATAGTTTCATCAGTTGTAAAATGAGGATAATAACCGGGTTGTTCTGACCATTAAATGAAACCATGTTTTAAAAAGCGTACCGGGGTGCCTGGGTGGCTCAGTCAGTTAAGTGTCTGACTCTTGGTTTCGGCTGAGGTCATGATAGGGTTGTGAGATCAAACCCAACATTGGGCTCCGTGCTGTGTATGGAGCCTGCTTAAGATTCTCTCCTTCAGGGCGCCTGGGTGGCTCATTCGGTTAAGCATCTGTCTTTGGCTCAAGTCATGATGCCAGGGTCTTGGGATCAAGCCCCGTGTGGGGCTTCTGGCTCAATGGGGAGCCTGCTTCTCCCTCTTCCCCCTGCTCGTGCTCTCTCTCTCTCTCAAATAAATAAATAAAATATTTAAAAATAAATAAAACTGGGGCGCCTGGGTGGCTCAGATGGTTAAGCGTCTGCCTTCGGCTCAGGTCATGATCTCAGGGTCCTGGGATCAAGCCCCACATCAGGCTCCCTGCTTGGCGGGGAGCCTGCTTCTCTCTCTCCCTCTACTGTTCCCCCTGCTTGTGTTCTCTCGCTCTCTCTGTCAAATAAATGAAATCATAAACAAACAAACTCCCTCTGCCCTGCTTGGGTAGACATGCTTTCTCTCTCAAAAATACATACCTACGTAAATAAATAAAGTGTACAGTACAGTTCTGTTTCTTATATTTTTAGGAAAGGTATACCTAAATGATCCTTGGGATTTAGAAAGAGAGTAAGATACATTTGGGGGTTTTATTACCATCAAGATCTAGTGAGATGCTGGAGTTATGCTTGGGAAATTTATTCAAGGATAATGTCCAAAGTATTTTATCAGTTGTTTGTTAGTATTAATACAGATGACCCTTAAACAAGGTGGGGGTTAGGGGTGCTGACCCCACCCCCCCACACAGTCAAAAATCTGCATGTAAGTTTTGACTCCCCTAAAACTTACCTCCTAAAGCCTACTCTTGACTACTAGCTTTACTGATAACAGTTGATCAACACATATTTTGTAGGTTATAAATGTTATATACTCTATTCTTTTTTAAAGATTTTTTTAATTTATTTATTCATGAGAGACAGAGAGAGAGAGAGAGACAGAGGGAGAAGCAGGCTCCCAAGGAGCAGGGAGCCCGACACGGGACTTGATCCCAGGACTCTGGGATCATGACCCGAGGCGAAGGCAGATGCCCAACCATCTGAGCCACCCAGCTCCCTATATACTATATTCTTATAATAAAGTAGAGAGAAGAAAATAAGTCATAAGGAAGAGAAAATATACTTTTAGAGTACTGTACTGTAGCGAAAAAATCCGCATGAGTGGACGTGTGCAGTTCAAACCCACGTTCAGAAGTCCTCTGTACATAAATCAATATGTAACTGAAAATATAAAAATATTTTCCCTTTTATTCTCCAAAATAACTGAACTTCTGCATGTGTTATAAAATTACCTGTTTATGTATGTGGGGGTGGGCTGTGTGTGTTAGTGTGAGTTAGTGGCTATCACTAGCTAGATTATTCACATGTGAACCATGATTTGACATAGGGAATTATGTCAGACTATCTCACTGATTTCCTCATTTAAATGATTATCATGTACTTTGTAATCTCAGTTAAGTCAAAAATTTCTCTTCACATTCATGGTACTGATTGTTTTCAGATTCTGCTGAACTCACAGCAGTAACATTTAATTTTTGTCTATGATGTTTACATGTTCCCTGTCTCTTGTCTAGGTCACAGGAAATAGTTTTTTTGTTTTTGTTTTTTGAAAGTTATCTTTAGATCAGACCTAATCTTTCTGGGAGGTGAGCAGCAGCCTTAGCAAAGCAGTTAAGAGAGTAGACTTTGTTGCCAGGCTACCTGGGTTCAAATTTTGGCTTTGGCACTTAAGTGTTAAATAACTTCTCTGTTCCTCTATAAAATGAGGGTGGTGACAAGTATTTATTTAGGACAGTGCCTGACAGAGTAAACACTATACGTGTTAGCTCCCATTTTTATTTTCAGAAGTAATTGTATTTATCCCGTAACAAACAGGTATTCAGTGTGTTTAAAGTAAGTCCTGCTATTAAGTTGGGAGCAAAATTCACCAGGGATGATGTGAAGGAGGGTCCTTATCCCAAGTATTTCCTGGAAACAAATTGCCCTCACTGCCTTCCCATTGCTAGAATGGCTACAGAGCCCCTAGTTCTCTTAGAACCAAAGCCCTGTGGAGGCTGCAGCTCCATAAGTAGCCTCAAAAGTTGGAATATTGCTGGCAGCAGGTGCCCGTGACCTTAGGTACCCAAGTTGTCACCAGGCATTGGCCCTCCAGGGTGTTAACATCACTGCAGGGGCACCATCTCTTTCCTGGAGTCAGGCCAGCTCTGGAAATGGACTGTGTGGGGGTGGGGCCTAGTGTCCAGAAGCCATGATATGCTAGACTGGTGGCTACAAGTCCATCCTTTTGTTGTTCATCTGGGTCTCCCCAGGGCAACGTGAGGATAGGGATTCCAGATACAAGTTACAGGCTGGCTCTAGTGGGGGCAATAGAGCTTACTGATGGTGGTATTAGGGCGACAGAACTTCAGGGAGAGTTGAATGAGTAATGACTAATCAGGATAGGTACTATATTCCTGGAGGAGTGTCTCTGAGGCCCCTTTAGTTACTGGATTGTGGGTCGTCCAGGAGACTGGGCAGGAAACCCAAAGCTAAAATTTTAGCCCTTGTTTCCACTAAGCTTTTAAGGTGATGTAATACTCTAAATAAACATACCCTGTCTTCTGGTGGGAATTACATTTCCAAAAATAATTTTTTAAGTTGAGGGCCTATCTGTAGCAGCCTGGAAAGGGCAAGTGCTTGGTCAGTACTGCTTTTGCTGTTGGGGGATGGGAAGAACTACCCTGCCCTTCAGATTGTTGCTTCGGGAGCCTGTGTTTCCTTGAGGAGCATCACTGATGGGAGTTACAAAGCACCTTTCAACAGATTACTCTGAGGCACTTAAAGAAGACTTGAGCTGCGTGGTATTTCAGTCCATTTAGCAGAACACCTTGTGGTTCATTCTGTCAAGCGAGTGAAATGATAAACATTAAGCTAAAAGCTCATAATCAAGCTTCCATTTATAGAAGGCTGTTGTTCAGCTTGGGTAAAGTAATTGTGAGTACACCTCATAGTCTGTCTTAACTTTTGTTCTTCAGCAAAGATGGTTGTCCTTTCTGTTCCTCATCTTTCCGTCTGTACAATGGTAAGGTCATCATTCTGTCACACTAAGGTATAGTGGGAACAGGTAAATACCCTGGGAAGCTGTGTGATGCAGTTCAAGAAGGCACTGGAATATGCAGTTTCATACTTGGGTGAATTGAGCAGGTTAATTTAATTCCTCTGAGTGTTAGTGATCTCCTCTATAAGTGTAGTTGCCTTTTTTCTACCTACTCACCCTATCTACCCATCTATTCCCCTTGCTTGGGGGAATTAAGTGAGAAAATACTGGAAATAGAGAAAATAGAGCTAGAAATCATGAATATGTTAGGACATGAGAGCTAGAAATAGCAATGGTAATCATTTTTCTAGTCTATTATCTTATTTTCCAGAGAAGAGTAATTAAGGAACTTAACGGAGGTCACAAGGCTGTTTGACAAGTATGGAGAATTATGAAATGTTCAGGTTTTTTTGGAATGGTGTGATGCTTTGGCACAATAATGAAAGAATTCTCTGTATGGCCCCTACATGAGTAAGTAATGAATGATTCTGAAAGGGGTGGAGGTAGAGTATGTATAAGAATCATTAGAAGCTAGGGAGCTTTTCCAAATTACATAGTTTTTCTGTTCCGTGGAGGGGGAGGCTGGAATTACTGGGGAAGGACCAGCAATGGGTGGGGAGGGTGTAAATTTTTTTTCTTTCAGAGACTATTATAGCCATATGCTTAAAAAAAAGTTTAAACTATGCAAAAGATTTTATAGTATGCAATGAAAAGTAAATTAGGGTGCCTGGGTGGCTCAGTTGGTTGACCACCCCCCAACTCTTGGTTTCAGCTCAGGTCATGATCTCAGGGTCTTGAGATTGAGCCCTGCGTTAGGGTCTGCGTGAGAAGTCAGCTTGGATTCTTCCCCTTTCCCTCCCCCTTTGCTCCCTCCACCCCCTCAGCCCCCCACCCCCGGCCTCATGCACGCAGCACATGCTGTCTCTCCCGCTCGCTCTCTCTCTCAAATAAAATCTTAAAAAAAAAAAAAAAAACTCCCATCTAGGTTCCAACCTTGGCAGTAATTACAGTTTTTTGTTGTAGTTGTTACTGTTAGGTTTCCTATGTGTCATTCTAGAAACATTGTATATAAATATATAAGAATACACTTGTGTAGGGGCGCCTGGGTGGCTCAGATGGTTAAGTGTCTGCCTTCAGCTCAGGTCATGATCCCGGGGTCCTGGGATCAAGCCCCACATCTGGCTCCTTGCTCAGCAGGCAGCCTGCTTCTCCCTCTCCCACTCCCCCTGCTTGTGTTCCCTCTCTCGCTGTCTCTCTCTCTGTCAAATAAATAAATAAAATCTTAAAAAAAAAAAAGAATACACTTGTGTATATTAATGGAAGCATATATATGGTTCTGTATTTTTGGGTTTTTTTATCTAGTATCAGCACATGTAGAGCTATTTTTTAAAAAGGGCTACATAATATTACAAATAAAGATGTACCCATCCTTAGTTGATAGATATTTACTATTTCAAGTTTTCTGCTTTTAAAACAGTGCAACAGTAAACATTCTGGTATGTCTTCAGTACAGCCCAAGTGTACCTATGGGATAAATTCCTAAACATAGAATTATTAAAGGATGTATGCATTTTAGATTTTGATAGATTAACTTAAGTGTATGTATTTAGAAAAGCTCCTCTGGTATTTAGGAAAAATATATTCCTTCTGAAGCAAAGTAAGACTTGGTTTGACTCTAATGAAATTCACATGTTCACTTTCTTGTTTTTACTTAAAGCCGGTGCCTACTGCATTGGCTCAGGTAGATAGAGAAAAAATCTATCAGTGGATCAATGAGCTGTCCAGTCCTGAGACAAGGGAAAATGCTTTGCTGGAGCTGAGTAAGAAGCGAGAATCTGTCCCTGATCTTGCACCCATGCTGTGGCATTCATTTGGTACTATTGCAGCACTTTTACAGGTGGGTATATATCTGTGAATTGCAGTCCAGTCCTGTTCATCACACTTCTTTCTCTCTGCCTTTGCTCAAATGATTTTGAAGACTTTAGTAGAATGATTCTTTAAATGTTAGCATTTGTAAGAATCTGTTTTGGAAAAGTCTAAGGTGCTTGTCAAAATGCAGGTTCATAGATTTTACCCAAAAGATTTATTTAGTCTGAGATTAAAAATCTGTATTTTTCAACAAATCATGGAATACTACATCAAAAACTAATGATGTACTGTATGGTGACTAACATAACATAATAACACAAAAATTATAATAAATATGTAAATAAATAAATAAAATGAAAATCTGTATTTTTAGCAAGCACCTGCCCCGTTCTTAGGTCATTCTGATGCAGGCAGTCTGAGAACCACACTTTGAGCAGCACGGCTTTAGGAATACTACAAGACATTTCTAGGTGACAGAGGAGAAAAGGTGGAAGGTAAAGTATAAGAACTGCAGGGTATATTCTGGTGAACAGAAATGTTAAGATATAGATATAACAGCTGTAGGATTAGAGATAGGTATGCTTCTACATTAAAGAATAAATCACTGATGTGGTTCTGACTATAATGGTCATTTGTGAAGAATAAATTGATACAGTATAATCCTAAGATACCAAGATAATGGAATACTCATCCTTTAAAGTATTGTCTAAAATTCCTAATAATTAATTTTTCAAATCTGTTAAATAAATTTATATTCAGTTCCTACTTCATGTAGCGAAGAAACTAATCTTTTTTTAAATTAAAGTATAATTAACATTAGTTTCTATTAGGTTCAGGTATTCAATATAATGATTCAACGATTGAATAATTCTGTACTCACTGCTTAATACAATAAGTGTATTCTTAATCCCTAAAACTAATCCTTTTTATCTTTACATTTTCAATAAAAGTTTTACAATTAAAATAAAAAGAATTGTTTACAGCAGATCATCCCCTTTGGACAGAGAGTACACATATTCACTGCTGTTTGTACGTATCTCCATGCGTATACTCCTGTTCTTATCTCTCCCTGTCTGCAGTTGCTACCTGACCAAACTCAGACTTCTTTATGAGTCACTGTGGTTGATTTACTGACACTTGCTATCTGGCCAACTATCTTATCACTGTAACTCAAAACAGGGTGTTAACAAAAAGAAGGGATTATAACAATAACAGCCATAGCCCCTCAAATGAAGGTCTCAGCAGATGCTGGGTATAAGAGGAAGTGTAGGTGACCACACTTGACTCCAGAGGAATCTTCCTAGAGACCTGCGTAGAAATGTCTCATAGTCTCAGGTATATTTGTGATGAAAAAATAGGACCATTATTTGTTTATTTTTGCTCGCACTTTGATGTTTCAGTTCTTGCAAGATATATGGAATTACGGGTTGGGGGTTTGTAGGGTTTTTGCTTTAATGCCATGGAAATTAATTTTGAAGTAGTTATTTATTCATCTGGTGCTGGTTTCCATTTTTTAGGAAATTGTAAATATTTATCCATCTATCAACCCCCCCACCTTGACAGCACACCAATCTAATAGAGTTTGCAATGCTCTGGCTTTGCTGCAATGTGTGGCATCACACCCAGAAACCAGGTAAGCGCTTTGATGAGCCTGGTGATGGAGGTTTGTATCAAATACGGTCTTTTCTGAATGATGAGAGGAAGGGCATGCAGTAGGAGTAGGAAGCATGTGTGTGGATGTGGATCTTCAGGATTTTCATTTGCTTTTTTTTTTCCTGAAGAATTTCTTTCTCTAATTAACCAAGTTTTCATGTAGTAACAGTACAGTATTGTTTAACATGTTCTTTTATAAATTTTTTTTGCCTTTTTTTTTATTATGGTAAAATCTATATAACATAAACTTACCATTTCAACCATCTTTAAGCCTAGAGTTCAGTAGTATTAAATATATTTATAATGGGCAACCATCCCCACCATACATCTCCATAACTCTTTTCACTGGATAAAACTGAAATGATACCCATTAAACCATAACTCCCCATTCCCATAGCCCCTGGTAACCATCATTTTCCTTTCTGTCTCTTTGATTTTGACTACTCTAATACCTCAATTAATTGGAATCATTCAGTATTTGTTTTTTTGTGCTTCGCTTATTTCATTTAGCATAACATGCATATTATAGCATATGTCAGAATTTCCTTTTTAAGGCTGAATGATAATCCATTGTCTCATTTACTTTTGACCCATTCATAGCAATGAACTTTAAATGAGTGTTCACAGGGCCTGTGGCTGGCTCAGTCAGTAGGTCATGTGACTCTTGATCTCAGGGTCATGAGTTCAAGCCCCACGTTGGGGGTAGAGTTTACTATTAAAAAAATAAAAATAAAAGAGTGGTGTTCACATCTCAAAAAAGGTCAGGCATGTAGATATTTGTCCCTCCTGAATCCATGGTAGGCATCACTATGTGAGGCACAGTACATGGCATTCACTAGGAATTCAGTAAATATTTGAACCCAGCATTTTTTTTTCCCACTGAACCTAGATTTGGCTTCAGAATCTTTCTTAACACAAAATCCTAGGCAACCTTGTAATAGATCAGAATTGGTATGCCAGTTGACCTGCTTCATTTGACAAGAAAAGGGAAATCCTGTTCAGTAATCTGTTTTGTGACCTTTACGGTTCTAAGGCACTTAACAGTCATCTTACTGAAGTCTTTTGTTTCTTTATCAATTACAAAATCTGAGTGCTAGGTTGGCACTGACATTGCAGAACTTTAGAGAAGTTACTATGAAAATTATTCTTAAGCACTTAAGAAAAATGCAAGAGTACTTTGAGTTTTAAAAATTTAGAGTGCTTTTCCACAACGTTAGTTAACTATAAATAATACAAAGTAATAGATTGGTTCTATATTAGTTGCCTGACATATTAGCTTCAGATTACAATGTTTTTAGAGGGGCACCTGTGTGGCTGAGTCCGTTAGGCCTCCAACTCTTGGTTTCAGCTCAGGTCATGATCTCGGGGTCGTGAGATCGAGCCCCAAGTTGGGCCCCACACTCAGCATGGAATCTGCTTGAGATTCTTTACCCTCCCTCTCCCTCCCCTTCTGCTCCTCCCCGTCTGCGTGTGCTCTTTCTCTAAAATAAGTAAATAAAATCTTTAAAATGTTTCCAAATACTTAGTGTATCTGAACTGCTCTAACAGAAAAAGAACGGTATGCATTTAAACATAGCAGATAAATCTGATCATGGCTGCTTTGTTTTCTCATCTTGGTTTATAAGGTTTTGTCTGACTGTACCTGTGAATATTATTATTCAGTCATAAATTAGGTGAGGGAAGGCACCTAGGAGAATCTTGTGGGCACTTAATGGCATTTTATGACCTATTAAAATCCACAGTTGGATATTTTATCAGTTTTTGAGGTACTTGGTGCTGATTATAGGGAAAATCGTGTATTTTCTTAAGCATAGACCTACACTAGATTTTTTTTAACCTTGACGTTGCCATTTTGAGCTAGATTTTGTGGTGGGGGGAAGGGGGTGAAAGGGGGCTATCCTGTGCACTGTTGGATGTTTAACAGCATCCGTGGCCTCTGTTCACTGGATGCCAATAGCACCCCCTTGGTTGTGACAACCAAAAATATCTCCAGACATTGTCACATGTACCCTGGAGGGCAAAATCACCCCAACTGAGAACCACTGGTCTAGACTAATGACCAGTAACTCTTTTCTGGAGATTCCTTGGTTAGGAATGTTACAGGCCTTACAGAATGAACTACCTGGAAATTGAATGTTCACAGTCCTTAGAAATGAACTCTGGGCCCTGATTGGGATTATTTTTTTCTTCCAGGTCAGCATTTCTTGCAGCACACATCCCACTTTTTTTGTACCCCTTTTTGCACACTGTCAGCAAAACGCGGCCCTTTGAGTATCTTCGGCTAACCAGTCTTGGAGTTATTGGTAAGTTATTGGGGTGATTTTGCAGGTCTGAAATCTTCATAATAGTGATCTTAGGTGTTTTGTCTTTTATAGCTTTTGTTCACCAATTGTTTGTTTTTGTCTTTGAGGTTGAGTCTATTTTCACTAATAAATGAGGACATAATAAATAGTAATAAACAACACATATTTATTAAGTAATAAGTAAATAAGTAATACAGTGGTTCTTATCAAGTGCCACTCTGAGTGTTGTTAATAAAGGTATGAGACCCAACATTTGGGATTAAATTCAGCATATGTGTAGAAACAATTACCGGAATCATAGGGAGAATAAAGAACAAGCTGAAGTCAACAAAGAGTAGTATTACAGAGATGAGAATTTGAGTTGTTTTTTTTGGGATGCCTGGGTGGCTCAGTCTGTTAAGTGTCTAACTCTTGATTTCACCTCAGGTCGTCATCCCAGGGTTGTGAGGTTGAGTCCCATGTCAGACTCCGTGCTGAGTAGGGTGCCTGCTTGGGTTTCTCTCTCTCCCTCTCCCTCGGCCCCTCCCCCCCACTTGAGCCCACACACTCTCAAAAAAAAAAAAAAAAAGAATTTGCATTGTTTTTTTTTGTTTTGTTTCTCTTTCTAACTTCTAAGTTGTCCTCCCATAACTACAGATGTTTGTCCTCTATTGCACCTAGTTGAATTTTTCTATGCCAAAATTAATGTTCCTACATATATTTATTATGGGAGATGTGTCTAAAGTACATTTTACTCAAGAAAATAATATATTAGCTGTTTCAGATCTCAGACTCCCAGATAATAAAGACCTGTCTTTGGATTTGTGAAAAATAAATATATTCAAGAAGGTTTCTTTCCAAATTCCCCTCAATGTCTTTATCTCATAGTTTTCACATACTGACCAAACCATGAGAACATTGATTGTACAAACTTTGTTTTCTTCGGTTATTGTTTGTATGTTCAACCTGTGTTCATATCCCTATGATTATAAATTATGGGTCAGGAAGTATACTTTAAAAGTTTAGTACTTCTATCGCTTCTCAGCATTTTGGCTAAGATCAAGTGTAGTATCTGTTCCTATCAGTTTAAAAGTTTAGTACTTCTGACACATATTTCTCAGAGACATTTTATTGTACATTTAAGGAGTAGCTTCTATCTCCTATACTCCAAATTAATGTTACTGTGTTTTACATCCCATCCAAATATACTCTATATAGAAACATTTTCCCCCAGTATATTGCTGTTTTTAAGCTATGAAAATTTCTTATATAGGATTTAAAACATGAACAAGGTACCAGCCAAAAGAAAGCACTTCTATCCTTAATTCTGATTTAAATCATCCTACTTCTGTTGGTTTTTTGACCATGACAGTTAGATGATCATTAGGAGATGTTAGGATAAAGTTAACTGTAGGGGGATAAAAAAGATATTGGGACAGTGTTAAGCCATTGTCTACCCTTGCATATATTTTCCAAAAGTTAATTTCTCCAAGTCAGTTGAGAGTACAAGCAGAAGGTAAATATTTGGGCCTAGACTTTTTGCTTACAGTTCAAAAGTTATCAGACAGGTTTGAATATAAATGAAATGATACATAAGAAATTAGAAAATACTTGAAAATGAATAAAATAAAAACATAGTAGAACTTACAGGATGTAGCTAAAGCAGGGCTTGGAGGGAAAATTATAGCATAAAATGGTAATACTAGAAAGGAAGAGAAGTCATCAATTTCAAAGCTTTCCACTTTAAGAAAACTAGGAAAAGGAGCAAATCAAATTAAACAGAAGGAAGGAAATAATAAAGGATAGACATCATTGAAAATGAGAACAGAAAAACAGTAGGTAAAATCAATGAAACCAAAAGCTGACCTTCTTTTGAGATATAATTGACATATAACATTGTATTAGTTTTAAATGTACAGCATAATGATTTGATATATGTATATATTGGAGAGTGATGACTACATTAAGTTAACATCCATCACCACACATGCACTGGCTCAGTTGGTGGAGCATGGGACTCCTGATCTTGGGGATGTGAGTTCAAGTCCCACATTGGGTGTAGAGATTACTTAAAAATAAAATCTTAAAAATCCATCACCACACAGTTATAAAAATTTTTTTTCTTGTGATGAGAACCTTTAAGATTTATCATCTTAACAACTTTCAAATATGCAATACAATGTTGTTACTGTAGTTACTGTACATTACATCTGCAGGACTTATTTATAACAGAAGGTTTGTACTTTTTGACCACCCTTACCCATTCACCCATCCCCAATTTTTTACTGAAAAAAATTCAATGGAATTAATAAACCTCTAACCAGATAGACTGGGAAAAAAAGAGAAAACACAAATTACAAGTTCCAGGAATGAAAGGGTGTATGTTATACAGACTGTACAGACATTAGAAGAATAATGACTACTGTTAATAACTGTGCCCATAAATTTGATGACTTGGGTGAATGGGCAAATTTTATGAAAGTTTCATTCTGCCGGACTCTACTCAAGAAAATAGATAATTGGAATAGTCTTACGTCTATTAAATTGTTTTTGTAGTTGAAAACCTTCCATTATAGAAAACTCTGGGCCCGAGTGATTTCACTGATGAAGTCTACCAAAAATTTAAAGAAATAATACCAATTCTACAAAACTTTTCCAGAACATAGAGGCTTCTAAACTCTTGGTGAGGCCAGCATTAATTACTCTGATAATAAAACCAGAAAAAAAACATTATAAGAAAACTATAGGCCAGTATCCCTCAAGAACATAGATGTAGAAATTCTCAACAAAATGTTAACAAATCAAGTCCAACAATATATAAAAAGGATCATCATGACCAAATGGGTTTATCCCATAATTGCATGATGGTTTAACTTTCAAAAGTCAGTCAATACAGAGGTGCCTAGAGCGCCTGGGTGGCTCAGTCCTTAAGCTTCTGCCTTCGGCTCAGGTCATGATCCCAGGGTCCTGGGATCTTGAGCCCCACATCGGGCTCTCTGCTCAGTGGGAAGTTTGCTTCTCCCTCTCCCACTCCCCCTGCTTGTGTTCCCTCTCTCGCTGTCTCTCTCTCTCTGTCAAATAAATAAAATCTTAAAAAAAAAATACAGGGGTGCCTGATTGACTCATTTGGTAAAGTATGCGACTCTTGTTCTCAGGGTTTGAGTTCAAGCCCCACATTGGGTGTAGAGATTACTTAAAAATAAAATCTTAAAAAAAAATCATCAGTCAATATGTATCAATGGACTAAAGAAGAAACAACATATGCCCATTTCTTTAGCTTAAAAAAAAAAGCTTTTGATAGTATTCAGCATCCATTTATGATTAAAAACTCCAGCAAAGTAGAAATAGAGGGAACTTTCTCAACCCGATAAAGTTTTAAAAAATAAGTCTTACAGTTAAGATCATAGTTAATGTGAAAAACTATGTTTTGTATTCCTAAGATTGAGAACAAGGCAAAGATAATAATATATATTATTATATATAATAATACATATAATAGTGTATATCTATTATATATGTAATAAAGAATAAATATTCTCACCACTCCTGTTCAGTATCATCCTGGAAATCCTACCTGTTGCAGTAAGGCAAGAGAAAAAATAAAGGGCATACAAATTAGAAAAAAATTAGATTGCCTATTTTATGTGCTAGCTAAAACAGAAATTGAAAATTTAAAAACCTACATTTATAATAGCACCAAAACATGATGTAAGTCTTAAAAAAGATGTGCAAGATCTGTAGCTAAAAAACTACAAAGCAATGATGAAAGAAATCAAAGAAGACCTAAATAAATGGAGATACATCATGTTCATTAATTGGTATATCAATGATTCGATATTGTTGAGATGTCAGTTCTCCCCCAAACTGATATATATGTATATTTAGAACAATGCCAACAAAATCCCAGCAGGATTTTTTTTATATAGAAACTGACAAGCTGTTTCTAAAATTTATATGGAAAGGCAAATGAACTAGAATATTCAGGGTTTTTTGTTTTAAAGATTTATTTATTTTAGAGAGTGTGTGTGAGCCTGGGGAGGGGCAAAGGAAGAGCGGAAGCAGAGCGCAGAGCCCAACATGGGGCTTGATCTCAGGACCCTGAGATCATGACCTGAGCTGAAACCAAGAGTCGGTCATTCATTCAACCAACTGAGCCACCCTGGCACCCCTAGAATATCCAGTTTTTAAAAAGAAGGACAAAGGTGGAAGATGTACATTACCTGATTTCAAGACCTGGAAAACCATTTGTCAAGACAGCATGGTATTGGAGAAAAGCTAGACTTGTAGATCAATGGAGCAGAATTGGGGAGTCCAGAAATTGACCCATAGAAATATGATTAATTCATTTTTGACAAAGCTGCAAAGAATTTAGTGGAGAAAAGATAGTCTTTTCAATAAATGGTGCTGGAACAATTTGATATCCATATGTAAAACAATGAAACACGATCTATACTTGTACTCTATAAAAATTAACTCCAAATGGATTTTAGACCTACGTGTAAAGTCAACATGAAACAGTAATTGGACATCTGCTTTAGGCCATATTAGTACATTATGGTATATGCTGTTTGCTATGGTGTTTAAAGATGTAGCATTTGTAGATTGCCAGTTCTTGTTACATGATACTCCTTTCTCTTCTGAAGTAAGTGATTTTAGTTGTTACAGATCTGATTAACCTAGGCCTTTCATATAAAAGCTAGTTGATACATTGGGCAGCTTGGGGATTTGTTTAATGGAGTTCTGCTTCCCTCTATACAGAATGGAGAAGATTAACACTGAACTGTCTGTTACCTGGTCAGTGGTGTCAGGTTAGAACTCAATAGAATTGGGATGAATTTTAAAAATCATTTGTTCCAACTCTTATTTTATAAACAGGCCTATAAAGAGAAGGTAACTCTATCAAATTTAGGTAAACTAGTTGTGGAACTAGAATTAGAGTTGAGGTGTGTTTGTGTGTGTGTTTCTTGTTTGGGTACACCCTACCATGTTTGCACTCTTTGGAGAGAGTGACAGTTAACCAAGAAGCAATGTTTGTTTATGTCCATTGTGCAATAGGGATTCAAACTGACACCGTTTCTTTGCTACCTGGGAATATCCCTTTATATTGATACAGAATTCTTCTCTCTAACCTAAAATAAATGGAGAATAGATGGTGATATTATTGTGTGGTTGTCTACCAGGAGTAATAGAAAAATGATTTAGAGGGCTGACCTGCTGCTGACTGTGTGATGGACCAGAATTGGTACCTGATCTTTGAAATGCTGGTACAAGCAACCTGTGCTTTCTCTTCCTCTTTTTTTTTTTTTTTTTTTTTTAATAGCAGTATGAATCTGATCCTCTGACATGGACCCTAGTTTGTGTTCTCTGTTATTTAAGTTCCACAACTAGCTGGATGAACCCTACAAAGTTCATTTTAATTAAAAACCTGACTCTGAAATAATTTTGTTTGTCCATATTTTCTTTAGGGGCTCTAGTGAAAACGGATGAGCAGGAAGTAATCAACTTTTTATTGACAACAGAAATTATCCCTTTGTGTTTGCGCATTATGGAATCTGGAAGTGAACTTTCTAAAACGGTATGTGCTTTTTCAACATAGTTTCTATATTGTGTTGGCTCTTGGACTATTTATGGTCCTAGGATCATTTTCTGTGTCCCTTCAGGCTTCTTGAAACTTCTATGTATTTATTTTTTCTTTCAGATAAAAATTGTTAAAAAAGGATCATTTAAAAACCCCAACCCTTAAGAGGAATATAAAGTTAAACACTTAATTTCTCCCTTTTCTCTGAAACTACTTCTCCAAAGGTATATTATTCGAGACTTTTTTTGTTTTAATTTATTTATTTGAGAGAGAGAGAGAGAGAGCGTGAGCAGTGGGGGAGAGGAAGAAGCAGGCTCCCTGCTCAGTAAGAGGGGACTTTTTTTTTTTTAAGATTTTATTAATTTATTTGTCAGAGAGAGAGAGAGCACAAGCAGGGGGAGTGGCAGGCAGAGGGAGAGGGAGAAGCAGGCTCTCTGCTGAGCAGGGAGCCTGACACAGGGTTCGATTCCAGGACCCTAGGATCATGACCTGAGCCAAAAGCAGACACTTAACAGAGTGAACAACCCAGGCACCCCCTAATCCAGACATTTTTTATGCATACTCAAGTGTATACTATACGTACTTGAGCTTCTACTTACTTTGCTCCTTAACTATGAATGACAACATGGCTGGGTATAAAACTCTTACCTAATTTTCCCTGTCAGAACTCTGTTGTCATGGCTTTGTTGTCGTCTGATATTGAATATACAGTGAAATCTTGGGCCAGCCTAAGTTTTTCCTTTTCTTGGTGAATTTGCCTTTTCTGTGTGGATGTCTGTAAGCTTCTTTTATTATTTTTTAGTTCATTTGATAATCTTCTATCAGTTTTTTTTTTTTGGAAGAGCCTACTCTTTGTGTCTCTTGTTAATTTTTATAGTTTTTAATTTGTTTTGGCCTCTCCAACAACATCAGTTATGCTATATTGTATATCTTTCCTATCTTTTTTCCCCTTCTAGTAGCTTTCTGCTTTTTTATTTTATGTCAGGTGATTTTCCTCAAGGCTACTTTCGATGTTGCTGACTATTTTTAGCAATATCCTACCTCTGCTTCTAAAGTATGCTCACTCATATTGAATTAATTTTTTAATTCAGTGAATAATGCTGAGTTGGATATAAGCAGATGTAATGATTTTTAAATTTATTTATTTATTTAAGATTTTATTTATTTATTTGACAGAGAGAGACACAGTGAGAGAGGGAACACAAGCAGGGGGAGTGGGAGAGGGAGAAGCAGGCTTCCCAGGGAGCAGGGAGCCCAATGCGGGGCTTGATCCCAGGACCCTGGGATCATGACCTGAGCCAAAGGCAGATGCTTAACGACTGAGCCACCCAGGCGCCCCTAAAATTTTTTATTTTTAACATGCAATACAGGGGCAGGGCGCCTGGGTGGCTCAGATGGTTAAGCATCTGCCTTCAGCTCAGGTCATGATCCCAGGGTCCTGGGATCGAGTCCCGCATCGGGCTCCCTGCTCCTTGGGAGCCTGCTTCTCCCTCTGCTTCTCTCTCTCTCTCTCCCTCTGTCTCTCATGAATAAATAAAATCTTTAAAAAAAAAAAAACATGCAATACAGGGGCACGTGGAAATCAGAGGAACGCATGGCTCTTGATCTCAGGTTCATGAATTCAAGTCCCATGTTGGGTATAGAGATTACTTAAAAAAATAAATGAACTTTAAACATATGATACACATATAAAGTAGCAAATTCAGGTAGTACAAATAAAAATAAGTCTCCTACCTCAGCCTCTCAGTTCTCCCTACAGGTAACCAGTATTACCACTTTCTTGTATCCTTCCAGAAGTAGTTTATATGTGTGCATGTTACAGTTTAATTCTGTACTGATTTTTTTCCGTGGTTCCCCTCTCACTTCTCATGTGTTTTCAGCTCTTCTTTGAAATTTTTATCCTCTTTGAATTTTTTTTTGATGTTTTTTAAAATCCATGTTTTCTTTGATTTCTTTGAAAATGTAGGTAATTATTACTTGTTACCTCTTCTCCGGGTATATCTTTGCAAAAGTTTTCAATTGGGAGCAATTCTGTCTGAAATCACTATTTGTTTAAAAATAATGGATGGAAAGAGAGGTGGTAGGAGCTCATGTTGGGAGCTTTTAAATCAAATATTTTATCTCCAAATATTTTCCATCCCATTTACCAGTCTGGTAGATGTTTGTTAGGGAGGTATTTATACCTCTGTATTCATTTTTCTGCTTAAACACATAAAAGGTAAGTGACGTGTGGATCTATGTGCATGTTTTTCCTCTCTCATTTCTTCCCTAATTTTAGGGAGTTTTGTTAATTTCAGTGGATTTCTGGGACAAGATCAGAATGGATACAACTGTACTCTGTCATCTTACATTAGTGGTTGCCTATAAATAGGTTTTCAAGTTGGCTTCTTGTGGACGGGGTAGAAAAAGACCGCTTTCTTTTGTTACATCTCTCCCTTTTTCAGGAACTCCATTCTAATGATCCCTCCCCTACTTACATTCTTTGCGCATTACTTGAGTTAATCCATTCTGAATGCATACAGGTTCCCATTAGCTTGCTTATATGGCATATCCTGTTTGGTGTGATGACTAGCTCCTGGCTACCTTCCTTTGCTCCATGTAAGCAGAAACCTTACCACATTTGCTTTTTATGTACAATATGTAGTCTAACACCTTACTGTAATAGGTACTCAGTAAAGCAGAGGGTCTCAACCTGTGAAGTGGTTTTTGTTTTTATTTTTTGAGGGGAGGATGGGTGTGCGGGCGGGGGGTGGGGGGGGAGCCGAGGGAAAGAATCTTAAGCAGTCTCCATGCCCAGTGCAGAGCTCAACTCGGGGCTTGATCTCACAAACCTGAGATCATGACCTGAGCTGAAATCAAGAGTCAGACACTCAACTGTCTGAGCCCCCCAGGCGCCCCAGTGAAGTGTTTTAAAAATGGAGATGCCCAGGCCCCATCTCTGACCTCCTGAATCATTCTCTATGATGGTAAAGTCTGGACATTGGTGTTTTTTAAAAAGTCCCCCTAGGTGAGTGTATGGTATAACTATTTTGGAGACTATTTGGCAGTATCCACTATCAACATAATCCTGCGCTGTGACCCAGCAGTCCCACTCTTGGATATATCCAAGAGAAATGAGTTCTTGTGTCCATCACAGTATGTATAAGAATGTTTATAGTAGCCTTATTCATAAAAGATAAATTATAGTATAGCCACAAAATAAATTCCACAGTAATTAGGAAGAATACTGATATATAGGCAACATAAATGAGTTCTTGTGTCCATCACAGTATGTATAAGAATGTTTATAGTAGCCTTATTCATAAAAGATAAATTATAGTATAGCCACAAAATAAATTCCACAGTAATTAGGAAGAATACTGATATATAGGCAACATAGATGATGCTCATAGGGATTATATTGAGCAAAAGAAGCCAGCACATACATGAATTCATACTGTATGATTCCATTTATGTGAAAGTCAAGAATAGGCAAAACCAATTAGTGGGGGTAAGTCTGAATAATATTTACTTCTCAGGGAAGGGTTTTTTTTTTTTTTTAAGATTTATTTATTTGAGAGACAGCATGCACAAGCAGGGGGAGGGACAGAGGGAGAGAGAAACAGACTCCCCACTCAGCACAGAACCTGATGTGGGGCTCGATCCCAGAACCCTGAGATCATGACCTGAGCCAAAGTTGGACACTTAACCTACTGAGCGCTCTAGGCACCCCGCTCAGGGAAGGGTATTGACTGAGAAAAGGCACAATGGAATCTCCTGGAGTGCTGGAAATCTTTTATATTTTAATCTGGTTGTGGTTCATAAATGTGTATATAGGTAAAAATGTATATGCACTATACACATTTTACTGTGTATATTTCCTCTTGCTCCCATAACAAATACCACAAACTTGGTGGCTTAAAACAACACAAATATATTTTCTTAGAGTTCTGAAACTTAGAAATTGTAAATCAGTTTCACCAAGCTAAAGTCAGAGTGTTGGTAGGGCAACATTCCTTCTGGAGCCTCTAGGAGCATCCCTTTTTAGCTTTTTCCAGCTTCAAGAATTACATTCTTTGGCTCATGATCCCCTCTTCCATCTTCAAAGCCAGCAGTGTAACATGTTCAAATCTCTGTGCTCTGTCATATCGCCTTTTCCTATGTGGTCAAATCTCCCTCCACCTCTCTCTTATCAGGACACTTGTAATTACATTTAAGGCCCTCCTGGATAATCCAGAATGATTCATCTCCCCAAGATCTTTTTTTTTTTTTTAATTTGAAGTAATCTCTACGCCGAACATGGGACTTGAACTCACAACCCTGGGATCAAGAGTCATGTGCTCTTCCAACTGAGCCAGCCCGGCACCCTTGTCCCCAAGATCCTTAACCACATTTGCAGAGTCCCTTTTGCCATAGGAGGTAGCATTCACATACTTTGGTTACTGGGGCCTGGATATCTTTGGGGGCCATTATTTAGCCCAACCACAATTTTATACCCAAGTAAAATAGTAAAATAAAATAAATAATTGCCACAGTTGGTTCTAATGAGCAGCCAAGGAAGGGAATCATTAAAATAATTGTTTGACTTGAATTAAACTAGTATTTTTTAGTCCCTTCTGTGCAAGAGTTAATGAGTTTAAATTGAGGTATTCTTTACTATTGCTGAAATAGTGTTAGAAGGGAGGCTTCAAAATCTTAATTATTAAAGATCTTTTAAGAGTGGGAAAAGCTTGGGGCACCTGGGTGGCTCAGTCAGTTAAGCAACTGTCTCTTGATCTCAGTTCAGGTCTTGATCTCAGAGTCATGAGTTCGGGCCCTGCATTGGGCTCCATACTGGGCATGGAGCCCACTTTAAAAAAAAGTAGGTGTGAATAAATTGTACACACATACACAACACGAATAGGAAAAGCTTTACTTACCTCATTGGGAAGAGATGAGGCACAGCTAAATTTCTAAACTCATGGCCCATGGAAAAGAAAAAAAGCTCTGTATTCAGAGTAGGTTTGGATCTCAACTCCACGACTTAGAGGCTTTGTCACTTGGGACCTTAACCTGACAAGTTATTGATTAGCAGTTATGCCTGGCACATAGTCGGGGTTCGATAACTGAAAAAGTACCTACATTTTTAAGAATCTGATAATTACCCAGAACCTACCCTTTTATGTAAAAAGAGAGTAACAGTGGTACCTACCTCATAGGTTTATTGTGAATATAAAGTGGGGCAGCTGGGTAGCTTAGTCAGTTAAGCATCTGCCTTCGGCTCAGGTCATGATCCCAGGGTCCTGGGATCGAGCCCCACATCGGGCACCCTGCTCCGCAGGTAGCCTGCTTCTCCCTCTCCTGCTCCCCCTGCTTATGTTCCCTCTCTCACTGTTTCTCGCTGTCAAAGAAATAAAATCTTGAAGAAAAAAAAAAAGAAAAGAAGAAAAAGCATGTTATGCCTTTAGGAAATATTTTGGCACATATTAAGTATTCACTGTGGTAATGCTTATTATTATTTTGATTAAGCTGTAAGTGCATATCTTGTTGACTAAGTTGTGCATATTGTCAGGGTCTCTGCTTCATTTTCTGATTCACAATTCTTCCTGGAAGATGAATTGATCATTGGAAGACAAGTCTGAGCAACATTTTGGACTCCATTTTTGTTTTTACTCCAGGTTGCCACATTCATCCTCCAGAAGATCCTCTTAGATGACACAGGTTTGGCATATATATGTCAGACATACGAGCGTTTCTCCCACGTTGCCATGATCTTGGTGAGTTCTTTTGTCTACTCCCATTATAGTTACTTCTGATCACACAGCTTAGTCCCTTTGCAGCTGACACTGAACAGCTTCCTGGAACCTTGTATAATGATTCTTAAAATATCTGATCTCTGATGTCAACTGGGATTATTTTGTGTTTGTGTGTTTTTTTTCTACCCCAACCCATTTTGGGGGAAAACAGGGTAAGATGGTCCTGCAGCTATCCAAAGAGCCTTCCGCCCGTCTGCTGAAGCACGTAGTGAGGTGTTACCTTCGACTCTCAGATAATCCCAGGTAAACATTTACAGGATTTATAGGACTTTGGGGAAATACTCTGGTGAATAGTTGCCCCATTTCATGGCATAACTCCTGTATCTTTAGGGTAGAGAAGGGATATAACGGTAATTAGTCTGACAGAACTTGATTAAATCCTTTTAAAATCTGAAGTGCTAAGTTTTAAAATCCATCAGAGTTTTGGGGGCGCCTGGCTGTCTCAGTCAGTAGAGCATGTGACTCTTGATCTCAGAATCATGAGTTCAAGCCCCACATCGGGCATAGAGCTTACTTAAAAAAAATCCATCAGAGTTTTATCTCTGTAACTCTGTACCCTCCTCTGGAATTCCAGGGAGTCCAGACAGTTCCCAGGGAACCTTATGATACATTACTCCTGTGGTTTGAGCTTTCTGTTGCTACCCCAGGTGGTGAGAAAGAGAAGTATATTTTCAAAGATCTCTTAAGAAAGGAATGGATCCCAGAGGGTGCTTGAATTATATTTTCAGTTCTCTGATTCCTCTAAAGTCCTTGAGCTAATTATCTTATCTCCCTATGTTCATAATCTTTCTGTTAGAAATCATATATTGTAGATATAATGCATTTTAGAAATGTTTGACCTTTTGCTTTGTAAATCCATAATTCATGCTGAAAGCCACTTGCTCGGGTTCTGCTAAACCACATAATGGGGCAATTTCTGTGTTCCTAGGAATGGGGATAACTCGATTTAATGTGAACGCAGCCTTCTGCCACTGAGGTTATTCAAGCCCTAGCTATTTCTTCAACCATTTTGTCCTGTTCTTCAGTGGTTCCTGTTTTCATCAGTTTGAAAATATATTTCTTTAAACTAGTCTGAGTACAAAAGCTGTAACTTTATTTAAAACAGCTTTATAAACCATTAACATTTACTGTTTTGAGGTTTTCAGATTTGACTTTCCACTGGTCATCTTTTAAAGAAAGAACTTATTCTTTTAAAGAACCGTGGGGAGGAATGGGAGGCAGGAGAAGGGTAAAGCCAAAGCCAACTTTCAAATGAACATTTGAAAGTTCACTTGATAATGTTGCTACCATAGTTTTGTTTTTACTTCTCATCTCTTACTAAGAATTTTAACTATAAAACTGAAGCAGGAGCGTCTGGTGGACTCAGTCAGTAGAGCATGTGACTTGATTTCAGAGTCATGCGTTTGAGCCTCACGTCGGGCATAGAGCTTACTTTAAAAAAAAAAAAAAAGGAAATAAAAAAACTGAGGTAGTTTTTGGAAAGATTCAAATTTATATTAATTTAGAATTAAAGTTCACTAATTTATCATACTGTGAGTCAGGTTGTCTTTCCCTGTTCATGTACTGATTTTGGAAATGTTCCGTTTACTATAACCCATCTATTTTTACCATGAGCATATTGACAGTATTGACTGTAATAAATCAGAAAGCAGTTTGAATTCAACTATTGCACCATTTCATTCCATTTTGCGGTGTCTTGGAATTCCACATTGAGACATCGTCCTGAAAATGTTCACAGATGACAGATCATGGAGATCTCTGAGCCCATGCCTAAGACAAGTTTTAAAGAATTGTTATGGATTCTTAAGATAACTTGACTGAACCTCATATTCCCGGGATTCTGTATATTTATGTCTAAGAAAGGGCCTTTTCCCTGTCTCCCAAATGTGGGTTTATTTGCTGGTCTCCCCGGTTGGCTTGTTTGTCTCTGACGTAGGGCACGTGAAGCGCTCAGGCAGTGCCTCCCTGACCAGCTGAAGGACACGACCTTCGCCCAGGTGCTAAAAGATGACACCACCACGAAACGCTGGCTTGCACAACTGGTGAAGAACCTGCAAGAGGGCCAGGTCACCGATCCCCGGGGGATCCCCCTGCCCCCTCAGTGATCCTCCCCTGCCCCCTTCTACCACTCCCCCGAGTTGGGGGAGGGAGGGGAAATCCTCGAGGAAAACAGCTCAGGTTTTACCGCCGACCAGGAATAGACAACCTCAATGCTGAAGTGCACTGGAGAACAGGGGCAAGGTCGCCCCGCTGGGGTGAACGGGCTGCCTCTGGGACCTGGGCTCCCTCCGCTCCTCCCAGGAGATGGGCTCCTGACACAGCAGCCTGCCACCACAGCTCCAGGAGGGTGTCCACACCAGCAAATGCTGTGTTTGCAGCGTGCCTGCGATGGCCCTTCTCCCCAACCCGGACCACCTGCGGGCAGGGCGGGGCCGTGGCTGTGGCTGTGGCCATGGCCGTGACCGTGGTAGCACGCGAGGCATGCGCAACACCTGGGACCAAGCCGGGTGGCGGTCTTTTATTTTGCCTTCCTGGAAGACTCAAGACGTGTCTCTTCGTCCTCTCTCTCAGTATTTGTTTACTTGGGTCTTTTGTTTTTGATGTCAGAGAGAGGTGTGTTTAGTGGACACCAGCTGTAATACTCAGCAAAACTTTGTCAATTGGCACTGTTTACAAGTCTGTTAGCTGCATAAGCTTAATAAAAAGTTGGTCTGGGCATTGCATCCCCTCTAGCAGGCCAGTAGCTGCATGAACTGTGGGGAGGAATGGGAGGCAGGGGAAGGGTAAAGCCAAAGGACGACAGGACCCTGCTGCCTCTCTCCCTTCCCTTTCCGTCCTTCTGCCCCCAGTTCTGGATGCCACAAGGACCCTCACCTTGTTTCTGGCTCTAGCTGCTAGCTCTGCCAAATCTCAATGCTTTTCCCTTTTTCACGTCCCTCTTATTAAACTTCAACAGACGTCTTATTAATTCATCAGGCTGTCCTGGAAGGGTATTGTATTGGGGGAGGTAAGGCGGCATGGACTTCACCTTCAATTCCAGTCCTCACATTTTCTGGATGACTTTTAAAGGTGCCTGGGATCAAGATGACAGGCTACTTGATCCCATTCTTTAGTATGAATTTCCGCAGCGCCATCTGTGTTCACGATTGTACTGGAAGTGGTATTAGCTGAATGAGTTCGTTTTATTCAGATTTAAGATAGAGGGTTTGACTCTGCTTCTTTGCTGTCTCTCCTTTTTTTTTTTTTTTTGACACATTCCCTATTGGTCTATGGGAATTACAGGGTAGCCACTAAAATACTTCCACTTGTTCATATTGAGTCAGTGAATCCCCCTGCCTTCTTTGGCACTATCCAGAGACTCGAATCTGTAACACAGTGTAAACTGCCTTGCTTTCCCCCAATCCTTCCCCCTGCCAACACCTGCTCGCTCTCTCTCTCATCCCCATCTCCAAAGATGGGATTATTAATCCAATGCTAGAGAGAGACAGAGTTTCCTGTCCACATCTCACATAAATGAAGGTATCTCCGAGCAAGTCTGGGGAGGCTCTGTCTGTAAGGAGCAAGCTCAGAGAAACCTTCGCAGAGGCAAATTTGCCAACCAAGGGCTCTTTCAAGCCGACTTTCACAAAGGGGGCCGGCATTGTTAGTTGGCTTCTGTCTCTAGAGCCGAGAAAATAGTAATGAAGTAGCCTAGATGTAGGAAGGGTAGAATAAAGCACTTACTCCCCTGCCTTCATCCTCAAGATGAAGAGGAGAACCAGGTGAGCTCTCAGTCTCAAGCCTGAAGAGAAGAGGTCTTGGAGAAAGCAGAGAACAGCATGGACTGGATAGGCGTCTGGACTTCCCTCAGCCCGTAGTTTTGTGATCTGGAGAGTCCAGCTGAGGGGTCTCTGATTTCTGCCCACTGCCTTCCTGCTGAGCCGAAGTTTTCTCATTCCCCCTCCGCTGGGGAAGCAGCTGAGACCCAGGGCCTTGCTCCCTGGGGAATTCTCTTCTCCATCTTTTGGTGCGCTGGCCACGTCACTGTGCCAATAGTGTCTTAATTCCTGTTCCATCTATTCTCAGCTGTCCTTGGACCCCACCTAGGAGTTGGGGGAGGGATGAAAATGGGTATTATTCCTTGTAGTTGATCCTGATGTCATGTGTGTATAAAGAGACCCCTCCCTTCATTTTTTTGTTTTCCATCCCTCTCACTCCCTAACAGGATTGAAATAAAACCTGTTTCTGTTTTTATAAAAACAATTTTTCCTTTAAACTGGAGATTTGATTTTGTCAATATGGAGATCTCGAGGCACTCTGGTCACATGATCCTTGTCACTCCTGCCTCTACCATCTGTTGAACACAAACACACCGTTCTGCCAAGAGGGCATTGACGGTTCCCCTATGGCTAGGTCCTTTGGGAAGAGTCCTGCTGCTGGATAAGAGCTGTTAGGGAGGCTGGGGTGGTACCCTTTATCTGATAAAATGTCTTTTGCTGAAACAGAACCTCACTCCTGGCTGTCATGGCCAGAATTTAGTATGGTGTGGGAGAGACTTGAAGTGAAGGGGTAGTGCTGGAAACATTTAATCACAGACTTTAATATTCATTTCCTCCTGAGGTTCAAGACTTAGCACACATCCCCAGAGTTTCTGTGCCTGTTTCTGGCACTCAGCGGGACAGAGCCAATCTCTGCTTCCAGCTTTTTTCCAAGGCATCAGAGGGTCTATGACTGAGTGGTGGAACGGGGCAAGGAGAGGCACTGGTAGACTTCAGACCATGCCTTCCTTACTGTCTATATATAGCATTCCTTTGCTCACTACTCCTGTTGCTCAAAGGCTGGGGGTGGGGGTGGGGGGCGATATACACAGGTATTGCTGTCAAAAGCCCAAAGAAAACATTTAGAATAGGAAAGCATAGAATGAAATGAAATTCCTGAATGCTGTGGAATTTAATTTTTAAAAAAATATTTTAATACATTTACTTCAAAAGCCAATATGACATAAGTTGAACAACACAAGTAACAAACCTAACTTAATTGACAAAAAGAGTAATGTACTCTAAATCAGCGTGCATAACCTCTTTAATTACGCCAGAAGCATTTACAGAAATTGGTCATAGTGGACCATCAGTCCTCAAAAAATTTTTAAAAAGTAAAATAATGGTTCTGTGAACATGGGGATTAAGTTAGGAAAAAGAACTGGAAATCCCTAGCTAGAAATAAACAGGCAATACAGTTCTGAATAACCCATGGGTCACAGAAGAAATCACAAAGCTAAAAAAATTGATAATGAAGATAATACCATATCAAAACCTTTGGTATACAGGTAAAGTAATAATATAGCTTTAATTCACATGTTACAAAAGAAAGGCTGAAGTCAGTGATCTAAGTTTTTATGTCCAGAAACAGGATAGCAGATTCAAAAAAATAGAGGAAAATACAAAAAAAAGCGAAAGTCAATGAAATAGAAAACAAATGTCCAAGAAAGAAAATCAGTGAAGTAGGAAGTCATTCCCTTGAAAGCATCAATAAAATTGATAAAACCTTAGTAGACCTTAGATCAGACCAAAAAAATGTTAGAAAAAGGGACATCACTCATATTTTACTAATCTTCCGTGAAGTTCCGGAGACTCTGGAATGAGGGAACAGGTCCCTATTCACTTTCGAAGCCACCAAAACCCATTAAGGATATCACAGAGGAAAACCAGGGGCTGAACTCTCCTTTGAAAGCAGATGTAAAATTCCTGGAAAAAATAGGCAAATCAGATCTAGCAAAAAAAAAAAAAAAAAAAAAAATGACTATGCACCATACCTAATCTGGGTTTACTGTAAAAAACCAAGATTGATTCAATACATGAAAAGTGATCAAATCTAGGTAGATACACAAAAGAACACTACAAAATTCAATACCTATTCATGATTAAAAGAAAAAACTTCGAAAACCAGAAATAGGAGGGCACATCCTTAATCTAACAAAAGGTATCAACAAAACGCTATAGTAAACCTCTCAATGAAAAACTGAAATCCTCCTCCATTAAATGAGGATCGAGCCAAAGATGTCCACTGCCACACCTCCATGTATTATTATACTGGTCCAAGCCTGTGTGATAAACCAAGAAAATAAAAGGATTATAAAGGAAAACAATTTTTGCTGACAACATGACTGTGTACATTGATAATCCAAAAGAATATGCAGACTTAGAATGAAATGGATTTAGCAAGGTACCAGAATACAAAGTCAACATGCAAAAAAATCAATTACGTGTTTCTAAATACAAAAAAAAAAAAAGGAATTTCAAAAATACAACGGGGTACCTGGCTAGCTCTTTCGGAAGAATGTGTGACTTTGATCTCGGGGTCGTGAGTTTGAGCCCCATGGTCGATGTAGAAATTACTTAAATTGAAAATAAACTTTTAAAAAATGTAGCATAAATAGCTCAAAATAGATATATTGAAAGATATGCAGAACCTTTACATTGACAACAACAAAACATTCTTGAAAGAAATGAATGGAA
The DNA here is from genome assembly GCF_009762305.2 of Zalophus californianus. Lineage (NCBI taxonomy): Eukaryota > Metazoa > Chordata > Mammalia > Carnivora > Otariidae > Zalophus > Zalophus californianus. Next base: position 176,233,018 of record NC_045597.1, read on the forward strand.
AGATATATCTTCTCCGTGGATTAGAAAGTAATATTGTAAGGATGCCAATGTTCTCAAATTGATCTGCAGGTTAGACTCAATTCTAAGTAAGATCCCAGCAGGTTTATTTCTATGAAATTGGCAAGCGGAGGATTCCAAAATCTATATGGAAATGCAAAGTGCCAAAACAGCCAAGGCAATTTTGAATAAGGACAAAAGTGTAGTCTCTGTTCCCAGATATGTTCCTTTAACTTTCCACCTTTTTGTTAAGATTTATGCAGCAGTTTATTTTTTTAACGCCTTTCTGTAGACATGCTTCTTACAAATAGCACATACTTGTATTTTGTTTTATGACCTTTTCTGAAGGTTTTGTCTCAGTATGGAATATTACACCATTTGTATTTTTTATTCTAATTCCATCATCTTGTTCTTTGATGTTATACCTCCTTTTCCCCTTCCCCTTAGTTTTCTGTTTCTAATGTTAAGAATTGAGGAATGGCTATATATTCTCTGGTCTTCTGAAGTTAGGTATCCTGTCTTTTAATTCCACAAGTGATCTCATATTGATTATTTTTTAAGTGGAATTTAATATTTTGAGCTGCATTTTTGACCACGAAGAAGATGGGCTGTATTTCAGAAGTTTGAGTAGTTTAGCTGGATGGACTGGAAGCTGGTCTCTGACTCTAGTCCCGAGAAGGAAGATATTTAGGGCACCTCCACTGTGTATAAGGAGGAAGGTCTAGGTTTGCGTGGCAGTGGACAAGGACAGTGTTTGGGTCTCCCTCCTTGCCAGCTGCCCCTTCATTTCAATGTAGGGCTTCTGGGCCTTTCCTGGGCATGGTTCCCTGAAAATCCCTCTGCTGCTGCTGCCCTGATCAAGTTTCTGGATCTGTTAATAATAGACAACAGTGGGGGAGGGCCAGGATCATTATGGAAATAGGAACAACCAAAACCACATGGACAGTTCCTGTACCACCCCCCACCCCCCCAATCTGTCTGCTCCCTCCCTGGATCTAAAGATCGCCCTGCAGCAGGGATGTCTTCTAAGCCACTCTTTGGAGCCATTCTGACCTTGTGAAGGTCTCCCTAGTGCCTGCCCACAAAAATCAGAACGCATGATCTGGGGAGGATTGGTATGTTTATGAAAACACTGAAAAAGAATATTTAAGATCTGAACTCTCCCAGAAAATCCAGGAGGAATAATACCCCCACTGAACCCCCCAGAAGGGAAGGAAGTTTGGCAGCAATTAGGTGAGGCAGCAGAGGCAAAGCGTACATAATCCTGGAGTGTAGAAGGAGGGAGGAATGTAAGGGGGAAGCATGGAAAACTAAGGACATGTTGATGTTAGGGGAGTAGAAATGGGAGAGGAAAACAGGGGGGCTCTATTAAATAAAATGTGAAGTCAGCACCATTTAAATTTTGATGCCCCCTTAATCTTTCTATTCCCCATGAATGGCCTCCCTCTTCAGCTTCCCCTCCTGCATATTCCTCTTTCTTTCTTTTTTTTTTTTAAGATTTTATTTACCTATTTGACAGAGACACAGTGAGAGAGGGAACACAAGCAGGGGGAGATGGGAGAGGGAGAAGCAGGCCTCCTGCGGAGCAGAGAGCCCGACGCGGGGCTCGATCCCAGGACCCCGGGATCACGACCCGAGCCGAAGGCAGACGCCCAATGACTGAGCCACCCAGGCGCCCCCATATTCCTCTTTCTTTATCCAAACCTGCTCTCAGGGACGTCTGGCTGTCTCAGTCAAAAGAGCATGGGACTCTTGATCTCAGGGTTGCAGGTTCAAGCTCCACATTGAGTATAGCAATTACTTAAATAAGTAAATTTAAACAAACAAACAAAAAACTCTGCTCTCAGGAGAATATGGAAACTCAACCAATGAATTGTGGAAAACCAATAAAGCTTCAGAAATTACCAGTTGCAAAAATCAGAAACCCTCTTGTTGTAAAATATAACACAGATAGAGAAAAATACATAAAATGTATAGTTAGGGGTACCTGGCTGGCTCAGTCGGTGGAGCATGCAATTCTTGATCGCGGGGTTGCAGGTTCGAGTCCCACGTTCGGTGTAGAGATTACCTAAAGTACTGGAGCATTTGGGTGGCTCAGTTGGTTGGGCTGTCGACTCTTGATTTCAGCCTGGGTCATGATCTCAGGGTCTCGAGATCGAGCCCTGCATCAGGCTCCACGCTGAGCATGGGGTCTGCTTGAGTTTCTCTCTCTCTCTCTCTCCTTCTGCCCCTCCCCCTGCTCCTGTGTGCTCTCTCTCTAAATAAATGAATAAATAAAATCTTTTTTAAAATTACTTAAAAGGGGGCACCTGGGTGGCTCAGTCGTTAAGCGTCTGCCTTCGACTCAGGTCATGATCACAGGGTCCTGGAAATGAGTCCCGCATCGGGCTCCCTGCTCAGCGGGAAGCTTGCTTCTCCCTCTGCCACTCCCCCTGCTTGTGTTTCCTCTCTCTCTGTGCCTCTCTCTGTCAAATAAATAAATAACATCTTTAAAAATAAAATAAAATTACTTTAAAAAAAAGAAAGGAAAATGTATAGTTGAATAAGTTATAAAGGGAAGACCCTCGTTAGCACCCAGGACTAGAAATTAGAACTTGGCCAGCTATTTCAGAAGCCAGCTACGTGCCCGATCCTATCACAACTCTCCCTCCTCCCCAAAGTAACCACAATCCTGACATTTATGGTAATCACTTAGGAGGATTTTATTTTAATGGGACTAAAGGTTTAGCTATAAATAATCACTAATGGTAGAATATTAGGCACTCAAAGTGTGTTTGGGGGAGCCATGAGAGGTAGCCAGACCTCAGCACACTTAAAATCGCATCATTTCATATAGTTAGTTCCCCCTATGCCTAGATTAAAACACACCTCATTGGAGAGGATCCACGGAAGTCCAAGCCCAGGGCTGTGCCCTGTGCCCTCAGCTGCCTGACTCCCACCCACTGACTGGGCCAGAAAGCTCCATACCCCACAATCTTTCCAAGGCAGAGCAAAAGTAGGTCCCAGCTCACAGTGTTTGGGAGAGCGCCAGGGACTATTCGTCTCTGCTGCTAACATGTGAGCCCAGGACATTGCCAAGACTTCCCTGGGTCTTGGTCTCAGTGTGTAGTATGGGGCCATAATGAAGCCTTTTACGATCCCCTATATTCCTCTCCTAACTTGGTCCCCTTTTCCTCAGTCTCGGTTTCTATTACAGCCACCTGTTCATTCACCTTGCGAGAAGCTCATCACCTTTCTCTCCCCCTGGGTGTCTTTCCAATCTTGTGCTCCACTCTTTGCCCTTGATTCTTAAAATACCGTGAGTCCGCATCATCTCTACACACATCTTTATAAACACACACACGTGTCCTTGCATATTGGAGGAAGAAACGTTCCTAGAATGCATACATGTAAAGAAAAGAAGAAATGAATTATTTCATGCATTTATGTATGCATTCCTTCAATATTTAGTGAGTGCCCAAAATATACGGAGATACTAACTAACCCGTCCCTCTACCCTCTAGGGTCATTCCTCTCCTCTCTTTCTCCTCATCTTCCTCCTCCCCGCCCTGGTTCTTTTTTCCTTACCCTGTGCCACAGAGCTAGACTGAGTGCCCTGCAAGGCAGGACGCAGAGAGAAGCAGAAGCCGGCCAGTGGAACCGACACCCTGGAAAGGAGCCAGATGAAATCAGGGCAAAGACAGCTGTGTGACATGCAGGGAGAAACCGTGCGGAATGAAAAGCAGTGATTCACGGAGCACCGCAACTCAGACACTCCTTGGGTTTCACCGGGAGAGCTACTGCAGGATTGGGGTCAATGAGGGCTGGCATCAAGATGAAGGGCAGCCGGGCTCCTCCTCCTTTAATCCTTGTCTCACCCCCGCCTCCCGCAAAACTCCCTCCCTTTGACCTGTGTCCTGGGCCTTTAAGAGTTGGAAGAGCTCACACCTCTCCCCTCCCTACTCCTTCCCTTTGGCTGCAAGTCTGCCAGTCACAGCAGCAAACTGCGGTAGAAAAGGGGAGGAAGCCAGTGAGCGAGCGAGCGAGAGAGGAGAGAAAGAGCCCAACTGGGTTTCCTCGTCCCACAGGAGCGAGCATCGCACAAGCTCAGACACCGGACCGCTATCCTGCCCACGGTAAGGGCCCGGAGGCTCTGACCAGCCTCTGCCCCAAGCTCTGCCCTGCCTGAGTCCCTAACTCTGTCCGCCACATGTTTATCCCCCCTGATTAAACTGTACCCCGGACTCCTTAGCCCTAACACGTCTGCAAGGCTCCCACCTCCTGGTTCTCTCTAGCCCTTTGATTTGCAGCTTTCCTCCTGGCTGTGGCAGTCACCCCTTACATGGGGACCTCTTAGCTACCACTCAGAAGTGAGCCCCATCCTAGTAAGGGAAGAGAGAGAATTGGAGTAGAATAGATTCATTAGCAGAATGTTGAGGATTACCGAAGACCCAGGGAAGATCATACAAACAGTAGAGTTATGAGATTTTCTTAGAAAGAGCCCGGGTTTGAGCTCTATACTTGTTCTTAGCCTGCTCCATGGGCTAGGGCAGTTTGTTGGCATGCGCAAGTGCTGTGCTGGGAAGAGCACCTGCTTCTAGTCCTGATTTTGCCGCTAACCAGCTATGTGACTTTGGACAGCAGCTTCCTGATCTGTGGTAGGAATTTAGGGTTTCAAAAAAAAAAAAAAAAGGAATTTAGGGTTTCCCAGACTTGCTTGTGTAGTAGGGGTTCTTTTTTAAAATAAATATTCCTGAGCTCCGTCCTTTTGGGTGGCACTAAGGAATCACTATTTGACCTAGGGATATCAGTATAGCCAGGAACCTCTGGATCGGCTGAGTTATGAAAGAGTCTTGAAGCTTTAACATTTGGAAGGCTACCTATGACCAGAGCCATTCTGCCCTCTTTCTATGAATGAAGTCACCCAATAATCCTGCTCAGAAGCAAGAGAGTAGACATAACGATTCTCTTTCTTCCTGCCCCTCAGCCCTGAGACACGCCGAATTTCACTGTAATGCCATTGGCACCTTTGGCAACTCTGCCAAAGTCCATCTCTTACAGCCACCTGTAAGTTGAGGACCAAATCTTACCGGGCAGCCCTGGCCACTTCCCACCTCATTTTATGTCTATTCTCTCACCTATATTATAGAGGTAATTATCTGTGTCCTTGAGGATCTCCACATTCGCGCCCAGGAGAGAACAGTGAGGACTCAATCTCTTAGTCTCAGGCTTCATCCTCTGCTCCTCACCTCTTGCTCTTGCTCCCACTCCCAATCCTTGGTTCCTTCTCTCCTCACTGCACTGCATCAGCTGTGACGTCCTTCCCATCCTACCTTCAGACGCCAGAGGCCACACCAAGACCTAGAACACCTGGGTTCCAAGTCGCATTCTCTGAGCAGTGTGTTCAGTCTCCTAGGATACGGGGGAAGCGAGGCTGAGTGGAGGGGTGTGCTCCTGAGTGTCCTCCGCCCTCCTGGACCCCAGGGTCAAAACCCCCACAGGGGACGAGAACCCGACCTACTGGGAATTAGAGGAGAAAGAAAAGGAGGAAGAGGTGAGGGGAGAAGGGGTGGGGAGAAGGAAAAGGAGAGGAGAGCACAGAGAGGTTGGCGGGTGAGCAAGTAGGGAGGCAGATGGGATGGGGAGAGAAGAGTGAGCCGGGCCAAAGGAAAAGGAAGGCACCAGGTTGGGGAGAGGAGAGAAATAGGAAGAAAGGAAAGAAAGGCTATTAAGTGGGACATGGTGGGGGCAGAGAATGACAAAAGTGGGGAGACAAAGCATCCATGTCCCTTGTTGCTTCTTAGCCCTGCTCTAACCTGCTTCCAGAGTTTCCTTTTAGAAAGAAAGGGTTTTCCCTTTCTTTTTTTTTTAAGATTTATTATTTATTTTAGAAAGAGAGAGCAGGGGGAGGGGCAGAGGGAGAGAGAGAGAGAGAGAGAGAGAGAGAGAGGATCTCAAGCGGACTCTGTGCTGAGTGTGGAGCCTGATGCTGGGCTCAATCCCACAACTCTGAGACCATGACCTGAGCCAAAACCAAGAGTCGGATATGCAATGAACTGAGCCACCCAGGCACCCCCAGAGAAAACCCTTTCTAAGGGCAGAGCCTTGGTGAGATCTCTGAGCTGGTCACAAGGAACCATGGTTCTGGTCCCACTTCTACCACGTAATTCATTCGATGACTCTGGCAGTTCAGCTAATCTTTCTAGCCTTTCTCCATAAAATGAAGTCCAGCTCTGACATTCTGTGGCTCCTCGAGTTGAAATCGGCCCTCATATGGCCACATGTCACCTGGATATAAGTTTAAAATAGTGAGTCAGGAATGGGAGCAGGATTGGAAGAGCATGCCAAACCCTGGGGTTGGAAGAGTTTGACCAAAATGCATAAAATGATTTTCTAAGGCTTTCTTGAGAGGAGATAGGCTCCAAAATAGGGGTGTCCCAGCACGTTTCAGGACATGATTGTGAGGCTCCTGGACACAGGTGTAAGGAAAGGGCATTCTGTCGTCTCCCAGGGCCGAGATCCACCCCATCCCAAGGTCCCTATGCCCCAAACATGGGAGCTGAAATTCAAAGAGGAGGTAAGGAAGGATATTGGCAAGGGGGATCAGAACCCCAGACTTCCCCCTTCCCCTGGAGTCTGGGGACCTGAGACATTTAGGAGGGACCTGTTACTTCACTCTTCATTCAGTTTTTGCGAGCCTTAGATTCCAAGCGGGGCTGCTTTTCTGCCGCTCATGAAGCACCCTAGGTCCCTTCTTCCATCCAGAGGCTTCTTCTGATCTCACCCAGGCTCACTATATTCAGCCTCAGCCAGCAAAACCTTTGCTTTTTGGAACTGTCGCAGGATTCTGTCTCTCCTGAGGGCTGCCTTGAGTTATCTTTCCCACTTAGGTACAGTCTGGCTCCCCAACCTTCCCCTCTCCCTCTGGGCCCCTGCATATTGCTACTCCTTTAAAAAGCCTTCTCTAGGTCCTCCAGTCAGGGGAGCTGTATTTTCAGTGACCTCTGCATTTTTCCTAAAGATTTAGTCACCCTTGGGTGACTTGATAGGCTCTTCCAGCTAAAGAGAAAGAAGGCACTGAGATGCCATGTGACCTCAGACAAGTCACAAATCATTTCTGGACTTCTGCTTTTCGTTGATGAGATCTAGCGAGTGGAACTGCACCATGTTCTAATGGAGCACCAACTGAATGATTGCTTTAGAGACGCTTTTCGTGTTTTAGATGCTCACCATTGTCAAAAATTTAAACTTATCAATTAAAAAACATAGCATTTCTATTCAAGGGCAGTTCCTTTGCTTTCGCAAAGCATTGAGCTCTATGTTTCTTGCGCTTTGCCAGTTCCAGAATGATTTGGTCAAGAGTTGAGAATTTCTTAGAGGGGCTGAGCTAGAATCAATGTGGCTGCATATCAAGTCTTCTGGCTCTCTCTCTTTTTTTTAAGTTATTTATTTATTTATTTATGAGAGAGAGTGAGCGAGAGAGAGAGAGAGAGAGAGAGAGCGCACAGAAGCAGGGGGAGGGGCAGGCAGAGGGAGAGGGAGAAGCAGACTCCCCACTGAGCAAGGAGCCCAACCCGGGTCTCAGTCCCAGGACTCCGGGATCATGACCTGAGGCGAAGGCAGACACTTAACCGACTAAGCCATCCAGGCGCCCCTCTTCTGGTTCTTTTCAAGAGGAGTTTGTTCTTACCTACTAGGACAACTTAACCAGATCCTAAATTAGCATGCATCTTAAAGAGGGCTCTCTTTTTCAGGAGGCAAAGGAAACTTGAAAATGCATTTCTAAGACACGTAACTCACCTGGTCCGTTAAGCTGTTGGGAGTAACTGTTATGAAGAGTAAAGTGTGCTTTACCATGGGAAGGCAGAAGAATGTGGCTTATGTAACAAGCATGGTACTAAGTGTCACCGAAGAGGCAAAAGTAGCTTTCTGCCCAACACCCCAGAGTCACACCCTTCAGCTCATTATTAAGGACCACCATCTTGCTGGCTGCCCCCTTGCAGAACCTGGAATCTCTCTATATCCTAGCCTTCTCTTCTCCAGGGGGAATCACCTCAGCTGCTCTATCTTGGGAGCCCTCTCCATGGTCCCGTGCAGACCCCCCAGTTCCCAAGGGGCCAAGGCAGAATGCTAGTAGTCCTCTCTGGTGATGGCTATGGGAAACAGCAGACGCTGTGGAATCAGACATATTTGGCTCTAAATTCTGAATCCTTATGTGATTTGATGCAAGTTTCTTAGCCTCTCTAAGCCTCAAAGTCATCAAACTCAAGCGAAAAGTAAAAAAGAGCTAAAGACTATGTAGATGAAGTGCCTGGCACACTGTGGGCCGTCAGGACGCACGGGTTTCCTTCTCTTCCTCCTTTGATCTGTTATTCTAAGATCACCAGTATTAACCCAGAGCCTTTTGGTCCTCTGTGCTCCTCCAGGTGACTCTGGCACCAGCTGGCGGAGCAGTGGGTAATGATGTCTCTGATGCAAGGCCGTGAGTACCCCAGTAGGAGAGGAGGGTTTCGGGAGACATCCCAGGGATGGGGAGGAGGGGAGGAGTCTGGACCCCTGTTCAAGAGCTCCTCCTGGGCCCTCCACCCTTCCTGCCAGCTACCCAGCCAGCCCCTTCTTCTCCTGGCCCAGGGCTGCCCATCAATCCAGATTTGCTGCTGATGCAGAAGGGCATGCTGATGCGCAAGGTGAGGTCCAAAAGCTGGAAGAAACTGAGATACTTCAGACTTCAGGATGATGGCATGACAGTCTGGCATGCCCGGCAGGCAGGAGGCACTGCCAAGCCCACCTGTGAGTCACGTGGATGGCTAGGCGTGGGTGTGGTGGGGGGATCAGACTCTGAAGAGCCCAGGTGCTTGAGAGCAGGGGAGGGACCAGGGTCCTACAGTGTGTCCTTGCGCATCTACCTCGGAGGCTGGAAAGTGGGAATTATAACAGTACTTGCCTCTTAAGGCTATTTATGAGGATTCAATCAGTTACTGCATGTAAAAGGCTTAGGAGTGCCCTGGCACATAATAAGGCTCAATAAATCCTAGGTTTTATTTATTATTATTATAGTGAGAGCATGATCTCACGCATCAGACTGCCCAGATCAAAGCCCTGGCTCTGCTACTTTCTAGCTGAGTGGCTTTGGACAAGTTACATTAAACTTCAGTTTCCTCATCTGCAAAATGGGGATTGAATAGTCCCTGCTAGAAGGTTACGGAGACTCAGTAAGTTAATGTACAAGCACCTGGCGTGGCCCCTGAAGCCAGGATACATTTCACAAATTAGCCACTATGAGGAATATTTTTAAATATCACAAATGCAGCACAACAATGTGCATCCTGTTGACCAGACGCTTTATGACCCCTCTAAAAACGTGATCACAGGACACATCTGAGAGAGTCTGCTTTAGAGACATAATCAAAGCTCACGATCCACAGCAACCCCAGCTGAGGAAAGGGGGTGGAAGAATTTCTCTGGTGCTTTCTTAGACATCTGGAAAGAGGAGGCCCTCAAACCTGGAACGGGGAAATTGAACTTGGACATATCATGCTTTGGTGTAACCGCTTCTACCTTTAAGTGTGTTTCCATCCCATCAGCCCCGCAGTGGTCACCATGTGGACTGGCCATAGAAGGGACCATCCCCTATTTCAGACGAGGGTACTGAGGGGTTAAGTCATTTTGGTCTGTGTCACACTGCCAGCCAGTGGCCCGAAGCCAGGTCTTGCCACTCCCAGCACGGGCCCCTTGGCATGCTGCCTCTGAACATGGCAGCGACTCACGGGGAATCCTGAATCCCAGGGGTCTGCATCTCCCCGTACCCAGTCTTTGGGGGTTTCATCCTGCGGAGGGAGATTGGGCTTCCTCCTCCCTATGGCTCCTTAAAGGGTCCCTAACCCTTCACCCCTGCAACTCGGTGGACTCTCTTCCCCCCCCCCCACCGCGCCCCCTTGTTTCCTCTCTGGTAGTCTCCATCTCTGATGTGGAGACGGTGCGTGAGGGCCACGAGTCCGAGCTGCTGCGGAGCCTGGCCGAGGAGCTCCCCCTGGAGCAGGGCTTCACCATCGTCTTCCACGGCCGCCGCTCCAACCTGGACCTGGTGGCCAACAGCATCGAGGAGGCCAAGATATGGATGCAGGGGCTCCAGCTTTTGGTGGAATTTGTTACCGGCATGGACCAACAGGAGCGGCTGGATCAGTATCAGCAGGATGGAGTCGGAAGGGCCGGGGGGGGGGGGTGGTGGTGCCAGGGGTCACTGAAGGAGCCAGATGCTGCAGGGCTAGAGATGGGGCCGGGGGTGGGGTGGGGGTTGGCATGCTGTGCTAGGGAGGCCTAAGAGTCCAGATGGGGTGGGCAAGGACAGCTCAGGCCACTGTGAGGCAGAGGATATTGAAGGTGTAATGGAGGCTTGGGATGACAAAGACATAACCAGGCAGAGGGTAGGCAGAAATCAGGCCCTTCAGGACTGGTGGGAGGGATGGTGAGAGACAAAGGACCAAACAAGGTGCTGATCTTGAGAGCCGATCAGAAGATCCCAGTGGCATTAGCTACCATAGGACTGGGAAGCAGAACTTTGTGGTGTTGACTCATTCAGGTTTCCTAGATTGTATTCACCTTCCATGCCAGGCCGTTTATTCATTTGTTCGTTCGTTCATTCATTCATTCATTCACCATCTATTGAGCAGAAGGTATCAGGCGCTGTGCCAGGCTTTAGAGGTACAAATATTAATGAGACTCAGGCATTGTTTTAGTCAGTGGAGAAAATGGAATTGTGTAAATCATCGAAGTACCCTAGAAGTGTTATGGGACTGAAATTATTTGTGGGTGTTCAAAGGAAGGAGAAATATTTAATTTTAGCTGAGAGAGTTCTGAGAAAAACATCAGGGAGGAAGTTGAGTTTGAGCTGAGCCTTGAAAAACAGTAGAACTTGAACATAAAGAAAGGACGGGGAAGGCTCTGCTGCCTGAGGGAACAGCATGAGAAAAGTCTCAGAGATAGGACATTGAAGAGCAGGAGGGAGAGTCTGGCTAAAGTACGGGGAGGACAGAGGTCTGTTGAGAAGGCTGCGTGGGAGCCAGATTGTGGGGGTGAAGACCTTCAATCTACGTTAAAAAATTTGGGTTTCTTTCTGCAAGCAACAGGGAGGACCCTGCAGGCACCTGAGCCATGCAGGGACAAGACAGATTGGTGCTCGGGGGAGATTATTCTGGAAGCTAATATGGAAAATGCATTGGCATGGAGGAGAGACTTGTAGCAAAGCTAGGGGAGGCGATGTCAGTGGATGAACATGCACACACATCTGCACACACAAACACACACAGTGCTTTTGCCTTGACTCACACCTGGATGGCTGAGTGACTGGTTCCAGCGTGGAGACAGGAACCAGGATGGTAGGATGAGTTTCCACGAAGTCCAGCGGTTACTGCACCTGATGAATGTGGAAATGGACCAAGAATATGCCTTCCAGCTTTTCCAAGTGAGTCTTTTAGGGAAGGATTTTCAGAAGCCAGCCAAGGCCGTGTTCTCACGTGGCCAGATGTACCTGGCCCTATTCAGCATCACTCTTTGTTGAATCTCTCCTATGTGCCCTACCACTATGCCAGGCTCGATGGAAAGTGTAGGGCATGGTTCTCACCCTTCAGTCTTCTTAGAAAGACAATTCATAGTCTTATGAAGGGTAAACAACCATACGTTACTGTGTCAGACCTCAAGGACCTCTCTGTCCATGGCCAGAACTTCCCAGGTGCCTAGTAACAATGGAAAAGTCCAACTGGAATGTGAATAAAATAGGAGGAGGGATCTTTTAAACTCTTAGGCACTTGTTGGGGCATTTAACCCTTTCTGATTGAAAGTTTTCTCTACTAGCAAATGGTACGGCTGCCATGTTGCTTTTTACTTACCGAAGCGTCTTCTATGAACACAAAGTGTCAGGAGTTCTGGGAGAATTTTGCAGAAAGATGTTTGTATCCACCTGTCAGCAAGATTGCTCTTACAGGACAGGTCAAAGCCACACAATGTGCTCTTAAAAGGATTTTTTCACCATCCTCTAAACCCTTGCTTGCAGGCAGCAGACACATCCGAGTCTGGGACTCTGGAGGGAGAAGAGTTTGTAGAGTTCTATAAGGCGCTGACTAAACGTACTGAGGTGTACGAGCTGTTTGAAAACTTTTCGGCCGATGGGCAGAAGTTGACCCTGCTGGAATTTGTGGATTTCCTCCAAGAGGAGCAGAAAGAAGGAGAGCGAGCTTCTGACCTTGCTCTGGACCTCATCGACCGCTACGAGCCCTCAGATAGTGGTAAGAGGGCCAGGGTGGAGAGGCACTGGGCATGGGCGAGGAGGGGGGACCTTAGAAAGGTCCAGAGACAAGCCACCTTCTGCCTAACTCAGGGAAGGCTGAGCCCACACCTGCCCCAGCCCCTGTGCAAGCATCTTCATCTCATTCAACTACTCCCTGGGAAGGAGAGCAGCAGTTTCCTGCCCAGATAAGACAGGAGTCTCCTCTGTAATGCTGTATCTCTCAGGAGGAAGAACATTCCACAAGTCTCCTTTCCTCCACTATGCTCATGCTTCACTTTCAGAATCAGTTCGTCCTGATGTCAGCATTTGTCCCCAGCGGAAAAGGGAGATCCTTGGTCCTCTCCTTTTGGCTTCTTCTCTTCTAGCACCTAATTCCTTTCTTCCAGCTCTCTTCATGGTTCCTGTTTGCTGTCTCTTTAAATGCTGGCTCTCTGCCCCTTCCTGGGCTTTCTCCAAATTCTCCAAGTGGTTCTTGAGTGGCTAAGCCTCTGGGCCAGGAAGCTAGTCAGTCCCCGGCTGAGGGGGTGAGGAGGAGGCTTTCTTTCAGCAAAAGCACAGCTCAAATACGCCCTTTCTGTCTTCAGCCCTTTCTCCTTGCCCCTTCAATAGACATCGCCCTGCCCTCCATTCCCTTCAGAATACGAGGAATTTACATTAATAATAAATGATTTACAAGTTACTTTCACATCACTTACTTCCTCTAACCTTCACTACAATCTTGTAAATCAGGAGAATAATCCTTATTCAGCCTCTGCTAAGTATCACATTAATGTGCTAACATCTCTACATGTCTTTTCTCATCATTCCAATGACCAGTTGAAGTGGCTTCTGTTATTAAGTCAGTTGTGCAAAAGAGGAAAACTCGGATTTAGAAAGATCAAATGACTTGCTCAAAGCCAAAGCCTAATGAGAGGAGGAATTGGGATTCAAACCTGGGCCACCTGACCCTTACCTAATACCTCTGTTGAGCATGAGGATTAGAGATGAGATGGATGAGAGGCCCCTGGGTGGTTCAGTTGGTTAAGCGCCTGCCTTCAGCTCAGGCCATGATCCCGGGGCCCTGGGATCTGAGTTCTGGATCAGGCTCCTTGCTTAGCGGGGAGTCTCTATCTCCCTCCCTCTCCCTCCACTCTTCTCCCTCTGCTCCTCGCCCCTGCTCTTGTACTTGTGCACTTGCTCGCACACACTCTCTCTCTCTCAAATAAATAAAATCTTAAAAAAAAGAGAGAGATGAGATGAATGAGAGCTGGATAAATGACCCACATTTCCTAGGTCTCAACTCCCACTCCTTTTATTCATTCATTCACTCACTACTTCAGCTAACGCTTATTAAACCCCTGTAATGGGCCAGGACTTTTGCTCAGCCCCAGAGATACAGCAGAAGGTCCGACAAGAACGCTGCCCTCATGGAACTGAGACTCAAACAGAAAGGGTTGGAATCCCTGATTCCAGATTCATGTCTGTGCTCAGAGAAGAAAGGGGGCTGTAAAGCAATCATTTCGGAAAAATGAATAGAATAAGAATGCCTGAGGATTAAGAAATAAGATCTTCTTTTTTTTTTTTTTTTTAAGGATTTTATTTATTTATTTGACACAGAGAGAGAGAGAGGAATCACAAGTAGAGCGGCAGGCAGAGGGAGAGGGAGAAGCGGGCTCCCTGTTGAGCAGGGAGCCTGATGCGGGGCTCAATTCCAGGACCCTGGGATCATGACCTGAGCCAAAGGCAGACACTTAACTGACTGAGCCACCTAGGCCCCCCAAGAAATAGGAACTTCTATCTCCAGTGCAGGATCCAGTAGACATCAGTTACATTTATTCTACCACCTGCCCCTCTGGGTGGTGTTCCCTCCCCTGCACTCAACCGTCAGGTACAATATTCTGGCTGCAGAGGATAGTCTGTGCCAGGAAACCCGGGCTCAAGGCCCCACTCTGCTGCTTACTAACTGAGTCACCCTGGGCAAGCTGCTTAATCTAGCAGGGGCTCGATTTTCTCATTTGTAAAATAATTGGTGATCGAATGAAATGACATACACGAAAAGTATCTGGCAACTGTGGATTTTCTCTCACAATTTAAGTTCTTACTGTTAAGAATAAAACCTCCTGCCTGACTTCCTGCCGCTCTCCACCATCTGTAGCCTTGTCAAAGCGGGAGCAACGAAGCTGGTCATTAGAGTCGAGTTGCTCCACCTCCCACGGGAGCCCCCCTGCAGCAATGTTGCCCTCAGTGAGACTGCACGGCCTGGTGGGACTGGCGTGGCTCAGACACCTGACGTCCGGGGTTCAAATCCCAGCTTCTTCACTTACTAGTTATGTTACCTAACCTCTCAGGGCAGATTATATTCTATCTACCTCATCACGTTGGCGAGAACATTAAGAGAGATGCTGCACGGGACATTCTGGGCACAGAGCAAGTGCTCAGTACTAGTCATTGTTGTTGGTATTGTATGAAGCCCATGCTGATATGGGTGAGGGCTGTGGCAGGAGTGACAGGGCCCTGCCCTCAAACAGAGGGTGTGTTGTAGTCCAGGGGTATATTGGATGACCACTCTGCAGAACACCATATGGGAACTGGTGAGAGGAAGAAACCCTCAGGTCATAGTTGGCATCAGCCTCACAGGCCAGGGAATAAAACACAGGTACCTTGGTCGTGTCGCTCAAGAGTCTTCGACTTTGTTCCTCTCTGGGCTCAGTTTCCCCATATATAAAATTAACCCTTTATACCGAATACTATGCTGTCCTTTATGGTAACCATGAGCTCTTTGTGACTATTTTTTTAAAGGTTTTTTTTTTTTTTTTTTTTTTTTTACGATTTTTATTTATTTGAGAGAGAGAGAGAGAGATAAAGAGCTTGAGTGCGGGTGCTCACATGAGCAGGGGGAAGAGCAGAGGGGGACGGAGAGGGACAAGCGGACTCCAGGCTGAGTGCAGAACACCGAGCCCGATATGGGGCTCAATCCCACAACCCCAAGATCATGACGTGAGCTGGAACCAAGAATGGATGCTCAATTGACTGAGCCGCCCCACTGTGTGACTATTTAAATTTAAATTAACAGGGTCCTTGTGTGACTATCAGTTAAGCTTCGGACTCTTGATTTTGGCTCAGGTCATGATCTCAGGGTTGTGAGATTGAGCCCCGTATTGGGCTCTGTGCTCAGCAGAGTCTGCTTGGGATTCTCTCTCTCCCTCACCTTCTGCTCCTGGCCCCCCGCTCTTGCGCACACGCACATGCATACATGCTCTATCTAAAAAAACAAATAAAATCTTAAAAATAACATAAATTTAAATTAACTAAAATTGGGGTGCCTGGCTGGCTCAGTTGGAAAAGCATGCGACTCTTGATCTCACTTTGGGTGTAGGGATTACTTAAATGAATAAATAAATAAAAAGTTGCAATTAATTAATTAAAATCAAAACTTTAAATTCAGTTCTTCAGTCACACAGCCACATCTCAAGTGCTCAGTAGCCATATGTGCCTAGAGGCTGCCACACTGGACCGCACAGGACAGAACATTTCCATCATGGCGGAAGGTTCTGTTGGATCTGGTGAACTAGAATGATCTTAATGCCTCTCCTCGTATCTTTAACTCTCTCTGAGGGTGGGGATGATTGAAATGACAGACAGTGGGTGGGGCACGTTTGGGATCTGGAGGCTGAGAATGGACACCATCTGAAAGGCAGGACCCTGGAGAGGGGCGAGGTGCAGGATGGGCTAGAGGTGTGCTGGGCTGCCCTCGCTCAGAGCTTCTCACTCTAGCCTTCCCCTACTCCACACCTTAGGCAAATTGCGACATGTGCTGAGCATGGATGGCTTCCTCAGCTATCTCTGCTCGAAGGATGGAGATATCTTCAACCCGACCTGCCTCCCCATCTACCAGGATATGACTCAACCCCTGAACCACTACTACATCAACTCCTCTCACAACACCTACCTCGTGGGGGACCAGCTTTGTGGCCAGAGCAGCGTCGAGGGATATATACGGTGCAGTGGGAAAGAAGGGGAAAGGGCTCCAGTTCATGAGAAGTGGCCGTCTGTTCTATCAGTGGATAACAGGGAATGAAAAGATGTTGTGGGGGGCTTGGGGCTGAGGACCCCTGGATACGTGAGAGACTTGGAAGAGATGTTGAAGACTGACAGGAGAGTAGTATTGAAACTCTGTGGGCAAATGGAGCTTCTCTCTCTTTCATAGGCTGTGAAACTCTCTTGGAACTCAGAGGTCCTGGAAGATTTATTTTGAACAAATAAACTAAACGTTACATGGAAGGCGGTATAGAGCATAGAAGTTAGAAACATAGGTTCTGGAGTCAGACCATATGAGCTCAAATCCTAGTTCTCTCACTGGTACTCTGGTTCTAAGTATTTAACTTCTCTGTGCCTCAGTATCCCCATCTATGAAATATGATAACATTGCCTATTCTGTCTGAGTTGTTGTGAGGATTAAATGAGATAATCCATGTGTTAATAGCTAATAAGTGATATCTGCTTTTATCGTGATTAATCGTGGATTGGATCAAAGAGTCAAGATATCTTTGCAGTGGCAGCAACTGAACTAGTAGCTTCAGGGTATAAAAGATGAGTGGAACATATTGCTTCTGCCCTAGGAAGTCTAGTAGAGAAAATAAAGTATAAATTTACTGAGAGTTTGAGGGGCGCCTGGCTGGCTCAGTCGGTAGAGCATGCAACTCTTGATCTCGGGGCAACTCTTGATCTCGGGGCAACTCTTGATCTCGGGGTCCTGAGTTCAAGCCCCATGTTGGGCATAGAGCTTACTTTAAAAACAAACAAACAAACAAACAAACAAACAAAATTACTGAGAGTTTGACTAAGTCAGGTGTTGCAGAATGCTATACAACCAGAACACCAGAAGTATCATGAGGCAGTATGTGATGACTTGCTGAAGGAAGATTGTGAGTTGGGGAGGGTGGGGGGTGGAGGTAGTGAGCCATAGCAGTATCTCGGTGGGCAGAGAAGGGTCTGCGGAGATGTAGCTTGAGGGGGCCTTGACAACTAAATGCCAGTGAGCACTGCTCTCTTCAGAGTAGGGAGAGAGTCCCTAGACGGAAGATAAGAGCTTGACCTCTCTGTCCCTGGGGGCTTGGGGTTCTTGCAGGGCCCTGAAGAGGGGGTGCCGCTGCGTGGAGGTGGATATATGGGATGGACCTAGCGGGGAACCTATCGTTTACCATGGACACACCCTGACCTCCCGCATCCCATTCAAAGATGTCGTGGCCACTGTAGCCCAGTACGCCTTCCAGGTAGGAGTCCCGGGATGGGCGTACTGGTGAGGGAAGATGATCTGAGGGAAGAGTGGCTGGCTCTGCATCTGGGGAAGGTAGATGGATGCAAGGGAGGTTATGTCAAATGGCAGAGATGTTCAAGAGATTTTAACTGTGAAGCATCAGGCAAATATTAAGGGATTATGAATAAGGGTTGGATGTGTCACTAGTAATTAGTAGTCCTAGAGGTAATTGCTAGAGCTCAGTGACTATTACTTCTAACAACTGTCACCCATCTCGGAGAGGGTGGTTAAGGAAACCGAGAAAGTGGTGGGTAGGGCTGGGGGAAAACAGGAGTCTGGAGAGGAGAGTGTAACATGAACACATAATCAGGGGAATGGCCTAGCTGTCCCACGCTGAGCCTAAAAACTCAAAGGTCCCAGAGGGACCTGGGTCACACCTGGTATAGGTCTGAGATTTGGGATCCCAACAGTGACTTTGAGATGTGAGGTGGGCCCCAGACCCAGCAAGACCTCCTTGATGTCCCGAATCGGGTCAGAGAGGGGTTTAGCAATCAGGGTACTCTGAGTGAGTCACCGGGGAGCGGGGGGGTCCGGAGAAGCAGGGAGGTTGCATGCTTTAGACCTCTGGCTCTTGCGTTCCTTCCCTTCCCCATCAGACCTCAGACTATCCAGTCATCTTGTCCCTGGAGAACCACTGCAGCTGGGAGCAGCAGCAGGTCATGGCCTGCCATCTGACCGAGATCTTGGGGGAGCAACTGCTGAGCACTACCTTGGATGGGCTTCTGCCCACTCAGCTGCCCTCACCTGAGGTAGGCGCCCTGTTCCCCCAGCCCGGGCTCTGCTGTGGCTTGCATTCCCTCCCTACTGTGCCCCTCCGTGCCCCTCCTGTTCCCTTATTCTCACCCTTACATGGACCATCTTGCTCTTTAATATCCTTGGAGACAACTTTAATTTTCCAAAAGTCCAATAAAATGCAGAATTGTTTATCGTTTTCTAAATTTGAAATCAATTGTTTACTTCTTATTTCTTTTTTCAATGGAAATATCTTGATTTTTTTCCCCAGATAGTTCATAGTTGTTGTAGAACGTACAGACAATAGAGAGAAAAGGAAATCCCCCCACCATAATCTCAACCTCTCCCATAACAGGTGTTAAGAGATTTTTGTAAATGCTTATATAAACATATATGTGTATATATATTCACACTTTAAAAAATGCTTGGGGTCATTTTCTATATCCCTTTTATATCTCACATACAATATATATCATGGATGTCTTTTCACGTATAATTTTTTTCCTTTTAATAGCTCTGTGGTATTCCATTTTCTTTTATGAACTATTATCTATTCAACCAGTAAATGGTAAACATTCAGGTTGTTGGTAATTGTTCACTTGTACATACAGCTTTGTCCATCTACTCTTTCTTTCTTTAAAAAGATTTATTTATTTGAGAGAAAGAGGGATAGAGAGCGCAAGTGTGCGGGGGTGGGTGGGGAGGGGCAGGGGGAGAGAATCTCAAACAGACTCCCCGCTGAGCACGGAGCCTGACACGGGGCTCAGTCCCACGACCCTGAGATCATG
Organism: Zalophus californianus; assembly: GCF_009762305.2. Lineage (NCBI taxonomy): Eukaryota > Metazoa > Chordata > Mammalia > Carnivora > Otariidae > Zalophus > Zalophus californianus. The sequence continues at coordinate 176,252,093 of NC_045597.1, forward strand.
ACCTGAGCCAAAATCAAGAGTCGGATGCTTAACCAACTGAGCCACCCTGGCGCCCCATTTACTCTTTCTTTGAGATGGACTCCTAGAAGTAAATTGCTGGGTTGAAGAGTTTGCATGTTGATATTTTGGTTGTTACTGCCAAGTTGCCCTCTGGAAAAAAATAGCAAATTGCACTCTGACCAACAGTGTAAGAGACGGGCCACACGTATCTCCAGTAGTAAGATGATTCATAGTGGCAAATGTGGAAAGAAAAAAAGTCAAGTTTTTAAAAAAGAAAAGTCTATATTTTCTTCTTTTGAATTAATTGATATTATTTACCCACTTTTATTGGAGTTTATAATCTTTATTGGCATATAACAAGTTTTTAAATGTTAAAGACATTGATGCTTTGGGAAATTTGTTTTTGCATTCTTTGCTTTTGTCTTATAGCATCTTCTGCTCTATAGAGGATTTTAAGCTTTATGTAGTCAAATTGGCCAGTGCTTTTTATGCCTTCTGAGTTATCATCTCCTGTTTCTTTTCTTTTCTTTTCTTTTCTTTCCTTTTCTTGAGAGAGAGAGAGCGGGGGGGGGGTGGGGGCGGACAGAGGGAGAGGGAGAGAATCTCAAGCAGACTTCTTGCCGAACGCAGAACCCAACACAGGGCTTGATCTCAGGACCCTGAGGTCATGATCTGAGCCAAAACCAAGAGTAGGATGCTTAACCGACTGAGCCACCCACACACCCCTCATCTCCTGTTTCTAAAGGCTTTTCCCACTTTAAGATTATTCAAAAAGATTCTCTATTTTTTTTAAAGATTTTATTTATTTATTTGACAGAGAGAGACACAGCAAGAGAGGGAACACGAGCAGGGGGAGTGGCAGAGGGAGAAGCAGGCTTCCCACGGAGCAGGGAGCCCGATGCGGGGCTCGATCCCAGGACCCTGGGATCACGACCTGAGCCGAAGGCAGACGCTTAACGACTGAGCCACCCAGGCGCCCCAAAAAGATTCTCTATTTTCTTCTAATACTCTTGTGTCCATTATATTTACATGTAAATCTTTAATCTGGGAGGAATCTCTCTGTGTCAAGAGTGAGGTATTTTTTGTTTTGTATTGTTTTCCAATTGGATGGAGATGTGACAAGTTGGCTTAACAATAGGGAATCCCTACTGTGTGTATCAAGCGGCCCTACTGTATCAAGCGGCCCTACTGTGTGTATCAAGCGGCCCTCCTGTGGGGACTTCTGGCCCCTCACTTCCTCTGCCTGTGAGAACAGTGGGAGGTGCATGGACCCCAGAGCAGACAGGTAAAGGAGTCCCTTCATTTCTGTCTCCAGGAGCTTCGGGGGAAGATCTTGGTGAAGGGGAAGAAGTTAAGGACACTTGAGGAGGATCTTGAGGAAGAGGAAGAGGAGGAAGAGCTAGAGTCTGAACTGGAGAGAGAGCAGGAAGCTGACCCGGAGCTGGAGGCCCAGCTGGAGGCTGAGCCCCAGGAGTTGAGCCCACGCAGTAAGGACAAAAAGAAGGAGAAGGTGGGCCAGGAGAGTGGTCTTTCTGCTCTAGCATTTGGTCAGTCTGTACTATAAGCTGAGTTCATGTGTGGAGAGACTAGAGCCAGGCAGGGTGGAGGGCCGAGGAGCAAAATGCCCCTTGCCCCCAATAAAAGAGGTGTAAGGATGCGTGCATGACATCACGACATATTGTCATATGTAGATAGATTACAGTGGCTTTCCAACTTCTTTGGGCCATGGAATCGTTTTTGAATGAAATCTTATATGAGAGCTCTGTATACAAAAGAGATCAATGCGGAGCCATCCTAGTTGAAGCACCCATTTGGCTCTCTCGGGTCCCCTGTCGACTCCTGAGACATCTTTGTACTTCTTCTCAGTCTCTTTAAATTAAGGCCAGTTTGAAAAACACTGCTCTGTGTGTGTGTGTGACAGAGAGAGAGAGTGTGTACACCCTGCACTGTTGTATTGGGGACGTAGGGCTCCTGAAGTGACTGCTGTGACCTCACCTGAAATGGGCTTAGAGAAAGCTTCTTGGAAAAGGTGAGTCTGAGAAGGGGCCAGAAGTAGCCAAAAAGGAGGAGCAGAAAGAGTTGGGGAAGGTGAAGGCTCTACGAAGACTGTGCCGAAGTGGTCTGGTTCATCTCCCTGTGGGGAAGGGGTGCCATTGGTGGGGCCGCCAAGATCCTGGTTAGAAGTCTGCCTTTCTCCTCGTGCACTTCCCTGACTTAGCTGACTAACTTCTAGCTTACCCTCTCCTCTCCGGGGCTGTGGTGTCTAACCTGCTACCATGTCCAGGGAAGGAAATGGGAATGCAGATTATAACGATATTACCCTGGGACCCTCACATCCTTCTGGCACGACTTTCCTGGCCATTTGCATACCTCGACATATCTGTCTGGGTCCGTGTACATTTTGACCAAACTATACTATTAAATTGTTTTAAAAGATGAGAGGTAGAGAGGAGGACACCTCTCTGCTTAAAAGTAATCATTAAGAACCTGTTACCCAGAAAGTAACAGTAGGGCAGACCCTTTAAGCCCAGAGGCTGAAACCGATCCCATGAGGGTATGTAGACTGCCTTTATTCCCATTCCCATCCCCAGGTTGTGATGTGTCCGCTGTTTTGTCCGCCTGTCTGTTGTGAGGTTGTGGTTCAGGCTCCTATTTCCAAGCCTGGGCCCCTTCTCTTTCCCAAGCAGGTGAGGCAGGAGGGAGAACGCAAAGGGGAGGCAGCGGGCAGAGGCTTAGGTTGGACGGGGAAATTCAGATCCTGGCCATCGCTTCTTTCCTTCTCAGACCCCTGAGGGTTCAATTCCGTCTTCCTCTCTACTTTCTCTTTTTCCAGAGATCCAAACCCATCTTGTGTCCATCCCTCTCTGCCCTGGTTGTCTACTTGAAGTCTGTCTCATTCCACAGCTTCACTCATTCAAGGGAACACTACCGCTTCTATGAGACCTCATCTTTCTCTGAAACTAAGGCCAGAAGCCTCATCAAGGAGGCTGGTCAGGACCAAAATGGAGGGCCAGGGAGGGAAGTAGGATGGGTAGGGTCAGGCTGCTGGGCAGGCACATGAGTCCCAAGAAAGAGGACCAAGGGGCTGAGGGGGGATGAGGGAGCTAAGCGACTCCTCAGAGCAGGTACAGGGTCAGGAGCTCTGAGCAGGGGGCCCAAGGCTCTAGGGGGGAGGAGAGCTGGGGGAGACGGTCAGCATGGAACAGACAGGCCCAGTGAAGCTTTCTGGGCCTGGCCTCAGGAGATGCTGGAGACAAGAGTCAAGTGGGTAGGTGGTGAACCTGAGGCCAGGGAAGTGGGGGGGGGTCATCTCCCCACTACGCCCTTTATACAGGCAATGAGTTTGTGCAGCACAACGCCTGGCAGCTAAGCCGTGTGTATCCCAGTGGCCTGAGGACAGATTCGTCCAACTACAACCCCCAGGAACTCTGGAACGCAGGCTGCCAGATGGGTGAGGGGGTGGCGGGGACAGGGAAGAGGGAGTGGAAGGGCAACAGGGGGGGTTACCTGCCCCGGTGGCAGGAGGGCCAGGGAATGCTTTGAAGGGTGCTAGGCGAAGAAAGATGCAATCTGGGGGGGGGGTTGTTCCCAGCGGGCCCTTTGATACCCAATCCATCTCCTTCATTCCCTGAAAGAGGGGCTAGAGGGCTCCTGAGATGTATGCTTCCCTTCCTCTCTCCTGGGGCCCTCAGTGGCCATGAATGTGCAGACCGCGGGGCTTGAGATGGACATCTATGATGGGCTCTTCCGCCAGAACGGTGCCTGCGGCTACGTGCTGAAGCCTGACTTCCTGCGTGATGTCCAAAGCTCCTTCCACCCCGAGCGGCCCATCAGCCCTTTCAAAGCCCAGACCCTCCTAATCCAGGTACCACGGAGAGAGAAACCACAGGACGAACCTAGGGTAGCCAGGATGGGTAGCCGGGGGCAGGGCGGGGGGGGGGGGGGCGGTAGCTGGCAGGAACGTAGTGGGTGAAGAATTCCTCAAGAGAGGCAGGATAGCCTGACTGTGAACCGTGGGGATCTGGGAGCCAGCTGCCTAGGTTTGAACCCATTCACTAGTCGTGTTAACTCTGGGCAAGTTCCAGAACCTTGGGCTCCTCACCTGCAAAATGGGAGGAATGCCACTCCCCAGCCTACAGGGTTGCTGTGATCATGAGTCTAGAGGTGCCCACAACAATGCCTGGGGCAGAGTCAGGGCTGTAAAGGGTTTGCTGAACATACCTACTTTCAAACCTCGTGCAATTTCTACTCGGGTGCATCTTAAATTGCAGCTAGGTTACTAGAAGAGAATATATTACTCAAATCCAGAAGCTATAGCGCCAGGTCCTGAGACACCAGCCCCCGCCACCCCCCTCCCCGCGGGGCTGGGATGAACAGGGACTAGTGAGGTCCCAGAGTCCTGCTTGCAGGTGATCAGCGGGCAGCAACTCCCCAAGGACAACATGAGTAAAGAGAGGTCCATTGTGGATCCACTGGTGAGAGTGGAGATCTTTGGCGTCCACCCTGACACAACCAGGCAAGAGACCAGCTACGTGGAGAACAATGGTGAGGCTGGGCGCTGCTGGGCAGGGTGGAGGGGCGGGGGGAGGAGCGTGGCTGCTTCCCTACCCAGCTGCCCTCCATGAAGCACAGTCCCTGTCCCCACCCCCTCTCCCACCTCCATGGGAGGCAGTGTGGAACGGGACAAAGAATGAGGGCTTGGACATCTTGGATCTGAATCCTGGCCCCTCACTTACGTGCTCCGGTGACCTGGGCAAATTGCTTACCCACTCTGCACCGCAGTCCCCTCACCTGTAACATGCCGATCGCTGTGAAAATTGTGGGACACAAGGATGTGCCTAAAGCAGCCAACAAGGTCTATTCCTTCACTCCCTCTCTCCCTCACCCCCACCTCAGGTTTTAATCCATATTGGGGGCAGACGCTAAGCTTCCGGGTCCTGGTGCCCGAACTGGCCCTGCTGCGTTTTGTGGTCAAGGATTACAACCGGAAGTCCCGAAATGAATTTATCGGGCAGTACACAGTGCCTTGGACCTGCATGCAGCAAGGTGGGCCAGTCCTTCGACCCCTGGCCAACGCCACCCGGGCTCTGGCTGTCCTTCTAATGCCCTCCTCCTGCCCCTCTCCAGGCTACCGCCACATACACCTGCTCTCCAAGGACGGCATCAGCCTCCATCCAGCTTCCATCTTCGTGCATATCAGCATCCGGGAAGGGTTGGAGGGGGATGAATCCTAAGGTGGGCACTTCCTGGGAAGGGTGGGTGCACTGGCCTGAGGTGGTAAGAACAACCTGGAAGGATGCTCCAGAAAGCAAACCGGGGTGGTAAGAATCAAGTTTTGGATTGTGCATTCCTAAGCACAAAATTACCTCACCCTTCCTAACAAGCCAATCTAGGACCTGATTTTTCACTCTCTCTCTTCCCCTTCTTCGTTTTTACAAGTCTGTGGTATCATTTCTACCCCCTTCCTTCACATACTCTATACTGGACTTCCTTCCTTTCTCTTGCCATAGGCTCAATCCCCTACACAGATCTAGGACTAATCTCTCTCATCAACCCTGGCTCAAAGGCTGGCTGCAACCCAGAGAGGGGCTTGGAGCAGAAGGACACAAAGAGGCATCATCCCCTCCACCCTAACTTCCTCTAAGCCCAGAGCCAAGGAAAAGATCAATCAAGCCTCAAGGCTCCCCAGGCAAAGGGTGGGGAAGGACACCGTACCCTAAGACCATACTGTGACATTCAGGAGAACACTGCATAACCCTGAGTCCCCACTGGATTGCTCTCTCTTGGCGCCACCTGTATAAATAGAGCTTTTCTACCCAGTTTGGCTTGAGTATGGTCTGTTGCTGGGCAAGAAAAGGACATATGAAGGTTGGGGGACATTTGAGGAAGACAGGTGGGGCAGGGAAAGGGTAGAAAAATAAGTTTCCAGCCCCCCCCCCCCACATGTGCTACATAGAAGGGTACAGAAATATGGCTCTAAGGGCAAAAGGAGGAGACAAAGGGTTATGTGATCCAAGCCCTCCCGAGAGTTCACCTGGAATAGTCCTGGTTTATGTCTACTGTCCCGATATAATGATTAAAAGTACCCTTCTTCATTTTCCCAGTGTGTCCCAGTTTCAGTGATTAAGCATACGGTCACCGTGAGGTACTCACAGAATTCTGGATTAGAGGTTCTCCCTGGGCCCCCCGTCTCCCCCAAGTCCCACGCCTTTCACACTGTCTTGTGCTTTAACTCCCGTGCAGCTGCCGAGCCAGGCTGATAGAGGCTGAATTAAAGCTGCTTCCAGGGGCAGGGAGGGCTTCTTGGGTCTACAGGTAGACCAAGGGGCTCAGAAATAAGGAGCAGGGAAAGGGCCAAGACAGGCTCAAGGACAGAGAGAGAAGGCAGACCCGGGAACGTTTCGGAATCCCTCAGCGAAGATGAAAGGAGACCAAGGGGAGGCAGAGGTCTGAGAAGGAACCAGGGCGGACCGGCAGGACAGCCTGGCCGTGTTCAGTCAGGGACGTGGACGCGTCGCTAAGCCAGGAACCATTCTGTTTAACATGCTTTAGAGAGTGGGAGGCGCAACAGCACATGCAGTTAGCTGCAACTGTGTGGACTTGACAGAGCAAGGGGGAAGGGGAAGAGAGAACAGGTAAAACCGAGGTCGCAGAGCCAGGGACTCTGGGGGAGCGATGAAGGACTTGGGCACTCACGGGTTAGAAACACAGTGTGCCCCAACCAGAAATCAATTTGTGGTCCGTGTCACTCTTGTATATGGCCATCAACGTCACAGTACTACAGCCTGAGTCCCTGGAGGCCTCCGGCCACCCGGGCACCTCGAAGCCAGCCCTTCCTTAGGCCCCTGAGCCGCAGGCGAGCTCTGTTTCCAGTTGGCACGTCTCAGACCACGCCCTCCAAGAGGTCGGGCAGGCTCTCAGCCCTCGGGCCCGGTTGGGGGCGCGGCGGGAGCAGGAGGGCTGGGCTCCTCCAGCTGCACGTCATGCAGGTGCACCGTGGGGGTGGTGGGGTCTTTGCCCACTCCTTGGTTGGGGTCGGCCTGGTCGGGGTGGTGCCGGCGCACGTGCTTCACCACCTGGAACTTCTGCTTGGCCTTGTAGCTGCAGAGGCGGCAGAAGAAGGGGTGGCGGTCGGTGTGGGTGAGGGCGTGATGGCGCAGGCCGGCGGCCCAGCGGAAAGCACGGTGGCACACATTGCACACGTAGGGTTTGGCCTCGCTGTGCTTGCGGAGGTGGGTGCGCAGCAGGAAGCGTGTCTTGAAGGCCTTGCCGCACTGCTCACACATGAAGGCCCGCGCCTCCCGGTGCCGTGTCTCCTGGTGCACGCGCAGCGCGTCGGCCCGGTTGGTACAGTACTCACACTCGGGACACTGGTATGGCTTCAGTCCTACAGGATGGGGCGGGGCCAACGAACAAAATTACTGCCGAAGGTAGGGCGGAGCAACGTTTAGTGGGCCCAGGAGTCACTGAGATCCTGGGACGTGACACAGGCAGCAAGCTGACTCAGGACTGCATCTATGGAACGCTCCAGCCCCGTCTGACGTTTCTGTGCCCTCCTCCCAACACAGCCCCTTGTGTACAATGAGTGCCCCATGGACGCTGATAACTAACTGGACCCCTGAGTAGCCACCTGATAGCAATGAATACTCACTCAGATATCATAGGGTTTCCAAACGGGAAACTCCAACCCCCCCTTTGATCATGGGGTACTCATGGAATTTGGGAATCCATTTAAATAGAACTCTTTGTTCAACTCAAGAAGTAAAAGAAAATGCTTAAGAAGGAAGGGGTAGAGGCAAGAGGGTGGCCCTCACAGATGCAGAGTGCCCTGAAATGCATCTGGTTATTTCCTTGACACGAGGGCATCCTATGCATAATACAGGCACACCATCATTAGCCGTTTTCTGAGCACCTAAAATTCATGGACTCCACACCCAAGAGAAAAAAAGAAGTTAACACAGGTGAACCTTCCATGTTCTCCTCATTACTCCAAATAGTTCCATCGTGTCTGCCAGAACTAAGCAGACCTCTGTCAGTCACATGTTTAAGTTGGGGGGTTCTCACTGGGGGGTGGGTGGCCTAGAGCCACGGTCAGCAGGGAAGCTTTTACAAAGTGCACATGTCCAGGCCCTCAGGCTCACCTCTCTCCTGATTCTCATAGGTCTTCAGTGCGTTGGGAAGCTATTCTGGCCAGTCAGCCTCCCCTCTACCCCTAATGTGTGCCCTGAATCTGAGTAAGGGCATCCGCCACCTCAGGGAGGTTGGGTGTGCCAGGGAGTGGGGGCTGGGGGGGCCCCCTTGGGCCCGTCGACAAGTGCCCCACAGACTCACCTGTGTGCTTGGTCATGTGGTACTTGAGCTGGTTGACCCACTTGCACTTGTAGCCACAGTCAGGGCACAGATACTTCCGTTCTTCCTTGTGGATCCGCATGTGGTACTGGAAGGGGGGAGAGCAGAGTATGCCCAGAAAATGCGCACCCTTGGTCCTCAACGGAGGTGCTCCCGTCACCTAGCGGGCTGCCTGGTCTGGCCACTCTGACGCCACCCTAACCCACTGGGCCTACCTCTCGCTCTACCCTATCTCAGCTCTCCACTTACGCCCTGTGCCTTTGGGTGCTTACCCCCTAACTCTCAGTCTATTAATCTATAAAATAAGAAAGAGCAAAGGTAACTAGATCTCCTGTTTTGTGAGAATTAAAATTACAGCGTCCAGCGTGCAGTAAGTGCTCAATAAATGCTAGCCGTGATCATCTAGATCACCACCGAACTACTACATGCCTTTGTCACAGGCCAAGCACGCATACTGGAATTTCACCTTCACAACCGCCCCAGGAAACCCCCCATCCCCTGCCCCGCTGTCACAGGGGAGGAATCTGAGGCTTGGTGGCATTAAGGGGCTTGCCGGAGGTCCCAGAACGAATTAATAACCGGGAGTCGGGATCAGAGAACCCAGGGAGTGCCCTCGGCGGCCCCCGGCCTTACCTTGAGGCGGGAGGGGTCAGCACAGGCGTAGGGACAGAGGTGACAGCGGTAGGGCTTCTCCCCCGTGTGGATGCGGCTGTGCCAGGTGATCTTCTGCCGGTTCTTGGTGCTGTAGGCACAGTCGGTGCACTTGTAGAGCCGGGTGCCGCCGTGCCCTTTCACGTGGTGGTCCAGCACCAGCTGGTGGCGGCACGCGAAGTCACAAAAGGGGCAGCGCAGAGGGGGCTGGCCGCCGCCCCCCGCCCCTGCCGCCGCCGCCGCCTCCCCCTCGTGCCGCTCCAGGTAGTGCTTGACCAGGCCGGCGCGCTCCCGCGCGGCGAACTCACACAGCTGGCAGCGGTGGCTGAAGTGCCGCCGCCGCCGGTGCTCATCCAGGGCCGGCCGGCTGGGGAAGGCCTCCCGGCAGGCCCCGCACTCCAGCCGCGGGTGCTGCTTCCGCGTGTGCCCCCGCAGGCTGGCCGGGCTGGGGCATAGCAGTCCGCAGCGCGCGCAGCGCAGGGGGCCGGCGGTGGCGGCGGCGGCGGCCTCGGCGGGGGAGCCCGGCGTGGCGGGCGGCGGCTCGGGGTGGCGGCGCAGGGCGTGCTGCTTGAGCGCCGTCTCCGAGCTGAACTGGGCCTCGCACTGGGGGCAGGCGAAGGAGGGGGTGCCCCGGTGGCAGCTGTTCACGTGGCGGGTGATGTCGTGGCGCAGGTAGCCGCTGTAGTCGCAGAGCGGGCAGAAGTGGGTGGGCGTCTTGTCATGGACCCTCAGCCGGTGCAGGCGGAGTTTCGAGTTGGTACCGAACGTCTGCGGGCAGGCGCTGCAGGGGATGCGGCCGACACCCGTGTGTCGGGACTGATGGGCCTCCAGCCGGTACCGTCGGGTGGTGGAGAAGTCACAGAAGGGGCACTGATGGGGCTTCACCCCCTCGTGCTTGAGGCGCCGGTGCTGCTGCAGGCAGCGGCTCTGCTTGCAGGTGAAGCCGCAGTCGGCGCACTGAAGCGGGGGCCGGGGCCGGCGGGCCGGCGCAGCGGCGGCGGCAGCGGCGGCGACGGCGGGGTGCCTCCGCTGCTGGTGGAGCCTCAGGGCGGCGGCGGCGGGGCTGCTGAAAGAGCAGAGGCCGCACTGCAGCTCTCCAGACTCTTCGAGGGGGCAGCCCCGGCTCTGGTGAGTCCTCAGGGCCCGCTCCTGCTGGCAGCTGAAGGGACAGGTGGGGCAGGAGAAGCGAGCCCCCTTCTGCTTTGGAGCCAGAGCTGGGTCCCCACTGCCGGGGCTGCACTCCGTGCCCCCCCCGTTCGCGGAGGCCGAGTCCCCGTTGCTCAGAAAGGAGGCCCCTCGCTTTGCTGCCCCGCCGCGTCCCCCCCGGCAGCCTTCGGCCACGTGAGAGGTGATGGAGGAGAGCCGAGAGCACAGGAACGAGCACGAGTTGCAGTGAAACTTGCCCTGCTCGAAGTGGAACTTCTCGGGGGTCTCTGCGGGGGAGGCGTTCCCCGCGGGAGGGGCTGTGGAGACGCAGAGCGTGCCAGGAGGCTCCTCTACTTCTTCGGGCTCCCTAGGAAGCGCAGGAGCAGCATCTTTGGGGAGCACCAGCTCTACTTCTAACGGTGCTGGTGGGGGCTTCCCACCTTCTGCATCCTCGGAGACCTGGGTGCCTGGGGGCAGGGGATGTGGAGGGAGGGGTGAACCCGGTCTGGGCAAAGCCTTGTTCTTTCTGAGCAGAACGGGGCACTTCTTCAGCAGGTGGGTGCTAAGGCCGCGCTGCTGCTTGAAGCTGGCCCCGCACTCGGGGCACAGCAGGGGCTCTCGGCGGCCCTGGCACCCCGTCCTGGAGTGCACACTCAGGGCCTTCTCCCGGCGGGTAATGAACGGGCAGTGTGGGCAGCGGAAGGCCCGCCCCTCTCCCTGGATCACCACCATCTGAACCCGCCCCTCCAGCACCAGAGCCTCGGCTTGCTCTTTGTCCTGCCTCCGGAGGGCCCTGAGTAAGGACTCTGACTCAGGGAACTGGGGGAGGGGGGCGCTCTCGGAGGCCAGAGCGGCCTTGAAGGTTCCCGCCCAGCTGTCAGGAGGCTCCTCTGAGGAAGAGGCATTTCGGGGGGCCTCAGGGACTGGCTTTTCCAGAACGGGCTTTTCTTCGGCACCCAAGCCAGAAGTTGCGGCACCTTCGAAGGTAGACAGCTCTGTCAAAGTTTCCTCTGGCCCTTCCAGTCTCAGGGGCCCTGAGGCATCCAGGGGCCTGAACGCCACAGGGGCGGGTTCAGCCATCTCCTCAAGGGGTGGCTCGGCCACAGGTTCCAGCTCTACCCCCAGGGCCTCTAGGTGTAGCGTGCAGCCAGCCTCATCGACCTCCGCCGGACTGGGGCTGCCAACCAGCTCGTCCCCCTGCGGAGCCTCACCGCCATCCCGTCTCCCCGCGCTCTCCTCCTCACTGGTCTCCGGCGGCGCCGCGTCCAAGGGGGGCTCCACCACGGGCCCAGGGTCACCGTCTGGCCCCACAGGCTGGGCGGGTGGCTGGCCCGGGGGCTCGGAGTCGGGTGGGGGGGTCGGGCACGGCCCGGGCCCCTCTGGCTCCTGGCCGCCATAGCGGAGCTGCCACACCTGGTCGCCGGGCACGTAGCCGTGGGCCTTGCGCTTGTGGAAGAAGAGGGTGGTGTTGCTGAAGGTGCAGTAGTCACAGAGGGCGCAGCGGAACTCCCGCAGGCGGGTGTGCTTGCAGTTCTCGTGGCTCAGCAGCGCCTGCTTGTGGCGGCTCTGGTAGCTGCAGTAGCGGCAGGGGTAGAGCGGGGCCGGCGCGCCCGGGTGGTGCTGGGAGGCCATGTGCTTCTGCAGCTCGTACTTCCGCTTGCAGGCGAAGGCACACACCTCGCACATCAGGGACTTGCCCTGGTGGCGCAGCTTGTGGCTGCTCAGCTGATCGGCCCGGTGGCAACGATAGGAGCACTGGTTGCACTGGTATCTGGTGAGGAGGAAGGGGGGGGTGCGGCAAAGTCGCTGTGATAAATCTCCCGTAACCAGCCCCTAAGGACTTCCTGTGGACGAGGCTCTATGCTCAGCGTCCTACTCGTGTCATCTAACTGATTCTTTGCCGCTACCCTCCGACATCGGCATCTACTTCCAAGTGAGGGGACTCAAGCACAGAGGTCAATAACCTGCTCAGGTTACAAAGGAAGTGAAGGGCTGACAGCCCAGCTTCAGGGCTTGTGTTCCGACCCCTACTCTACGTTACTCCCCACAGGGAAGACAGCATGAATCCGCCACCCACCGTGGACTCGGAAGGAGCTGCGGGGCTGTGGCCCCACGGGGCAGGTGTCTGTGCCTAGATCCTGTTCTCCCACAGAGGCGTGAAAGCTCAGGAGAACCCCCCTGGCCAGCCGTGCCCCAGCATGGAGGGGAGCTTGCCTGCATGTGGAACGTGGCTGGGATTGGGGTTGCAAGTGCCGTCTCCCGACTTCCCCAGGCCCGGACTCTGTGAGAGCTCAAGGGCCACCTTCACGTCTAGGCCTGGACTCTGGGTCTGTGCTCCCTTCCCTGAGCCCAGGGAGCTCTCCCTGTGCATACTGGGCCACAGGCACAGAGGCCAGCTGCAGGCAATGGAGCAGACACGAGAGGGGCAGAGAGGGGCACTGGGAGGAGTCACTCTGGGGCCAGGAGAGCAGGCTGAGCTCAAGAGGACGCTGGCTTAGCGTCAGCTTCCTGGGCTAGGGAGGGAGGTGCGCGCGCTCCTACCTGAGGTCCCCCGCGTGTTTCCGCATGTGCACACTGAGGTAGTGCTTCCACTTGGTGACATAGCCACACTCGGTGCACATGTAATCCTTGGTGTTGGAGTGGGTCAGCATGTGCTTGGACAGGTAGCTCACGTCTCGGCACGTGAAGTCGCAGAGCTCACACTTGTGAGGTTTCTCACCTTGGGTGCGAGTGGGGGTAGGGATGGAAGAGGCGGAAACATGGGTCAGACGCAGATGGAGTGAGCACACAGACCATCCCCCACCCCACCCCACCGCCCCCACGCCCGCAAGCTTGCTGTGATGCCGAGCACGAGCAAAAGCTCTTCCCGGCCCTCTCCTCTGCTCCGATGCGGAGGAAGCCGGGGGGGCAAGTGAAGACCATGCTTTCCACAACCAGCTGGCAAGTCTACCTGGATTTGCTGTGGAGCTTGTTGGCACTAATGGCCAAGTGCTCCACTTACCACAATTCCCTCCAGTTTTGCAGAAGAGGAGAAAAAATTAGGCCATACAACACAGTGGTTAAGAATTTGGACTCTAGAGTCCAACCCATTAATAAAGATATTAATAGCTAACAGGTACAGAATGTGCATTACAAAGTGCCCTTGAGCACTTTATAAAAATGCCCCCTTTTGGGGCATGTGGGTGGCTCAGTCGGTTGGTTAAGCCTCTGCCTCCGGCTCAGGTCATGATCCCAGGGTTCTGGGATCAAGTCCTGCATCGGGCTCCTTGCTCAGTGGGAGGTCTGCTTCTCCCTCTCCCTCTGCCTGCCACTCCCCCTGCTTGTGCTCTCTTGCTGTCAAATAAATAAAATCTTAAAAAAAAAAAATGCCCCCTCTTGCTGACTCTTCCCAACAGCCCTATGAGGGCAGGTGCTAGGACTGCCCCATTTTACAGAGAAAGAAGCTGAGGCACAGGGAAACCACAGAGCTAGGAAGTGGTGGTTCAGATCCCAGCTTACTACTACTATGTGGCCTTGGACAGGTCCATATAACCCCTCCCAGTCTGTTTCCTTGCCTCCAAAGAGGGGGCAACAAAAATACTGCTGATGGTTGGTGAGAAGATTAAATGAGACATCCCAAAGTCCTCCGTGGTGCCCAGCAAGAACACAAGGAAGAGCTGTCCGTGGAGTTGGGCAAGAGCTCGCACTAAGGGGGCACGCTCCTTCAGAACCCTTCCCTGTGATCCCTGCCTACCCATTTAGCCCGTTTCCCTGTGGTAAAGGCAAGCGAAATGGTGTTCTGGCTCCAGTTCTAATACTAGCTGTGTGATCCCGAAATGGGCCATTTAAATGTTCAGTTTCTCTCCTTTACCTGCCTTCCTTGCAAGACTGTTATTACACATTAAATGAGATAATATGAAAGAAGTCGGCAAACTATTAGAGCACTGTAGAGATGGGAGATTTTATGAAGGGCCTCAGAAAAATGAGGTCTGGTGACTAAAGCATGCACAGAAATGAACTCTTCAATGGGAACAATGGCTTTGCCCCAAGCTGCCTAAAAGCTGTCCTCCCAAACTAGAGTCTTTGATGAGATTTTTTTTTTTTTTTTAAGATTTTATTTATTTGACAGAGACAGCAAGAGAGGGAACACAAGCAGGGGGAGTGGAAGAGGGAGAAGCAGAATTCCAGCCGAGCAGGGAGCCCGATGCGGGGCTCCATCCCAGGACCCTGGGATCATGACCTGAGCTGAAGGCAGACGCTTAGCGACTGAGCCACCCAGGCGCCCCTTTGATGAGATTTTTAAAAAAAATGTCTTGTCAACCCACTGATGCTTGCCTAGAGATCACAAATGGGATGCTGCTGTAGCAGGAAGCTGAATTTGGTTGTCAGTCAAAGCATTGGTATAATGCTGGCAACCAATTAAGAGTCCGAGTCGCCTGCCAAGGCTCTCCCGGGTGTGGATGGCTCAGTCTCCCCAGTCTCTCATTGCATGTTCTGAAAACCTGAATCACCAAGGAAGGTATCTGACCCCTCCAAACCTGCCTGAGGGTGGGCGGCACCGTGGTTAGAGCATGGGAGGAGACTGCCTGGATTCCAATCCTAGCTTAACCATTTTACTAGCCCAGGGACCCTCCACTTAAGGCTCCTTTGTAAACTACAAATGGTAGATTTAGCTCTAGGAACACGGGGTCAAAGAAAACAACGGACGCAGAGCCCTTCGTGTGTCTTCGGCATCATGGTCGGGTTACTGTAGGGGCTATGGTAGGGGCGACTATAGGGGTTACTGTAGGGGCGGGAGGCAGCTCACCAGTGTGCAGCAGCATGTGGCGGATGAGCACCCTCTTGTGGGCAGTGGCGAAGTTGCACTCGGGGCACTGATGGATCTTCTCGTGGGCGTGCATCTTGCCCACGTGGTCCTGGTAGGCCACGGGGTTGAAGGTGGCGAAGGGGCAGAAGGTGCACCGCAGCTCTTCGCTGCCCGGGTGGCCCTGCTTCTTGTGTTTGCGGAACAGGTGCTTATTGGAGCAGGCAAAGTCACAGTGCGGGCAGTGGAAGGCGTAGTGGCTTTTGTGGTGCGCCTCCATGGCCTCGGCCGTGGCGAAGAGCAGGGGGCAAGAGTGGTGGCGGCACTCCACGGCCCGCGCGCCGTGGGTCTCCTTCAGGTGCTTGACAAAGGCCTTGCGGTCGGGGGCCGCGTAGCTGCAGCCCTCCTGAAAGCAGCGAAGGGGCAAGGGCCCCGCGGCGGCTGCTGCCGTGTGGCTCTTGAGGTGCTCCTTCAGGGCCTGGCTGAGGCGGAACTCCTCCCGGCACACAGGACAGGCATAGGTGTCCGAGTAGAGGTTGGAAATGTCCTCGTGCATGCTAGCCATGTGGCGGTTGAGCGCATTCCTCTCCACCGCACTGTAATGGCACAGAGGGCAGTGGTGGGCCTTCTGGCCCAGCTCCCGCAGCAGATGGGTCTTGAGCTTGCTCTTACTGGTGAAGAACTTCTGGCAGTTGGGGCACTGGAGGCTGGGGTCTGGGAAGTGGAGATGCAGGTGCTCCACCAGGTGCGTCCGCTTCTTGAAGCAGCGCTTGCATTCTGGGCACATGTGGGTCTTGAAGAGGGACTCGGTGCCAGAAGCCACATCCCCTGGGAGAGGGAAAGGTAGAGAGGGTTGACAGAGAGATTGTGTGAGGGCGGGGGCTGCCCAGATAACGGGAGAACCACCATTTGCCCAGATGCAATATTACGTGGCCTTTCCCTTTTCTCTGCAGGAAACCTAACAACAGCATCTCAAACAGTGTCGTCTCAAAAAAGAGATGAGAAATTCAAGTACTGGAAGAAGCAAAATCACAAGGGTTTCTCTGACCTTGTTGTGGGCCCATCTGAAGTGCTTTACCCAGCCACCTACTGTTCCTAAGCCTATGTCTAGAGGTGCTCACGAGAATAATCTGGATGAAGCATTCTCGTTCTTCCTGCCCTCATTCACGGGAGTATGCAGCGGGACCAGCAGGGTTGGTTGGAAGGAAAAGAAACCCACAGGGTGTGTAGAAGGGAAGAGAAGAAGGTCAAGTACTCCTGCTTCTAAACACTGGTTCACTGAGTTCTAGATCGTAGAGAACTGGTCATAAATACAAATCAGATCTTTTCTATTCACTTGACAGTAAACGTGCTCCCTTGTGGGATGGATGGGTTTCAAATGTTCTAGTGAGCTGGAAAACCGGGAAGCAAGGGTTCAGAAATAAAATCTTCGTGGGCCCAATGCCAGACAAGACAGCCTGCTGACCAATAACCTCTCGCACTTTTATATGATGAATATCACCCTCTCCTTCCTTGCAAAAGAGTTTTCTGCCTGAAGAAAACCAGCCCAGGAGAGCAAACTCTTATTGACCCCTACTCTGTTTCTACAGTCTTTACCCATTTATCATTTCCCCACTAGGCAAATCAAAGTGTAAGGTTAAGAACAAAAGACTATAAACGAAAGCCCAGAGCCACGATCCATTCCTCCCCACCACCAAGAGGTTCAAGCCTAACCACGTCATTACTTTTTTTTTTTTAAGATTTTATTTATTTATTTGACAGAGACACAGCGAGAGAGGGAACACAAGCAGGGGGAGTGGGAGAGGGAGAAGCAGGCTTCCCGCAGAGCAGGGAGCCCGATGCGGGGCTCGATCCCAGGACCCTGGGATCATGACCTGAGCCGTAGGCAGTCGCTTAACGACTGAGCCACCCAGGCGGCCCACATCATTACCTTCTAACTGCTGAGCCCCCTGGCCTTTCTCCAGGGCTTTCTGGGTGTCCTTCAGTGCCCCACTCTCCTCTTCTTCCTCCACGTCCTCCTCGTCCGCTGACTCCTGCCTGGGCAAGGGCGTATCTGCTCGTTCTGACGGCTCTCCCTCTCTAGGGGGCAGTTTGGGAGCTGGAGACACATAAAACTTGAGAATGTCTACAGGAGCCAACGACAGCAGTGACTGCTTGTACTGCTGCTCTTCCTGGCTGGCAGGACCACCCCATCCCCATTTAGTGGAAGAGAACCTTGCACTTGGATTCGAGGTCTATACATTTATTACCACTCAAGGCAGACAGAGGAAGACCAGGAGCTAAGCTATCATTAATGCTCCAACCTAAAGCAAATCAAACCTCAGATAACACCATCCTCAGACCCCTTGAAGGCAAGGGCTTTGAGATCACTGCAGGGGGGGGAAGGCGGCTGGAAGGTACAGAATGGGTAGACTGCACTTCCCTCGCTCGGGTTCCCAGGGCTAATGGTCGGTGGCCCAGTGAGGTGAACATAGCCTGACCTCTAAACTGCTCTACTGGGAAGCCTAACTCAGCAATTCAGGGTCACACCCTGTCCCCTCCAATTCATCGCTTCTACCTCTCCAGAGGCAGTTGCTTCAATAAGGCAAAGACGTAGAACTATTTCCCAGGAAAGAGGGGTCTTCTCTTTGGGAACACAGCACCAACCAGTCTTAGCAAGCCTAGGTCTCTCAGCAGAATCCTGGCCTCTCCCGGCCTATTTCTTCCTCCTCCTCCTCTATTCATCCCATGCCTTCTTTTTGAGACCAAGAGGAGTAAGATTCAGTGAAGTGCCACCCCTCATTGAAGGCTTCTTTTTAAAATAACTCCAGCTTCTCTGGCCCCATCCCACTTGCTCTAAAAGGAAGTCTACAGTGGCTATAGCCGCTGACAACATTTTAGCTTTTGCCCTCAGAAAGTTCTGAAATGAATCAAAAAAGAATAGTCATCAAGTAACTTCAAAGCCACAGTGTTGCCAAAGCCAAATTTCACTCATTGTCATGGACAAAGACTTCCTTTTTGTCTCATATATTCTGACTGGCGCAAGGTTTTGAGAGGCCTTCCCATGTCTATCAGTAATTCTGCCCTCCTGAACCACTGCTCCAGAGTCCCTTGCATTCATGCACACGTTCATGGTACCAGAACCAACTGCCTCTCCTACAGGACTGACCATGGCCGCGTTCCAGGCAAGGGACTGCTGGACCCTGGCCTCATACCTGGCAGCAGCTCCTGGGATGGAGGACTCTGCTGGGCAGACAGTTCTCCCTGCGTCCTGGCCCCATGGTTCCGCTGATGCTGCCGGAAGAGCTTGACGTTGGAGCCCATGAAGCTGCAGTGGTTGCAGTGGAAAGGGTAATGGGCCTGCCGGTGCAGCTCCATGCCCTGCTGGCTCCCAAAGAGCAGGGGGCAGCCCCGGAAAGAACACGGCACAGGAACTGCGGTGTGGGCCAGCCTCAGGTGGTGCTGCAGACCCTTGCGATCTTCTGCCGAGAACGCACAGCCAGACTCCGGGCAGGGGAAGGTGTCAGGAGTGCCCCGGTGACTCTTGAAGTGGCTCTTCAGGGCCTGGGGTTGGCCAAACTCCTGTCTACACACAGGGCACGGCAGGGGGCTATCTGGTGGACCCTGGCCCTGCGGAGGGCCAGAGAGAGGGAGGTTGCTGGGGGTCAGCTCTACAGAGCATGGAGGGCCAGAGAGGTCCGGCAGAGGCTGTATAAGGGTCTCGGTGCACTGGTGCAGGGCCAGCAGAGCGGGCTCTGCGAAGCTCTGCTCACAGCGCTCACAGAAGTACACCTCCACCACCTTTACCAGGACACCTGCAGGCAGAGGACCGACAGAGGCACGGAATCAGACAGAACGAGACTCACAGGCATTAGCTTCTAGTAGAAAACGTAGGTGAATCTTTTAATGTTGGTGGAATGGAGATGGACCTTAAGTCTTATACCCGGAGTGTAAGCCCCATAGGTCAGGGACAGTCTATTTGCACACGTACCTGGGTTCCCAGTAGGAAGCACAATATTTGGCATAAAACGGGTATTTAATAAACATTTGCTAAATGAATACAATAAGCAGTAACCAAATCCAGAAAGCATTAAGAAAAGGCAATACGTTTTGCCCACAGGAAAAATTAGGAGATTTCAAAAGAAGAAAATGACAATCTGGGGATAATATCTGCAGTTTACATGACAAAGTGTTACTTTTTACATTCTGTAAAGAGATTTTTTTCAAAGGCACAGTAATTCCTAAAATGGAGAACATCTGTTTTCAAAAGACCCAAATCATGTTCACGGTAATCACGGTCATTTCTTAAGCAATGGGCAGGACCTTGATAAAGAAAGGCTTAGGAAACACGCACTTGGTCTTCTAGCTGCCCTATGAGAAGAGGGACCCAGAGTTCTGGGAGGTGAAGGCTGTTGCACTTGTTAAGACCCCAGCCCAGGTTTGTGCCATGTCTACTCTGGTGGTTCTTTTTTTCTTTATCATTTCTTTGTTTAAAGAAAAATTCAGTGCAACAATTCAAATGACATGGATGTACCTACAGAAAGAATAACCAACCCCACCCTTAACACACAATTTGGTCTATATTGTTTTAGACCTTTCTGAGTCATTTCTCTGCAATTTGCTTCCCCCGGCCAACTTGCTATAGATCAGATACTTTCTTCTATGCGTACCTTCAGATCTAATAGTTTTTTGTCCAGCTCATAGTACTTCCAAGCATGAACAGGTCAAAATGAGGTCTTGCCTTTACTGATGGACATTTGGGTTATTTGCAACCCTTGTAAATAAAGCGGCTCTAGACATCCTTACCCCTGTATTCTTGTGCATGCGTGTGAGCACTTTCTAGAGGACAGAGCCCTAGGAAATGGAATTACTGGGTCAGAGTATGCATATTTTCAAATCTGTTACGTAGATAAATTGATCTTCAAAAGATTATGCTAAATTTATACTCTCTGTAAGCTATAAGACAGTATCTGTTTTCCCACCAACACTAGATATTATAAAAAATGCTTAATTTTTGCCAAAGTTGAGAAACAACAGTGGCATATCATAATTATTATTATTTTTTTTAAGTTTTTTTTTAGTAATCTCTACATCCAACATGGGGCTTGAACTCACAACCCTGACATCAAGAGTCACATGCTCGGGTGCCTGGGTGGCTTAGTCAGTTAAGTGTCTGCCTTCAGCTCGGGTTATGATCCCAGGGTCCTGGGATTGAGTCCCATATCGGGCTCCTCGCTCAGCAGGGAGTCTACTTCTCCCTCTGCCTCTGCCCCTCCTCCCTGCTTGTGTGCTCTCTCTTGCAAAAATAAATAAATAAAATCTTAAAAAAAAAAAAGTCACATGCTCTTCCAACTGAGCCAGTCAAGCACCCCTCGTAATTATTTTTAACTAGAATTTATTTGTGTGTTAGTGAGATTACGCATTCTTACGGTTATTAACTATTTATTCTTCTTTAGTGAATTGCGTGTAGGTTTCTTTTTCCCTTTCAAAAAAAAAAAACCCCCAAAACAAAACACCCTTTCTTTTTCTTATTATGGAGCTCTTTGAATTTCAAAGAGATTAACTCGGGGTGCCTGGGTGGCTCAGTCGGTTGAGCTTCAGCTCAGGTCATGATCTGGAGGTCTTTGGATGGAGCCCTGCATCAGGCTCCCCGCTCAGTAGAGAGCCTGCTTCTCTCTCTCTGCCCCACCCTCCTGCTCTGTTCTTGCTATCTCTCTCTAAAATAAATAAATAAATAATCTTCACAAAAAATTAAAGAGAATAACTCTTCCTTATGTATTGCAAATGTTGTCTATGGCCATACCACCCTGAACGCGCCCGATCTCGTCTGTATCGCAAATATTTTTCCCATGTTTGTTCTTTCTTTATTTGCTTTACCACACAGAAGCTTAGAAACACTCTATGATCAAATTAGCTAATCTTTCCCAGGATTTGTTGTCACTATACTACACTGCCAAGGCAAGTTGTGACAACTGTAGCCGGAGGATGGCAGTTAACAAACGGGGAAGTCATCTAAAAATAAGAAGTTGTAGATATGGGAAGAATAAAGGGGAGAATCTTTTTTCTAGCACAAATATAAATGCTCAACTCCCACTCTTGACAACATGCCTTGGATGAGTTACGGATGTTACACATAAGAAACTAGGGCAAGGAAATACCGGATTACCTCCGGGAAGCCCTGCCAAGCCCAGGGTGGTGGAGACACTGGGCCTTTTGCCTAATCCCTGGCTGCAGTTCCCGAGTGGGAGGGTCGATATGCTATAGGAGTAAGGATTGGGTGGAGGTGTCAAAAAGGTCTTCCCTTCTGGATTCCTGCCTAGCAGACATGAAGTCCTTGCACGGAGAGACTCTGCCAAGAGCTTGGTACCAGGTTGTGAACCACCTTGCCAGCCTTCAATCAACATTCACCAACTGCAAACCAAATGACAACATCTCTAAGAATAAAAATAAGATGCTACCTTGTGTTCTCATCATTATTTATACAGAAGGGTCAAAAATAGCACAGAGAAACCCTCAGGGCTGATTGTCCCAGTGGCCTGCTAGTGATTGGGTTGGTACCTGGGGTCTCTCCAGGAGCACCTGGGGACAGGTTTCCAGCTACTGCTTCCACAATGATCTCCATGTTCCCTGTGTCCTCTTCAGTTGCCGTGGCCTCTACCAGTAGACAGCCTGGGTCAGCAGGCAAAGGTGTGGGGTTCCCAGCAGGACAGGGGCTCTGGACGGGCTCCAGGATCCCACGGTTAGAGAGAGATGGGGGGATCAGCAATAGCTCAGGGCACAGTCCATCCATCTCCCCAGTGTTGCTGGTTGGCTGTGAGTCCAACACGGAGTCTGTCATCACCACTGACTGGTGTTCTGTGGTCTCCTTATGTGCTGAAAAGCCAATGGAAGAGAACCCAAACAAAACAGAGTTAGAAATCTCACTTTCTTCCCTGTTGGTGTGGGGGCACGGCCCAGTGTCTGCCCACTTAGGCATTTCCTTGCATGGCAACACGCCATACCTAGCTAACCTAGAAGTCTTTTTACAACAATGTTCAGAACAAAAAGTATATAGATGCTAATAGGGATCAGCATTAGGAGAGAGCCAACAAGTTTTGGCCAATATATTAAAGACTGAAGGTTATGTTTCTTGGAGCTAAGTGACCTTGGTGAAATCGTTAAGCAATCTGGGCCTCAGTTTTCTTATCTGCACCAAAACTGGGGCCAAGGGATCTCAGAGGTCCCTTCCCCTCCTAACATACTATAATTTCACTGTTCCTTAGTATGGGTCTAAGGCCCTTCCTTCAGGATCTGACCCTGCTGACCTCTCCAGACTCATCTTCCACTTCTCCCCTTAATAGACCTCTGACCCAGCCATATCAATGAGCTGCCACACCCCAGGCTCACCACATCCTCTTTTGCTCCCATACCTTCACACATGCCCCCCCCCAACCTGATGGGCCTTTTCCCCTTCTCCATCTCTCTCATCTGGCTAATCAACTCCCATCCTTTAAGAATCTGCACAAAGGTCACTTTGGCTATGGTTTCTTGACACTGTTTATAGAAGTTACTCTCTCTGGGGTCCCACTGGCACCTTGTACCTAGCTCTGCCAGAAACTCTGTCACACCACACCGTTGTTACCTATCAGTCTCCCTCCCTAGACTTGGAGCTTTCTGAGTGGAATTGACTGACAATATCACTTCACTGAACACAAACCACAACAATCTTCGCAAGTCAGACGGATGAGATTCTAGTGAAGAACTGCTGACACGGAGATGCATCAGAGGAAAGCTAGATTTCTACAAAGATAACAAACCAGTGGTTCCTTAGGTATAAAGTAACCCACCCAGAGAAATATCAAACTCATTGACTATGGCCTCATATTGAAAACACTAGAACACAATCAAGAAATGAATGGCAACTAAACTGCATATCCTGTTTACAGGGCTAAAATTAGCTGAAGCTGAATAATTAGTAATGTATAAGAATGACGGTAATAGCTTCACGAAATTGAGTCATGCCCGTTGAGTGAGGGCTTAGTGCTAGGAAATCAGGTTGCAAGTGAAAACCCTGCAACTCAAAACCTCGGCTCAGGGGAAGGGAGCTGGGAAGTGCACTTCCACGGTCAGAGGGTTCTCTGGAAACCACAGCCTTCACTTACTGAATATTATCACCGCTCTGCGGGGAGCCGAGGACTAGGTCCTTCTAGATGGAGAACCTGAACCGTCAGCCGCTGGAAGGCGGGTGAGGTGGGAAACAGGTAGTCACAAGAGGAGAAATGAGCATATCTTTGGGGCAGAGGCATTAAGGAAGAGAAAGGACAAACTAAGGTGGAGAGAGGGCCTGCGGAAAGAATGAGACCCGAGGCACCCGGGATTTCACCTGCCTTTGGGCTCTGACTCACCGCGTAGCCTCAGACAGACACAGTCACCTCGCTTCCCAGGGCCTCAGCTTTCCTATCTGTAAAGTGGAGGTGATGACAGCGTCCACATCGTTGGGCGGGAGCGAGAATCACAAAAGCCAGCAAATGGGAAAGGCGTTTTTGTAACCTGCAAAGCTTGGGATGGCGCATCGTCATGATTACGGTCCTGAGGAGAGGCAGCGGGTAACCGGGCGGGGTCCAGGGCAGTGACGCGGCTGGGGCACCGGGACTGCTGCTGTGATGCGCCGGGGCCCCGATCGTCGGCGTGCTCCCTTCAGCACCTCCTCCCGAGTGGTCCCGCTGCCCAGGCCCACCCTCATCCTGGGGCTCGAGAAACTTTTGCCTGCGGCCCGCTCCACACGCACCCACTACTACTTCCCGCCCGGCAGCTGCTCACTCACCTCCCGGCCCAGGGCGGGCGGGAGCCGAGTCTCTATGGTCCGCCACGGGCTGGAGCGGCCTCCCGGGACTCCCTTTGTGCGACCGCCTCCGGCCCAGCCACCTCTAGGACTTCGGGGCCGGTGGAGGCCGCTCTCTCTTCCCCTCGTCGGCTGACGGGATACTCTATGGTTTTCTCTGGCGTTTCCCCTCGCCCCTTCCCCCAACCGAGAAGCTCAAGGAGTACCATCGAGAGTTGTGGGGCAGAGCGGCAGGGCCCGCTGGGTGGGTGTGGCGGGAAGTAGGTGAACGAGCGCGGGGGCGGGGCCGAGCGGCGCTTCCCTCAAGTGCGCAGGGCTGAAACCATCGAGAGGGAGGGCCAGAGAGTCATGGCGGTAAGGGGGCGGAGTGACGTGTTATTCCAAACCACGCTGCGGGAGGCGCGAGCTGGGGTGTGGAGGGGGTTTGGGAGGGGGCTTCTGGGAGTCCGACAAGGGCCAGGAGGGGGGAGGGCTTTGTCTGTGGCCTTCCATGCATAGATATATTGGCATTCTGGATTCTACTCTGACCCTCGGCGGTGGTCTCGGCCGTCGGTTCACCGCTCCGCGTGCCCCCTGCGCCCCGCGCAAAGTGGCAGGGGCCGGGAAGGTGTACTAGAAACGACGTAGTCCCCTATTCCTCGGGATCTCTAGAGTTAGACTCGGTCACGTTTTATTGAGGCGGGGGGAGAGGTTCGGGAAAAATCTCCATGGAGGAAGCAGCAAATGGACAGGTCTTCAATTGGAGGGAAGGAATCAATTAGAATGGGCATTCCGAGTAGAGACCTGCTTGAGCAAGGAGAAGGTTGTTTGCATATTTGTACAACTGGGAGTATTAGGCACTAAGAATGAAAGATAGGCGGGCGCCGTGCTGTGGGCGGTTTTGAGTACCAGGCAAAGAAATTTTTACCTAATTCAGGGATCTGTTGAGAGCCAGCCATTGGAGGTGTTGCGGTAGCCAGAGTAATAGGATTGAAACGGACTTTATGAAGAATGTTCTGGATCCCTGTGAGGCGATTTGGTGAAGCAGTAGGTAGAGAGACCCATTAAGATGACATTTCAAGAACTAAAATTAATTTTCAAGGGGCAGTTGGGAGGTAATAAAGGGCTAAACAGGACATTAGCAATTGAGTATGTGAAGGACAGGATATTTGAAGGACATTAATCATGGTGACAAGGCATGAGGTTACTGACAGGTCAGTGGAAGAAAATAGCTTCTTCCTCCCCTGTTCACTCTGGCCAGTGCGCCCCTTTCTATCTCAGCTAATCCCAGGGACCACAAACATTCTCTCCATTATCCTGATGAGAAGCTGGTTACATCACTCTCATGTTTAAAGAATCTTCAGACCTAGTCCTCCTGCAGAAAATGAGATACGAACAGGATAATGAAGGGCAAAATGGAAAGAGGGGCCTGAAGTCTCAGCTCTTGCATTCCAGCACCTCCTCCAGCCCACAGAAGATATTGAAACACCCAGTAGCACTGACCTGTGCTACCTGCACTTGGCTTTTGCGGAAGGGAGCGGGCAAGGGTGAGGAGGGATTGCGGAGTCCAGTTTCTGAACTAATCTTGTGCTTTGTCCCATCTCCGCTGCTCCCTTACCCACAGGTTTTGAAAATGCCTCAGAGCCTGTAAGGTTGAGTGTTTCCCTCTCAAGATGCCCCTCTCAGACTTTATTCTGGCCCTGAAGGACAATCCTTACTTTGGGGCTGGATTTGGGCTTGTGGGTGTGGGCACAGCCCTGGCCCTGGCCCGGAAGGGTGCCCAACTGGGCCTGGTGGCATTCCGGCGCCATTACATGATCACACTGGAAGTCCCTGCTCGAGACCGAAGCTATGCCTGGTTGCTTAGCTGGCTCACCCGCCACAGTACCCGTACTCAGCACCTCAGTGTTGAGACTTCGTACCTTCAGCATGAGAGTGGGCGCATCTCCACTAAGTTTGAATTTGTCCCCAGCCCTGGAAACCACTTTATCTGGTAAGGTTGGGAACCAGGGAGGGCTCAAAGAGTAGAAAAGGAGAATGAGGGGAGCTGGATTTGACCCATTCATTCACCCCGCCTTGACCATTTTTATCCAGGTATCAGGGGAAATGGATCCGAGTGGAACGAAGCCGAGAGATGCAGATGATAGACCTGCAGACAGGGACCCCTTGGGAATCTGTCACCTTCACAGCTCTGGGCACTGACCGAAAGGTTTTCTTCAACATCCTGGAGGAAGGTGTGGGATGGCACAGGCTGGCCTTACATGGGGGTTGCAAGGATGGGGGCATTTGACATCGGAGCAAGGGAAGCTTGGAGAGGAGGATCTCAGCCCAGGGGGCCAAGAGGGAAGCTGTTCTGGCACAGCTCTGCCTAATTGTGCGGCAAAGATCTGAGTTGTAACTTGTCTCATCTTACCCCCTACTAGCTCGAGAGCTGGCCTTGCAGCAGGAGGAAGGGAAGACGGTCATGTACACAGCCATGGGCTCTGAGTGGCGTCCTTTTGGCTATCCACGTCGGCGGCGGCCGCTGAATTCTGTGGTTCTAGGACAGGGTCTGGCTGACCGAATTGTCAGAGACGTCCGGGAATTCATCGATAATCCCAAGTGGTACACTGACAGAGGTGAGCAGCAGTTGGGGTCTTGGCCAGGATGTTTTTGATGTGGTGTCAGAGCAGGGGGAAACAGGCTGGTCTCTGTGGCCAGACAGGCAAATATAAAGCTCTAGCCTAATTCCCAGAAATTTAAGGGGAAAGAAAAGTTGCCGTGGAGGGTGATTTCTTCCCATCCCGAGGTCATCAGGACACCAGGGGGCAGGGTTGGGAATGAATGTGGACTTGGGGGTAGAGTGCAGGAATTCATTTTAGGTCTTGATCCTCTTGGCTGTATTCCTAGGCATTCCCTACCGACGTGGCTACCTGCTTTATGGGCCCCCTGGTTGTGGAAAAAGCAGTTTTATGTGAGTAAGGTCACATTCTCTCTTAATCCGTAAACTGGAGAAAAAAATCGGCCGTGGGGTCAGATAGGGAGTTGAATGTGAGGACCGGGGAACAGGATAAATGTGGGACATGAGGAGCGTTCGACTCATAGAAGGGTTAGGTCTCTGACACCCACCCAGGACGGTGAGGACAAGCATTTGGGCCCGAGAACGGCTTCCCAGGTTGCCCAGCTCCTGTCTTCCCGTCCTCCATAGCACAGCCCTGGCAGGGGAACTGGAACACAGCATCTGCCTGCTGAGCCTTACGGACTCCAGCCTCTCCGATGACCGGCTCAACCACCTGCTGAGCGTGGCCCCACAGCAGAGCCTGGTGCTCCTGGAGGACGTGGATGCAGCCTTTCTTAGCCGAGACCTAGCTGCAGAGAGTAAGTGGGGGGAAGTTTTGAGGAAAGGGGAAGCATTTCTAAATGAAGGTAAATGAGATGCAGGAGTAAGCGAGGAGCAGTGGAAGAAAGTGGAAATCCAGAGGGCTGACCAAAGATGCCTGGGGTTGGCAACAGGAGTCCACAAGAGGCACTGATAAGTCAGGGAATGTGGTGGGGGGTAGAGAGTTTAAGCAGGGTCATGACCAGCCACACTTCTTTATCTCTGCCTTCCTCTAGACCCAGTCAAGTACCAAGGCCTGGGTCGCCTCACCTTCAGCGGACTGCTCAATGCCTTGGACGGCGTGGCATCCACCGAGGCACGCATCGTGTTCATGACCACCAACCATGTTGACAGGTAAGGAGGGGTGAGGCCCTCTGAGGCTGTGAGGCAAGATCCCACCCCCTCAGCGCCTTGGGAGGATCAGGAGGTTCCGAGGGACTGTCATTTCTGGAGGGGGGGGGGGTCCTGGTGGTACTTGTGCCTGTGACTCTGCCTTTCCTGCCTTGTCCCCTTAGGCTGGACCCTGCCCTGATACGCCCTGGACGAGTAGACATGAAGGAGTACGTGGGCTACTGCTCACACTGGCAGCTGACCCAGATGTTCCAGAGGTTCTATCCAGGGCAAGCACCTTCCTTGGCTGAGGCCTTTGCAGGACGTGTCCTTCAAGGTACAACTCAGATCAGTCCTGCCCAGGTACAGGGCTACTTCATGCTGTATAAAAATGATCCCGCAGGGGCAATTCATAATGCTGAGTCTCTGAGGACATGAGAGCAGGCTGTGCTCAGCTCTCCTCTAGATCAATAAACACCTACCACACCATTCTGGTCTGACCTCCCTGTGTTGGTACTTAAGTAAAAAGCAGGGGCCCTCAGGCAGCCACAGAGGCAAGTGCTGGGGGCATAAGCTAAGGCAAAGCTGAAGAAACACTATGGTAAACAGGGAAGTACAGTCTACCATGTAAAGGCATTCAATTTTTTAAAAAATGTGTATGTGTAAAAACATGGATGTATACGAAGTGGGTGTGTGCATGTTATGTTCCCACATGTTCTGCTTAAATGGTGGCATCTACCAGTTTTCCTGAAACCCACCACACTAGCTGGTATGTCAGACCTGTCTTTATTCAGACCCTGGTCTCTTGGGAAAATGGGGCTTTAGAGCAAAACTGGGGCTATTCTGCCACGTGTCAGTCTTGCTAGAAATTCAGAAAGAGCCATACTGTACAGGCTAGGCACTACTAAGCAAGCAAAGAAAGCCAAACAAGGCCAAATCTCTTTATTGCCCCCCTGCCCCCCCAAGTCCCTGCCCCCCACAGTACTGCTAGGAACCATCCTCAGACTCCAGGCTCAGGGGCTCCCTTCGAGTACCAGGACGATAGGCTCCCCGACCCCGAGGCAGGCGGGGGTAGGAGGAACCTGGTGTCCGACCCTTGGAGCGCTCCCAGCGAGCACAGTCCCGAGTCCTGCGGGGTGGGGGACCCTGCCAGTTGCCAGGGCCCTTCTCTTGGGGAGGACCTTCAACCCCTTGGCTACAGGATTCTGGCTTTAGGTCCATGGGCTCCTTGAGGGGCCCCTCAGGAGGTGGCAGTTCCTGGGTGTCACTGGAACCTCTGTGGGCATGGCACTCCCCTCCCTTTAGGTGCCTCCGTTCAGGCTGTTTCCAGGGGCCTCGACTGGCCCGGGGGGGGTCTAGCATAGCTTTCTGGGTCTCGCCCAACCTTTGCTGATTTCGCCCAGCCCCTGCAATCTTCTCACACATGTACTGGGAGGCCATGGGCAGAGGAGCTGATGGGTTGGGTTGGGCAGCTGATGAGGTGGACAGTTCTGTGGCAAGGGCACTGGGTGGCTGGGATCCTCTGGAGGCCTCTATAGCCGACTCAGGCTCCACAGGGGCAGGAGGCTGGAAAGAAGTGCGAAGACGCAGTGAGGGAGATGTAGTTCCCCAAAGCAGGGAACTGCAGGCCTCTCGCTCACTACAGGGGGTGACCACCATCAGCCTATAACCTCAAGGGTAGAACAAAGCTCACCCCAGGGCCATGGCAGTCTGGGAGGAGTGAGAAAGCCTTCCCTCACCTGCTGGAGGCTGATGAAGTACCGGTTCCGCTCAGCCTCAAGGTCTATGATGCCCCCCCGCTCCTGCTGCCTCTGGTAGAGCTGCCTGCGCTCTTCTTGTTGGCGCAAGCTCTCTGCGTTGGGCTGGTATAGCTCCTGGAGGGAAGGGAGCAGAGTAGACAGGAAGTAGACTCGAACCCCTGCTTTCAGGACTGCCCCAGGTGATCTGCACGAGGTGCTTGGGTGTGTCCCGCAGATTTGGGCTCCCAGAGCCCTTGCCTAGTGGGGGCTACAGTTCTGCAGAGAGGTCCCAGGGCGGTCCAGCCCAATTCCAGAGATCCCATTCGAGGCAAACAAGATGCCATCCCTCCCGCCTCAGAGAACGCCATTATTCCTGGCTCAGATGAGAAGGGAGTCCCCTTACCATGGGCTGTTGGGGTTCGGGGGCTGCTTTCAGTGAGGCAAGATCATACACGAGGGGCTCTCTGCACACCGGACACTGCACACCGACTGCCTTCTAAAAACAGAGGAGAACTCCCAGCCCTGCTTCCCAGCACAGGGTGCTCGCCAGCGGCCCAACCCCGTCAGCCAGCCTAATCCGCACAGCGCGGGGACCCAGGGCAGGGGCACACCGTTCAGGGAAGCAGGACGGCGCGGGGCCTGCCTCTCCAGACAAAGATCCGGGGACTCTGAAACTGCACGCAGTGTGTACATAGGGATCTAAGAAGGCCCTTTTTTCTGGACGGAGATGAGCTTTCGTTCAACAAAAAGGTATCTGTGACCCTAAAAAGGTGAGCAGCCACTGGAGTGGGGGGACAGGAAAGGGTGTGAGGCAGGGGGCCGGGGGGGGGGGGCGCAGGGCTGGTGTGCTGACCTGCTTGGTTGCGGCATGTGGCCGCTCCTGCTCCTGGCCTTGAGCCTGCAGCTCATGCTCCATGTGCTCGATGTACCGAGCGAGGCAGTGGCAGTGGAAGTAGTGGTAACACGGTGTTTTGGTAAAGGCCTCCTTCTCCTGAACGGACAACAGACACAGGGCATGGCGCCAAAGCTCTCATGAGTCCTCTGCTGCCCATCCCGGGCTGACCCCAGGTCCCAAGAGAGAACCCCACCTGGAAACCATAGAGGCAGATGACGCACTGGCCGTGGGGGATGTTGTTGTCCGTGAGGATTTCCTTCCCTTTCTGAGAGAAGAGAAGACACTGTTCAAACAGGGAGGCAGGGGCAAGAACTGTGCACAAAGCCTGTCACTTATTCCCAGGAGTGACCACGGGACCGTCTCCTACCAAGCCGGTGTGGTACTTTGTGTTCCCGCCTGTCTCAGTGAGGCTCCCTCTGCCTGGAATCAATCCTCCATGTCCCTGCCCCTCCCACCCCATCCACCCAGCTGCAAAACCCGATTTCACTTTCTCCACACATTCTGTCACCTTTAATACATCTCAGGCATGAAAATGATCTACCTGGGGAGAACAAAATGTTCTGTTGATGCTCCTATCTTCTGGGACACCTTCATTGGTTCACCCCCTCTGATTATCACTCCCCCCAAAAGGCTGTTCTTGGAGGCAGCTTTCAGAAAAAGTCAAGGCATGGACAGCCCCAACGACGGAGAACTCAAAGGCATCAAGTTGGGCTATGAACTAACTCATGTGCACTGCTGTCTGAATAAATTCCACAAAGCTCAGTGCTGCATCGTGGAGGCCGGCCTCAGCGCTATAACGCTCTAAGCCGACCCTCTGACTCCAGGCCGCCCACCTTCATTCTTCTCTGGACATTTTTCTTCAAAACTTAAAGTTGAGGAAAACAAGACCCGTACTTAATTGTGTGTTTGTAATCTCAAACAACAGAAGTTTTCTCTGTATGTGAACTTGTAGCTCGGGATGGTCCCTGTGGATTGCTAACATCATTAGGGTAGAAGCTCTGAGTGAAAGAACCAGGTCTTTTTCAGTCCACTCCAAAGGCAGGCTAGCCTTCAAAGGTAATTCGTGGTGAGACCCTCTAGGCAAGGTCCCTATCTCTGGCTACTTTTGGTTGCCAGTGCCAAGAGAATGCACTGAAACGGGATCAAGAAAAGTACAAGTTAAACAGGAAAAGTCGTTTTCAAGATACTGGCATAAGCCACTTGGGGAAGCTAGAGTACTGTCTTTTGGGGGGGAATTCTTGGAAAGAGAAGAAAATCTTCTTTCTGGACTTAGGCCTCACCTAAACAAGGACTAACTGAATGTATAACTCCAGATGTATTTAAGATTCTGGGCCCACTACCTCCCTTGAGAGAAACAGCTCTCGCAGTTTCCCGAGCTAGCACACCTCTTACCTCGATGAGTTCATAGAGCATGGCGGTACCCAGCCCAGCGTTGGCCACATGGCTCAGTGCCTGTGAAATCCTGGAAAAGGGCAAAGCAAATGTTAGGCCTGCCCTCTCCCCTCACCAGACTGAGCTATATCCTGTTTTCCCTGCTCTGACCGGCCCGACTTACTTGTGGATCTGTTCATCCGAGAGTCCTCGGGGGTTACGGATAGAGATCTGTGGCACCTCATTGGGGTACTAGTGGGAGGAAATAATGTTACTGCTAAAGCACTCCACCCCAGGGCCTCTCCCCTTCCTCCCTTTGCTGCCGTAAAGCAGGGGCCTCACCTGTGCTGGGACCTGAAGCACCAGAGTGAAGCATACATACTGTGAATCCTGGTCTTCTGCAGTGGCAGGGTGCAGGGTGATGTAGATCTCCCACGGTGAAGATCTGCAGGTGGATGAAGTGGGGACCGGGCATGTGATTGAGCAGGAGTTTGAGGACCGGGGAAGATGGGGGTGAAACAGTAAAGCAGGTAGAGGAAGTGAGCACTGGGCTCTTTCTTTCGGGGGCAATTAAAGAAGTCGTCTTTGTCTCCATGAGAACATTTTCTCTGAATCAAGGTTCGTGGATTCTGCATGGAATTCTCTCATTACTAAGGGGACTCCTGCCCACCTCTAGTCGAATACGTACCTGCCGTTTCCTTTAACCACCTGTAGTTCATCCAGATAGATAGACTCTAGCACCTCGACTTCAGAGGGAAGTACCCTAGGGAGACAGGAGGAGACTGACTCACCATTATAGCTCTCCCCGTTAAAGCCTGCTAGAGCCCATGAGGGCTGGCTTTATAGAAAACGGGCAATCTGCCTGAGTGCATGCTCTTGCTAACCTCCATAGAAATGGGGGAAATATGTTTTCTTAAGTTGTCAAGTGGCCAGGTAGGAAGCATGGGAATCAGAGTTTAAGGGACCATTTCTGTCAACAGATGAGGAAATGGATTCCCAAAGGCAGAACTAGAACCAGAGCCAGGTTTCCTGACTCCCTGTTTTAAGTTTCATCGCGCTGCTGGTTGGCCATTTCTCTGACCCAGAAATAAGATGTCCATCGGTTCACATCAAGGTTACCAATACCACCCCTGGCTTTCCCTACACCACTGTTCACATCGATCCCAGCGTCTACACATACAGCCAGTATCAGTTGCCCTAAGCCTACTCAAAGGACATACCAACTGAACAGAAAAAGAGATCGAGGTGGTATTAAAGGCCGTAATGTAGAAGAGCCATCAGCTGTGGAGTAATAGGTACCAATCACTTACCAGCTACATGATCTGAGTAAGTATCTCTGTAAGCTTGAGTCACACTGTCTACCATATATAGATAATACCACCTACTCTCCAGGGTTATTGTGAGGATAAAAAGTTGTTTATGAAAGTACCTAATAATATCTTGGCCATAGTAGCTAGTCTATGTTCTCTTTTCTCCTATTTGTATATAACTTTCTCCCTTGAAAGAAGGAAGGATATAGTTAGTATTCAATGTATTTACGACCCTTGTTATCTGGTTGATTTAGATCAACCTGTTTAGGTCAGGATCTGGTGGTCTTGATGTAAATGAGAGGACATACATGTTTAATTATAGAAATAGCCATTGTAATGACACTGAAGGTTAGTGATAGGCTCAAGTCCATAGCTCTCCCCAGGTAATGCATGTAAAGACGCATGCTTGCTTTCCTTTCTTATACTGTTCTTTCTTCACCAAGAGCAGGGTTGCCCTAGCATGACCCATGTATTACTGGTTCTCAAATTTTCTTTTTAAGTTTTAGACACCTCAAAACATAGAAGAGATAACTGTGGAGTAGTTTTGGTTGACTTAAGTGTGGGAGTCTCAGAGCACAAGCTAGCTGTGAGATCACTACTGCCCTCTCCATGGCTCAAATTGTCTCCTCAGAATCTTACAAGTTCCGCTGAACAAGGTGAAAACGATGAGCCCAGGTGGTCTCAAAAAGGCCAACACTGGCTGGCCTCCCTGAACCAACAAAACACTGAAGTGTAACCTCCATCAAGAGGCCCTTCAATACTTCACCCACCCTAGCTGGGACTTGGGCCCTGGATGTGAGGTATGGAATGGGATGATGGTAAGGTGGTGACAAAAAAAAGGGGGGGGGGGGCAGGGGGATTGTATAATGTCCTAGAACTAAAAACTAAGATGCATGGAGTCAGACAACCTGGATTCCTAGTCATAACTGTGTACCTTTTTAGCAAATCGATCTACCTCTTCAGGCCTCATCTAGGCCCCTCAGGGGCCCACACCTCAGTTACAAAAAGGAGGCTTTTATGTTACAAATCCACCCTGATCCTATCAACTATTCTATGAGTAGATGCCACACCCACTTTTTTACATCTGAGGACACTGACTCACAGAACCTGGGTGGCCTGGTCAGCGTCACACGCTAATAGAATCTGGAGTGAACCCACATTTATCCTATTTCCAATCCCAGAGTCCTTCCAGGTTTTGGTCTCTTGTTGAGAATGCTTCAGAGAAGGACTAGGAGAGCTTTTTGTGAGGTGTAAAGGTTTATTCAGGTAACAGTCCTCATTAGTGCTGTCGGGGAGGGAGACGGCTGAGGAAAGCCTCGGCAGAAATAGGCTGATCCAAGGGAAAGGGGGTCGAAGGCTGGAGGACATCGGTTCCGGGAGGTAAAAGGGAGGTGGGGAGAGCTAATAAGCAGGCATCCTCCGGGACCCTGAACAAATCCACTTCAGGAGAATGGGACGAGTGAGGCCGAAGAAGAGGGGATCAAGCCAGATAAGGCGCAGCCCGAGCTGGCCTGGCCGGCGCAGATCCGGTCTCCTCTCCCATCAGATCGGTGCCCCTCCACCCTCCTGATCCCCAGTACAGAAGCTCTCTTAGGAAGACATGTCAGCGTCTCTGTCATCCTTTATCCCTCGCTCCGCCCCACAGGCCCGCCGTACGGACCGTCCGCGGCCACTACTAGTCCCCCGGACCGGATCCAGGCGGCCAGCCAAAGCCCATGCCCCCAAAGTTTACCAGTCCTCCTCCCCTGCAGCCGCCGACGCAGTCGCCGCCATGTCTTCTCCGGCCCACAGCCGGAACCGGAAATACACTCAGGAAAGTCAGGGGCCGCAAGTTAAAAGGAGGGAGGGAGGCAGGGAGGCTAGCGGCCGTTTCTAGGCAACCATAGACTCCAGGTCCTTAGTGGCTCCTGATGCCCAAGAGACGGTTCCGAAGTGCCCTAGGAAGTGCCTATGGGCGGTCCGCCGTCTCTCCCAACACCTGTGAACGCCTTCGTCCTCTGAACCTCTCTGACCAGTTCCAACGAGTACAGCTGGTAACAATGGGAGTCTAAAGAGACCGGCAGTGAGGGTGGAGAAGAACTATAAGTCAGGCAAAGTCTGCAGGCAGCCGGAAGGGACGGGGCTGAAGGCCAGGGTGGACGTCTCTCGGCCTAAGGAGCTTGAAGCTCCTAGGCTGGGGGTGAGAGAGGGGCTCCGGTCTGCGAAGCGCGCGGGCAGGGGCCGTGGGAGGCGGTGCTGAAGAGGTTGGCGGTGGCAGGAACTTGGGAAAGGCTGGAAGGGGCGGGGTCGGGTGGGCGAGGCTGTATTGAGGGGGCGGGGTCGGGTGGGAGAGGCTGGGTGGAGGGGGCGGGGCCGAGGGGCGAGTCTGGGTAGAAGGAGGGGGAGGGGAGGGGGAGGGGAGGGGGAGGGGAGGGGGAGGGGGGCTGCGTGGAGGGGGAAGGGGGACATGGGGTCCGGTGGGAACGAGGTTGGGTTGGGGGACAGGAGGTGGCTGAAAAGAAGGGAGAACGACAGGAGGCGCTCTCTTTGCTCCAAGATCTTATTTTTCCATCCACTTCGCCCTACGATGTTTTTGACACCTGGATTATTATGAAAAAGGAAAAGGCAAGGTGGCTAACATTAACCTTTCTTCCATGCCCGAACCAGGCCTCCTAGATGTATGGAACTGTCCCTGGAGCTGTAGCCCTTCACCACCATCTCTACCTCCTTCCTTCTGAGGGATCCTGAAACCTCTGTCATGGAAAAGTACCACGTGTTGGAGATGATTGGAGAAGGCTCTTTTGGGAGGGTGTACAAGGGTCGAAGAAAATACAGTGCTCAGGTGGTGAACAAAGAGGGGTATCTCTTGGGTGGGATTCTGTACCTCCAACCACGGTGGAAAATGGGACCAGAATACCGACCTATATTCCTGAGGCACTGACTTCCTCATTCCTCTTACGGAGTATGAGCCCTAATATTAGATTACTTGGGTTTAGATCCTAGGTCCACCACTTTCTAGCCTTCGAACTGTGGACAAGTTACTTAACCTCTCAATGTCTGTTTCCTCATTTCTAGAATGAGGATAATTATGAACAGTATCTGATTGATGGGGTTTGAGGATTAAATGTGATTCACGCTGAATTACTATACTAATACAGTGTCTGGCACCTAGTAAACAATAAATAAATTTTATATTTATTGTTTTTTTCCTCTATCATACCATACTGGAAGAGAGAAACCACCTGAACTCAATTCTTCATTTTTTTCTTCCTTCTCTTTTCCTTGAATCTCTTAAATCTTTACCCGGAGTTTTTTACCCAGATCAGAACACCTCTCCCAGAATCCACTAAAGGGATCTGTCTGGTGGAGGCTGTTTTCTCCTAGGGCAAGTTGGGGGCGGGGGAGGCCTGGATAAGGCCAGGGTACTGTGCGGAAGGGGAGTAGGAGACTAGCAGGTAATGAGAATTTGCTCCAACAATCTAAAGCCTGAGTTCTGGAGCTCTGAGGTGAATGTTTCAATAGTGTGGTTAGGCCTTGACTCTTCTTCATCTTACCACTGACAGGTGGTGGCCCTGAAGTTCATTCCAAAATTGGGACGCTCAGAGAAGGAGCTGAGGAATCTGCAACGAGAGATTGAAATCATGCGGGGTCTGCGGCATCCCAACATTGTGCATATGCTTGACAGCTTTGAAACTGACAAAGAGGTGCACTTCGGTTTTGGGTCACCCTTCCCCAAGAAGAAGGGTCCCAGAAATTTCCTGACCTCAGAATGCATAAATCTGGAGCCATCAGAACCGCCTTCTCCCTGCAGGTGGTGGTGGTGACAGACTATGCTGAGGGAGAGCTCTTTCAGATCTTGGAAGATGACGGAAAACTTCCCGAAGACCAGGTATGTTTCCTGGCTCAAACCTCTCCCCTCCCCTGACCTCTTTTCAGCTTAAGGACTGGTAGGGAAAGCTGAGGGCACTGAGAATCACCATTTTGAAAACTCCCAAGGAAAATACAAGAGTCTGGGTGTATGTGGAGACAATGTGGTGTGACAGGAAAGTATGTGAACACTGGAGCCAAAATCTCGGAGTACAAAGGTTGACCCTGCCACTTTCTAGCTGGATCTTCGGGGGCAAGTTACTTTAACCTCTTGGTGCTCAGTTTCCTGATTTAGAAATGGATGTAATTATAATGTCTGTCGCATGAGGCTAGTGTGAAGATGAGTGAATTAATTCATGTAAAGTGTTTAAAAGAGTGCCTGACATGCAGTATTCAACATAGTTAGCTATTATTATTATTTTTAAAGATTTTATTTATTCATTTGACAGAGAGAGCATAAGCAGGGGGAGCGGCAGGCAGAGAGAGGGAGAAGCAGGCTCCCCGCTGAGCAGGGAGCCCAATGCAGGCCTCGATCCCAGGACCCCGGGATCATGACCTGAGCCGAAGGCAGATGCTTAACCAGCTGAGCCACCCAGATGCCCCTAGTTAGCAATTATTAATGCTGCTGCTATCACTAGGCACCTTTAGTGTGTGGTACCAGAGGGGGCAGGAAGGGATAAGGTTGTGGTTAAGGCAGGATTCACCAGCAAGATCTAGTGGTTAGCAGTGGGATGGTTGAACACATTCTCCAGCCACACTTGTTCTAGAGATTTCTCTGTACCCGAGCGAGTAGACCCCCCTCCTCAGGATTTCCTGTTGCGGCATGCCATCTCCCTCTGAGCATTATTATTTGTAAGTTATCATCTTGCTCATTTTGTGTATCTTATTCATTTGACCACTTCTCTTGAGAAAGAGGACTTTGTCTTGTTTAATAACAGCTAATGTATATTGAAGGTTTACTAAGTGCCAGCCACCATTCTGAGCATGGAATGCTGTAACTTAACTTAATCCTTGCAGTAACCCTATAAGGGAGGTGGTGGTATTATCGTCAGCCTATAAATGACGCATCTGAGAGGCACGGGATAATTTGCTCATCCATGGTCATTTTTCTTCAATGAATGAATGAACAAATGAAAGAATGAATGAATGGGGGGGCAAGAACTAAGGAAGATGTCATGGGAAGCTCTGGAAAAAAGAAAAAGTAGAGATCACATCAGTAATTTAGGGAAGTGTCTTTGGGCTTGTCAGTAGGCTCCTTCCTCTGACCTCTCCTTTCTTTCTCCCACCTGTTTGACCCCTAGGTTCAAGTCATTGCTGCCCAGTTGGTGTCCGCTCTGTACTATCTGCATTCCCACCGCATCCTCCACCGAGACATGAAACCTCAGAACATCCTTCTTGCTAAGGGTGGTGGCATCAAGCTCTGTGACTTTGGGTGAGGAGACTGACCTTCCGTCTCTGCTTCTCATTCTGCAGGGAGTCTCAGACCATATGCTTGACTTACCTAGGCCTCATTTTAGAAGCCAAGCTGGAGACTGGGATTCCTGTTGGATCTTTAGGAAGGTGCTCTCTGTGTGGGTTTGGGATAGCTCACACAATGATAGGTAGTAGTCACCAGGCCTAGTTTGTGTATTGATTACGGTCTCTCGTCCCATTTCCGTTCCATCATCTCCTGCAGATTTGCCCGGGCGATGAGCACCAACACGATGGTGCTGACATCCATCAAAGGCACACCACTCTATATGTCTCCAGAGCTGGTGGAAGAGCGTCCATACGACCACACCGCAGACCTCTGGTCTGTGGGCTGCATACTGTATGAGCTGGCTGTAGGCACCCCTCCCTTCTACACTACGAGCATCTTTCAGCTGGTCAGCCTCATTCTCAAGGACCCTGTGCGCTGGCCGACCACCATTAGTCCTTGCTTCAAGGTAATGAACATAGAAAGGGAGATTACTTGGCATCAGAAACCTGTCTTCCTCTGCCTCTGTTCCCTTTTCCAAAATCGGGGGCAAGATTTTGCTGTTACTGAATGAAAGCAGGAGTTGGGCCCAGCTGCCTTGCTTTTCTACTGCAGGGGCTGATTCTGGGAGGGTGTTCTAAGGTCCGCCAAACCTGGGACTAGCAGCCCTTCCTTGGGGCAGGTTATTCTTTATCACAATGAAAAGGTAATTTCAAGCCACCAGGGACAGATGCTGTCCTTTTACACAGTCTCTATTCCACTTATTTCCTATCAGATGCAAGGTCCAGATGATATCTAGATTTGCCCACAGAACTTTCAGTCTTCCTGAAAGAAAGAATCTTAAGACATTCCGACAGCCAGAGCAAGTGGGGCCAGCTCAGCTATTAGGGACAGGTGACAGAGGTGGTGCCTATTGATTGCAGCTAAGTCTCAGTGGGCGAAGGAGGGTTGGAGGGAGGGAGGAAAAAGAGTTGACCCTTTTTATTTCTTATCTAGGGCAAAATTTGGACCCTCAATGGAATTTAAATGCAACCTTTTCCCAGAGTGCCGTCTCATTATAATTTTCCCTTGCTCTAAGATGAAAAGGGACAAGTTTCTCCCCAACCTATTTAGTTGGGGAAGCTCAGTAATTATCAAAAAGAATCTAAACAAAAGAAACTTGAGTGGGTGATAGGCATAGGATATTCCATTCTCCCTTAGGCATCTTCATTCAGCAAGAGCCACAAATGACACCTTGCTTTAGAACAGTGGTCATCATCTACCAGTACCTTCTATTCCCATTTTAGGCCCAACTGAGGATTTTCCCAAGGATACCTCATAACAGATGTACCCTTTTCAGAGGCAGTCTCCCTTCCCCACCACCATCTGAAGACTTGCTGAAAGATTTCTGTTTTTGTGTGCTCCCAAACCTATCTTTATGCAATGACTTGTGTGTGAGTGTGCATCTGTTCCTACCCAGCTGCAAACAAACCCACAATCAGAGGGAAGACACAGTGAGCCATTTGGACCCCTTTGAATGTTTGCTTTCTGAAGATGATTGTGAAGGTGACAGAATGTCTCTGGACAGGATGTGGAGCTCTCCAGGAGGGGAGGCAGTGAAGTCTGTTCCTGGAGCCAGGGAAATGAGGCCTAAGGATAGGATTAGAGAGGATGTGGTTAAGACCATCCAGTTTGCTGAAGGAATGGACTCAGGAGTCTTGGTTTCCTGCTTCTGCTGGTGACTTAAAGAGAGCCTGTAGGAAAGCAAAGACCCATGGGGTATTTTTTTCTCTCCACAGAGCTTCCTGCAGGGACTGCTCACCAAGGACCCCAGGCAGCGTCTGTCCTGGCCAGACCTCTTACATCACCCCTTTATAGCTGGTCGTGTCACCAGTGAGTCCTTATGGTCCCCAGGGCTTTTGCACTTCCCTGGGCTCTTTCTAATCTACTCCCTTCCCCAGCGTCTGGATGCAGTGCATCTGCTTTACCTTACCAGCTTGAACTTTCTTCCTAGCCCTTTGCCTAACCTTTGCCAGTTCCCTTGCCACCCCACTTCCTCTTTGCCATGTTGTCAAGATGGTCTCCTTCCACAGAAGCCTGAGGACACTGATGTCGTCTCTGGCGCAGTGGAGATGGTGGCGCAGCTCTAGCGTGATCATGCATTCTCCCTCTTCCTTCCCTACAGTAATAACTGAACCAGGAGGCCCAGATTTGGGCACCCCATTCACCAGTCGCCTACCCCCAGAACTTCAGGTCCTAAAGGACCAACAGGTGCATCAGCTGGCCCCCAAGGGCAATCGATCTCGCCTCTTGAGACAGGCCTGTAAGCGCATGGCTGAGGAGGCCAAGCAGAAGGTATGTAGGACAGAGGGGATAGGGGATATGACTGGGGAGGTTGGAGAAGGAAGGTTGATGAAGGGCCATGAATAGGATTTATGCTGCCCTAAGGCAACCAAATAGTTTTGATTCAGTGTCTCCTGCCCACTTCCCACAGAAACACCAGAACACAGGACCTGCCCTTGAGCAAGAGGATAGGACCAGCCAGATGGCTTCTGGCACAGCCCCTCTGCCTAGACTAAGAGCCACTCCTCAGGAACCAGGCCTCTCGGCTGAGATCTTGGCCTCAGAAATGAAGAGCAGCTGGGCTGAGTGGGGGGCTGGAGAGGCCCCCCCTGCACCTCGGTGAGGAGGGGGTAGCCAGGAATTTATAGGCTGAGGTATCTTGCAGATCTTTCACTTTTGCCAAAGCAAATACAACATGGTGCCGGTCACTAGCCACCGCCTCATGGGGACAGGGCCCTGGGAGTCTGAGTCCTGGGTTCTTGAATTCTGATTCTGGCTATTTTCCTGATTCATCAGGAATCGTGGGAATTTTCCTTTCTCTATGCCTCAGTTGCACATTAACTGAGAAGGAAAGAATTGTTTCCATGCAAAAGGGAAGATTATTTGAGTTGAGAGCTACAGGTGAAAACTGCCAAGGTAGACTTGACAGTAAGATCCAAAGTGGAAGGGTAGTCAAGGATACGTGTGGAGTGGTCAACATCCTGTCCTGGCCATATCCTAGAAGAAAGCTCTCCCCTATCCAATCCTGTATGGCTTGTTCTTCATTCTTATCTTGGACCTAGAGCGAGGGACATGTTAATGAACCCTGAGCCTCACAGGTCAGTAGGAGCCTCCTACTCCCTGTTCCTCTGGCAGGGAAAACCAGATCACTCAGGATTGTGAACGAGTTCTCCCAGAACTGAGGCCAGAGGTGGTGGGCCAGCGGAGCATTGATGCAGTGGACCTAGAAAATGAGGTAAGCCATAGAGGCTCCACTTGGCCTTGACCCTGCCATGGGATGTTGGGTCTGGGTAGATGTTTTTCTAGAACAGTGATTCCCAACTATCCCAAGTATGAGCTCCCCTTCTGTTAAAAATTGATTTCTTATTATCAGTTTATAGATTTTAATTGCATAGCATCTGAACAGGTAATTATAAAAAATTAGAACATACGGGTAAAAATGAAAGTCCCTCTTGAGCCTTACCCCAATCCCAGTGGTGTCTGCTGTTATTAGTTTTGTCTTTCTTCTTCCAAACTTGCTGAATTTTTAGATACGTACATGCACACACAGAAATCTGTAGTTTGGCTGCTTTTTGTTACTGAGTTCACACCACATGTACTGTTTTACATCGTGCCTCACTTACCATATGATCTGTTTTGGAGATCCTTCTACATCAGAACATGTCATTTTTAGGGGGTTTTAACTTTTTATTTTGAAATAGTTTCAAACTTAAAGAGTAATTGTGAGGCTGCCACAAAGAATTCCTGTATACCCTTCACACAGATTCACCAACTGTTAAAATTCTGCCACATTTGCTTTATGATCCTCTCTCCCTAGATATCTGCATATGGGTAAATCCTCTTTCTTGAGTCATTGTAGGGTAAGATGCAATCTGTCTCTTTACCCCTAAATACTTTAGTGCATATCGCTGAAGAACAAGATCATTAATCTACACCACTATAGTATAGTTACAGAAGTCGGAAATTTAATACTGATGTGATTCCGTTACTTCATCTACGATCCATATTCAAAGTTTGCCAGTTGGTCCAATAATGTTCTTTATAGGGAAAAAAAATTTTCCCAGCCTATGCTCCAATCTGGTGTTAGGCATTGTGTTTAGTTGTTATACTTCATTAGTTTCCTCTAATCTGGAATAGTTCCTAGTTTTGTTTTTCATGACTGACAGTTTTGAGGTACAAAGGCCAGTTATTTTGTAGAATGTTCCTCAAATTCATACTTCCTCATCATGAGGTTCATTTATGCAGTTTTGGTGGGAATATTGCATAGGTGATGCATCCCCAGTTCTATAGTCTTTTTAATAACTTCATAATATTCCTAAGATGGATGTGCCATGATTTATTATTCCCTTACTGATTGGCTTTATGACGTTTCCAATTTTTTTTATTATAAACCATGCTGCAGTAGACCTAATTGTAGG
The DNA here is from genome assembly GCF_009762305.2 of Zalophus californianus. NCBI lineage: Eukaryota > Metazoa > Chordata > Mammalia > Carnivora > Otariidae > Zalophus > Zalophus californianus. The sequence continues at coordinate 176,294,566 of NC_045597.1, forward strand.
TATCTCTTTATGAACACGTGCCAGTATTCTCCGAGAGACTTTTCAAGACCCCTCACATACGGCCAACTCTGCCTTTGTAAACTGGTTGTTGAAACATATATATCTGTGCCGAAGAATTCACTGGTTCTTGTGTTTACTCCATGATTCCCCAGGTTGGGTGCTACTACCCTTAAACCTGACACGCTCCTCTTTCACGCCCCTATACCTCAGGAGCCAGACAGCGACGATGAGTGGCAGCACCTGCTAGAGACTGCTGAGCCTGTGCCCATCCAACTGAAGGCCCCTCTCACTCTGCTGTGCAATCCTGACTTCTGCCAACGCATCCAGGGCCAGCTGCATGAGGCCGGGGAGCAGGTAACGGGCACATGTAATGGGATTTTAGACTATTGTAATCACAGATGAGGCGTTAAAAAACTTGAGGAGAAAAAGAAAGTTTGTCCCTTTTCAGTTCTCTTTCAATTCATCTATTTAATTCAAGATTTGCTAGCTTCCTTTAGTAACACAGAAAGAACAGGCCTCGGCTCTCTCAATTAAATAAATCAATCTTTAAAAAAAGGGGACGCCTGGAAGGCTCAGTCAGTTAAGTGTCTGGCTCTTGATTTCGGCTCAGGTCATGATCTCAGGTTTGAGAGACCCAGTCCCGCCTCTGGTTCCACACTCAGTGGGGAGTCTGCTTGAGTTTCTTCTCTACCTCTCCCTCTGCCCCTCCACGTCCTGAGCATGCACGCTCTCTCTTTCTCTCTAATAAATAAATACATCTTTTTTTAATAAAGATTTTGTTTATTGTTTAGAAAGAGAGAGAGAGATAGCAAGAGAGAGCATGAGTGGGGGGCAGGCAGAGGGAGAAGCAGGCTTCCTGCTGAGCAGGGAGCCCGACACAGGGCTCGATCCCAGGACCCTGGGATCATGACCTGAGCCTAAGGCAGATGCCCAACCGACTGAGCCATGCAGGCACCCCCATAAGTAAATAAATCTTAAAAAAAAAAAAAAAACCCAAAACAGGCCTGGATTTTCTCTTTCTGAAGGGAAAAGCATTCATTTAGAGCAGGGATTGGCAAACTCGGATGGTAAACGTTTTGGGCATCAAAGAGCAAGAGGCAAAAATGGAGGGTATTATTAAGTACTTCTGGAATGAGAGAAAGCACTTTTCCACATAATTTTTATTGATGATGATGTGACCAGCACTGGGTGTTATACACAACTGATAAATTACTGAACACTACATCTGAAATTAATGATGAACATATGTTGGCTAATTGAATTTAAATAAAAAAATTTTGTTGATGAAATTAAAAATATAGATATGTGTATAAGAGCTTCTGATACAGGTATACTAATGAGAAGAATGAGATTCTTTTTTAAAGGACAACAATTTGCTTAATTGGCATTCATAATTAGTGTTGTTTATTCACCAATTGAGGGACATTTGAATTGTTTCCACTTTTTGGCTTTTATGAATAATGTCGCCATGAACATTCACATGGAAGTCTTTGTGTGGACGTAACGTTTTCTTTTTTCTCCCTTGGATATCTAGGAATTGCTGGGTTGCATGGTAATTTATATTTACCATTTTAAGAAGCTGATAAACTATTTTCCAAAGTGGCTGCCTCATTTTGCATTCCCATCAGCACTGTGTGAGGGTCTCTGTTTCTCCACATTCTTGCCAGCATGTATTGTCTGTTTTAATCACAGCCCATTCTAGGGAATGTGAAATCGTGTCTTATTGTCATTTTAATTTACATTTTGCTAATAACTAATGTGGAGCATCTTTTCATGTGCTTATTAGCCCTTTGTATATCTTCTTTGGTGAAATATCTATTCAGTTCTTTTGCTTATTTTTAAGTTGGGTTGTTTGTTCCCATGAGTTGTAAGAGTCCTTTGTATATTCTGGATAGGAGACCCTTATCAGATATGTGGTTTGCAAATATTTTCTCTCAGTCTATGGTTTGTCCTTTTATTTTCATAAGAGTGTTTTTTGAAACACAAAAGTTCTGAATTTTGATGACGTCCAATTACCATTTTTTTTCTTTTGTGGATTATGCTTTTGGTGTTATATGGAAGAAATCTTTTCCAGACCCAAAGTCTGGAAGATTTTCTCCTATGTGTTTTCTAAAAGTTTTTTTAGTTGGAGCTGTAGCATGTAGGTCTCTGGCCCATTTTTTGAGTTACTTTTTATATGTAATGTGAGGTAGGGATCTAAGTTCATCTTTTTGCATGTGGCTATAGAGTCGTCCCAGCACCCTTGGTCCAAGACTCTCCTTTCCCCATTAATTGTCTTGGCACCTTGCACCTCCCTTCTGGGCCTTCCACGCTGTCCTTGTAGTGGGTGGTAACTTCATTAGGGAGGCAGGAGAAAGGCTCTGCCTCCAGGGTGAGTCTTGCGGAGTTGGAATTCCAGCTGAACTACTCTTCAGCTGTGTGATTTGACTCCTTATCTAACCTATCTAGAAGATTTAGTCTTCTCATCTGTAAAATGGATAATTGTTTACTCTGCACGGTGATTGTAAAGAATAAATGAACAAATAAGTGAAAAGATTTAGAAACAGAGGATGACATATTATAAAGCACTTGATGTAAATGTTATTCTTGTTTGAAGAGTAGTTTTTTAAAGAATAACCGTTTAAAAGTATCATAGTGCCCTTTCTTGCAGGTTATATATAAATAAGTGATGGACTGGATTTGGCCTGTGGGTCATAGTTAGTCAAGTCTTGATCTAGAGTTAGATAATTCATTTTATCTGTTTGGAGTTGAATGACATTGTTTTGTGTCTGTTGTTTTAATACTTGGAAGTATGTGCGCGCGCGCGCACGCGTGTGCGTGTGTGTGTGTGTGTGTGGGCGCACGCGCGTGCATGCGTGCCTGTGTGTGTGTGTTTAAGGCAAAGGGCTGGAGAAGGGAGGGAGCAGATAGGAATGGCACTGGATCCCACAGAGACTGAGGGGAGGTCCCCTTTCCCTTGGTCACTTCCCTGGCTCTTTCCCTTTTTCTCTGTTTCCTTCCCTGGGTTTTAGAGTCCCAAAGAAAGGAGTGAGAACATTTGGTCTGCTTTGCCAGCTCCTTGGGGACTGGTATTTGTCACTCTCCTTTTCCCTCTGATAATATCGATTACTATTTGTTTCCCTCATGTCACCCAGATCCTGAAAGGCATGCTGGAGGGTGCATCCCGTATCCTTCCGGCACTCCGAGTCCTGAGCAGTCTTCTGTCTAGCTGCAGTGACTCCATTCCCTTGTACTCCTTCTGTCGCGAGGCGGGGCTCCCCGGGCTCCTGCTCAGCCTGCTCAGACACAGCCAGGAACACAACAGTATCCAGCAGGTAAGCCCTACGCCGGGGGCCTGGGAGCCTCGGAAGACTTATATAGGAGTTTCTTCACCTCGGATCTCTCTTCTTCAAATTTCCTCTTCTTCAGTTTCTTCACCTTGGATTTCTATTCGGCCCCCGGCATTTTCTTTTCTTTCCTCCTGTCTAGTTAGTAGATCATGAGTTGCAAACTCTGCTGCCCTCTGAGGCCAGACAGATCCTGTCAGGTGGGGAAGTAGAGTCTGTGTGACCATATGAGTAGTGGGGAGTACGATAAACTGGAGAGCTTGTGCCCAAGCTGAATGGGACATCCCCTCAGCTCCAGCTCACTGCTGCCACATGGGGGAACATGGGCCCCGTGTCACCAGATCTTCCAGTTTTCTAAGAGAAGCTAGAAATCCAGATTTGTATGCACAGTTTCCCAATCTTTAGAGCACTGTGTTTTGGAATGTTAAATCCTAGGCTTTCGTTGCCCTGCTTTTATAGAACAGAGTACTGAAATTCAGAGATTCGCCAACTTATACGCAGGCACTAACTTGTAAATGGTCGCAGGGACGATGAGTGGAGGAGCTAGGATTGAGGCTCAGTGTGTCTGAAGCTGAGTCCCTCCCTCCCCCTACTGTGTTCTGCTGTGGCCAAGCTGAGAGGACAGAATACTGAAATGTTTAATGGGGCCTCGGCTCAGGCAGCTGAAAGCTGCATTCTGCTCACGAGTACTAACCTTGAGTGTTTTTAAGGAGTTTAAAGAAGAATTTGAGCTATTTTGAAAAACAGCCTCCTAAACTCCCAAATCCTATTCCAGCCACACAGGACACGTTTTCAGGCTGCTTATTGCCCCCTGGCCGCCACTTTGTGACCTCTAGATTTCTCCTTTCTGTCTGGACGCTCTCTTCCCTCTGCCCCTTCCTGTTTGGTCAACCTGCCCTGGATGTTGGACTTTTGTTTGTTTGTTTGTTTTTTTACTGCTTTTTCTTTTTCTGTTTCTATCCTCCTCATTGCCCTTACTTTCTGTCCTCTTGCCTGGCAGCAATGTTGGTATGGGACCTTCTCACGGGACCTGATGGCTGTGATTCAGGCCTACTTTGCCTGCACCTTCAATCTGGAGCGGAACCAGACAGGTGACAGGTGGGATGAGAGCCAGCTTTGCTCCGTTGGCCACTTTGGCTTCAATTTCTACCCCTATTTCTTTCCCTCTCTGTTAGGAAGAGGCTAAGTAAGAAGAAGCCAACAGGTTAGGGATCAGCTGACTGACCACTGAGGGTCTAGCTAATCCTCCTAAGGACCCTGAGACCCCTCTATGTTCACCCCAAGGCTTGCAGGTTCTAAGGGTCACCATACACTAAATGGAAGGGTCACAATATGAATAACCTAGAGAAAATGGCAAAGAAGGGGCTAGGAGGGTGTGTATAGAAGACTGTGTGTGTGTTTAGCAGGGGAGAGGGGAGGGAGCATTCTGAGATGTTCCTTTGCAGAGATTCTCCTACCTGCCCAGAACTGACCCATTTACCACATGTGGGCTTTTAGAGAGATGGGCAATTTTTTCCCAGCCTACAGGTGTTTCAGGAGGCTGCCAGCCTCTTTCTGGACCTGTTGGGGAAACTGCTGGCCCAACCAGATGACTCTGAGCAGACCTTGCGGAGGGATAGCCTTATGGTAATCTGCTCCCTTGTCCAGATTTCTGTCTTTGATGTATTTCCCCGTGTTTCTCCCTTCCCCTGTCTTATAACTATACAGGATTAGGTCAAGGTAATACAATAGACATTTACTGACTATGTGCCATATGAGTAAGAGAAAGTCCCCATCCTCAAGGGACTAGAAATAGTCTAGTAGGGGAGATGAAAAATGATCAAGGACAATAGCGTGAGAAGTACATTAGAACTTACATAAAACTTGTATGAAATACAGAAGCACCACTGAAGAACATATGATTAATGCTACTTGCGGAGTCATAGAAGTCTTGAAGGAAATCATCTTTGCTAGGATTTGAAGAACTCATAGAAGTTTGCCAGATGGGTGAGGCAGGAAGTAGGGAGGACATTCCAGGCAGAAGAAGTAACATATATAAAGATCTAGAGGCATTAAGCACTGTGGCCTATTTTCAGGGAACCACAAGTTGAAGTATTCCTTTTTAAAGAGCCTTGCAGATGGGCTAGTATTTCCCAAACTTATTTGGCCTGTGGACCAGTAAGCTAGTGGGTTCTCATCCCTGGACTGTGGAGATGAGGGACAGGAGAATGGAGGATTGAGCAGGAGGATAGCTGAGTTCTGACTGATCTCAGAGGAGACAGAGAGGAACATCAGCAAGGAAGTAAGCAATTGCCTAGTCATTGTTCAAACTGGCAGTGGGGGACACAGCTCTGGACTGCATTTCTGCTTCCAACTAGCAGTCCATTCAAACTCTTCTAGTCTGAGAGCCTATTTTAACATCCCTCACCCTTTCGAGTCAGGAAGCTTTTCCAACGCCTAACCTAAATTTTGGCCATCGGCAACTTATGTTATTGGCCAGCATTTATCCTATATGTCATTGTGCAGCGAGTACATAGGGAGTTTGGAATAAACACCCCACCTCCCGAAATTCTGAACCAGTAGGACTGGGTTGGGAGGGACGCAGGAATCCCCAGGAATCCTCATACTCATGGTCCATAGATAACACTTTGAGGAACATTATCTAGGAGGCAGCTGATCAGAGAATAGAAGGATTGACACCTAAAATTGCCATTCTTTAAAACGTGAGGGTGATTATAATGCATTTTCTGTGCGAGGAACACTTTGAATGGCACTGCTGGTCCCTCTGGGTTTTCTCCTTTTTGCTCAGGTTCTCTGGGGGATTCTTGCTCCTTACCCTAAGCCCCGTCACTTTTCTGCTGCCCTCATGTCAACCTCGCCCTTGTCTCCCTTAGTGCTTTACTGTTCTGTGTGAAGCCATGGATGGGAACAGCTGGTCCGTCTCCAAAGCCTTTTACTCCAGCCTGCTGACGACTCAGCGGGCGGTCCTGGACGGGCTGCTCCACGGCTTGACAGTTCCCCAGCTCCCTTTCCACACACCCCCAGGTAACCAGAGTAGGGTGCGGAGGTTCTCTTGACTCCAGAGCAACTCTGGCTCTGCGCCCCGCCCCACCCCTGCCTCGACTGCCATTGCCTTGAATAACTCCTGGCATTTAGTGAGCGCTCAGGAACTAACTGTGTGCTGTGTGCTAGAAGAATGAACCGGGAGCTGAGAGAAACGACCAGACCACACCCTGCGTTCTTTGCCCTTTCTCCATAGGAGCCCCCCAAGTGAGCCAGCCGCTGCGGGAGCAGAGCGAGGGTCTGCCTGGAGCCATGTCCTGTGCGTTGGCGGCCGTTTGCACTGCTCCGGTGGGGCTGCCCAGCTGCTGGGGAGCCAAGGAGCAGGTCTGAGCTGCAGTGTCTGCTTCCTCTCGTCCGGGTTGCTGGAGATGAGGAAGCTGGCCTCAGTTTCTCAGAAAGGCAGAAAAACGAGCATTTATACTCCTCCTTACCCTGTACTTCCAGGAACAGATGCTCCTACCCTGGGTCGGGGCCACTTGTAGAACATGATGTCACCTAAATCCCAGAGCCCTTGGCCAGCTGGTTAGAGAGCACGGTGACAAACCGTCCGTGTGGCAGGGTGGCTGACCCGAAGCCACCCGTGATGCTTCCTCAAGGGCTCAGGATTTAGATTTCCTACCCCCTTTTTGGCCAGCAACTCTTTCCTCTGTACCTGCCTACGCTAGGGCTAAACTAGGCCATGACCTTTGGTTCTCCTCTGGCCATGAGGACTGGGGATGGGATGGGGTCTGAGGTTCCTGGTGAATCTGAGGGAGAGTGGCTAGCAAGGCGTTGAGAAACCTGATTCGTTGGAGCTAGGAGAGGAATAGGATGGGAATCATGGGAATGCGATGGAGGCTTCATGTATGTTCCTACAGATCTCCCGGCATTTGGCGAATCAGCTCACTGAAGACAGCAACCAACTGAGGCCGTCCCTTATCTCTGGCTTGCAGCATCCCATCCTGTGCCTCCACCTTCTCAAGGTACTGCCGGTCCAAAACCCTTGGGACTTCAGATTTCTTTTCTTTTTCTTTTTTTTTAGAGGGGGAAGGACAGAGGGAGAGGGAGAATCTTAAGCAGGCTCCGCACTGGGCGTGGGACTCGGGGCTGGATCTCATGACCCTGAGATCATGACCTGAGCTGAAATCAAGAGTCGGACACTTCACTGACTGAGCCACCCAGGCGCCCCAGATTTCTTTTCAATCCCCAGGACCGAGAGAGAGAGAGAGAGAGAGAAAGACACTGAGAAAGACAAGAGACCCCAGAGGGTCCCTTTCTGCTTTTAAATCTATTCCACTGAGATGGCCTCACTGTCAGCCAGTCCCCTCCAGAGCCTAGAAGTAGCCTGATCTCACTGTCTTATAGCAAGAGGTGGAAGTGGCCTGGATTTCTCTACTACCTCCACAGTGGATGCTATAGATCTGTTGAGAGGTCAGCCTGCTTCTCAGCTCAGGGGCTGCTCAGCCTCGCTGATTGCTTCCGCCTTCCTCAGGTTCTCTACTCCTGCTGCCACGTCAGTGAGCGCCTGTGCCATCTTCTAGGGCACGAGCCCCTGGCCTTGGAGTCACTGTTGATGTTGGTCCAGGGCAAGGTAGGCCAGCAACACAGGCGAGTATATCGTGGTGGCCCCGCCGTCTCAATCAGAAGTTGCTCTGCTATCTAGGGTTTCCTTTGTAGGTAAAGGTAATGGATTGGGAAGAGTCTACCGAAGTAGCACTCTACCTCCTCTCCCTTCTTGTCCTCCGGCTGCAAGATCTACCTTCTGGGTAAGTCACGAAGTGGGGTCTCTCCACTGGAATCTTCCATCCCCACAGCTCACCCTGTTACAGAATATGGGGGAATGGCACCTTGTAGCCTATCCTTAGGAGGGATTGGGATAGAGAGAGTGAAGTCTTCTCTGCAAAGAGCAGAGCTAGCTTCCCACCAACTCTGTGTCTTGGCAGTGGTCGTACAGCCTCTGTGGAGAGTGCCGTCCAGCAGGGAGGGAGGCCACTCGCCAGCCTCCTTTCCCCTGGCTGCACCCTTTGATGTATCTCCTTTTTCCAGAATGGAGAAGCTGGGCAACGAGATTGCTACTCTGTTTACCCGTTCACACATCGTCTCTCTCGTGGTGAGTTTTCAGCTCTCTTCTTCCTCCCCTTTGCACCCCGCCGTCCGGCCCTTCGGGGAGTACGGGCGTCACTGTCCCAGTAGCAGCCGGTCCTGAGGCCGTCCGTGGGGCCGGACAGAGATGGAAATCCTCTCTGCCTGTCCTGCCTGCTGTGCAGGTTCAGACATTCCTTCTCCTCTGACTCCTCTCAGAGCGCAGCAGCCTGTCTGTTGGGACAACTCAGTCAGCAAGGGGTGACCTTCGACCTCCAGCCTGTGGAGTGGATTGCGGCAGCCTCACATGCTCTGTCTGCCCCTGCAGAGGTGAGGCGGGCCAGGGAGGACACAGACCTCTCTGACCAGACCCAGGACTCCATTCAGGGGAAAAGACTGTAGCGCCAGCCTGCCTGGGGCAAACCAAGGGGTGGGAAGGGAGCCAAGGGGTCTTTCCTTTCCTCTGTGTCTGCCCCCAGATAACAGCCCCCTCTGAGCCCAGACTCGCAGGCAAGGAAGGAGAGAGGGAGGGAGACCCGAGTTACCCGAGGATGAGACCTCCCTGCCTGCTCTAGTCCCCTCCTCCAGCAGCTCCTGCTCCTGTTGTTTAGGTCTTTTCAGAAGCTTCATCTCTTCCCCTCTGCCTGCAGTTTGCACTCCCTGGCCCCCTCCTTCTCCTTAACTGAGGTGGAAAAGGTGGCTGGCATCCTGAGAACTCTTCAGGAATCCCATCCGCCGTGTAGCCTCCTTTCCGCTTTCTCCTTTTCCAGGCCGTCCGCCCCCCCTCCTTTTTAGATACTTTGGAACCTGTATTTCTCTCATTCTGTAAAAAGAAGGATAGACTTCATATTCAGATGATTGTCATCCTTACAGACACAGAATTCCTTATAACTTAGAAAGCACTTCACATGTCATCCCACAGCATGCTTGAAAGAGAGACCACATGAAATGTAATGATACTCACGTCCTTTTTCCAGATGAAGTTGAACTTCAGAGAGGTGGTAGGGATGGCGTTCCCATTCATCCAGGAGCCCCAGTCAGAAACCTGGGAGTCCTCATAGACTGTGCCCCCTGCTCCATTATTCCGCCATCTAGATGGTTCCCCCAGGCCCCAGGTGCTCTGCCTTCCTGTCATCTCTCAGATCTTTTGCTGCCTGCCACCGTCATGCCCTGCTGTAGTTTGTGGGCATATCATCGATCTTGCACTGTGGCACTTGCCTGCTGAAGGATCTCTTTTCTAGACTCCCTCCTCTCCAGTCCATTCTCTTCACTGCCACCAGAGTGAGCTTTCTTAAAAGTCCAGTCATTTGTTCAACTAGTAAGTATTTAGCACAGAAATATGTATTGAGGACCAGACACTATTCTGGGCTCTGAGGATACTGCAGTGAATAAAAGAGACAAAAATCTTGCCCGTGTGGACATTGTATAAGTCTTCAGTGGCTTCGCACTCTTTCCGGGATAAAGTCCAAACTCCTTTACCTTCTCCTCAAAGCTCATCTATTTCCTCTGGGCTCTATATTCTTGTTATACCAGGACTTACCACTTCCAAAGGTCACGTATCATCGTTCATGAGCTGCTTTATTTATGCTATGCGTTCTACTTGGAATGCTGTTCCTTCCTACCACCTCCTTCTCTTGACTGCCTTTTAAACTTTTAATTCATCAGTGTTCTACCTCCAGAAGGTAGAGTTAGGCCCTCTCCATTGTGTCTCCACCCCCACCCCCACCCCCAGCCTCTTGTCTAGCAAGTATCTTCCTACCCCACCAGTCTATGTGTCTTTGGGGCAGAGGTAGTCGTTGAATGAACAGTCAGGAACCAAGACTCCTCTAAGTCCAGAAGAGCTCTCCCCACTGCCCTGGGCTGAGGAAGAGCTCTTTCTGCCTGACCAGGAGTTGCATGCACAGGACCTGCATTCTCCCTGCCTCTCTCCAACAGGTCCGGTTGACCCCACCAGGTGGCTGTGGATTCTACGACGGCCTCCTCATGCTCTTGCTGCACCTCCTCACCCAGGTATGGGTGCCTCCTGGGCTAATGAGCCGCTAGACAATAGGAATGAAGAAGCAACCCATACTCGCCTCTTCTGTCAAATTAGGGTGCTCGTGATAGCCTTCGAATGGGCCTACCTGCCCTCAGCATGGACCCTTTCAGGGGAATCACCTCAGGATTCGGTGGGGGAGGAGAGCCATAATTCCCTGGTTTCCAGCAGACACACACATGGGTTAAGATGTGAGAAGAAAGGAACTCAGACAATAGGGAAATCCCAGGTTTTTGGGAAAACAGAGGAATTATTTCTAGGACTCTCTTTCCTTGGAGGTCAGGGATGAGAGTGGGGGGGGGGGGGAAAGGCATTTCGAGGCCTGACTTCGACCTCCCTACCTACCCTCCTTCAATTTCCTCTCCAGCCAGAGAAGGGTAGCCTGATAAGGGATGTGGTTAGCTCAGAAATGTGGACCGTTCTGTGGCACCGCTTCTCCATGGCCCTAAGGCTCCCTGAGGTGGTGTCTCCACAGGAAGAGGAGCCGTCGCTGTCTAGGCCACAAAGCCCAGAGCCAGACTGGACACTGATCTCACCCCAAGGTATCTTTCCATCGGCACGGCCTCCGTTGTAGGGCCACAGTGTTGATCCCTCTTCAAGAGGAGGAGATTGCCGTGACCGTTGCCGCCTGGGAAGAGGATGGCGTGGGCCACGCTGGGTGGGAAAGGGACTAAGCAAGTGGAAGCCCCAGGAGCCCTGGAGAAGCAGGAGCACCTGGGCCTCTTGCCTGCTCCACTGGGTCTCCATTCTGGGTGTTTCCAGGCGTGGCAGCCCTGCTGAGCCTGGCCGTGGCCACCTTCACCCAGGAGCCCCAGTTATGCCTGAGCCACCTGTCACAGCATGGAAGTATCCTCATGTCCACCCTGAAGCATCTGCTTTCCCCCAGCTTCCTGCATCAGCTGGGCCGGACGTGAGTCAGAGCTGGAGGAGAGAGTCGGTAGGGCAGGGTGGGGAGGGGGAGTCAGGAGAGCTGTGGCTGAGAACATGAGCTATGAGGGGGGCAGTGGGATTGGTGAGGTTGGGCAGGCGGAGCCGGGATTTGAGAAGGTGGAGAATGGTAAAGGGCAGGTGAGCAAACCGAGTCGGGCCTTCCACGCTGCCCTCCTTAGGCCTCACGGGCCTGAGTTTCTGCCGCTCGTGGTGCTGTCTGTCTGCCGGCTCCTCTGCTTCCCCTTCGCCCTGGATGTGGACGACGACCTCCTCGGAGGTGTCTTGGCTGACTTTGGGGCCTCAGAAGTTGCAGCCCACCTGCTTCAGGTACTTGGGAAGCTTCTCAGGCGCGACAGTTGGGGAGGAAGATGGCCAACCCTGTGTACTCGAATTCACTTGCCAACAGCTCCAAGGCTCTCGTGGGCCCTGGGGAGAGTGGAGGGTCTGACTCCATCTAAGAGCTGGGAGTGGAGAAAGCATCCAGGCCTGAGCAGAGGCATTGTTTGGAGCTGGGGCTGGCACCCCGCCCCCTCCATCAGTCCCTCTTCTGGATCCGTTGGAGCTCCGTGGGGAGGACATCCCAGTCTAGGCACTGGAGACTCAGCTCCTCAGCCAGGAATCACCTCTCTGGCAATTCTTGGCGCTAAGCAGTGGGCCTCTGAAGGCAGAGCAAGCTCATCCTTGCAGAGCAAGGAATGATCTTGCACCTGTTCTCCTGGGCTCCACACTGGGTCTCACGTGGCGGGCTTGGGTCAGGTTTTCCGGTTCTCTGTGGTATTTCGCAGCATAGCTTGGCTTTTCTCTCTGCCAGAGCTTGGGCTCCTTCGAGCTACCTCACTGCAGTGAGTGCTCCCTCTCCCTGAACCCCTTTTGCCTACTGCCCTGCCCCTCTGTCCCCAGGTCTGCTGCCACCATCTTCCGCTGCCTCAAGTTGAGTTGCCTGTCAGTCTCCTCACACGCCTGGCCCTCACGGATCCCACCTCTCTCAACCAGTTTGTGACCGCGGTGGCTGCCTCCCCTAGACCTGTCATCTCCTTCCTCTCAGTTGCCCTCCTGGGTGACCAGCCACTGCTAACCTCCGACCTTCTCTCCCTGCTGGCCCACACAGCCCGAGTGCTGTCCCCCAGCCACTTGTCCTTTATCCAAGAACTCCTGGCCGGCTCTGATGAATCCTACCGGCCCCTGCGGAGTCTCCTGGGCCACCCAGAGAATTCTGTGCGGGCCCGCACGTACGGGCTCCTGGGGCACTTGCTGCAACACAGCTTGGCCCTGCGTGGGGCGCTGCAGAGCCAGGCGGGGCTGCTCAGCCTCCTGCTGGTGGGGCTTGGAGACAAGGATCCCGCTGTGCGGCGCAGTGCCACCTTTGCTGTGGGCAACGCAGCCTACCAGGCTGGTCCCCTGGGGCCTGCCTTGGCTGCCGCCGTACCCAGTATGACCCAGCTGCTTGGAGACCCTCAGGCTGGCATCCGGCGCAATGCCGCGTCGGCTCTGGGCAACTTGGGGCCTGAGGGGCTGGGGGCAGAGCTGTTACAGTGCCAAGTACCCCAGCGGCTCCTAGAGATGGCGTGTGGAGACCCCCAGCTAAATGTGAAGGAGGCCGCCCTCATTGCCCTCCGGAGCCTCCGACAGGAGCCCTGCATCCATCAGGTACGCCCCTGGGGACTCGTGGACCACGACGGTGGGGTTGTATTTCACAACATTTTTCTGAGGTAGTCTTTTAAGGAATTGGGACACCCATAAATCCCCCTGTCCGGAAGTGGGAGATGACAAACTCATCTCCCATCTCCCACCATGGGGAAGGGAAGGAGTACAGGGGAGGGCTCCGATGAGTGGGAAGTGCCTGGGGTCTCAAGGACCAGGCTTTCTGTCTTGCTGTGTGGGGTGGAGGTGAGGACACACTAGGCCATGTTGAGGCTTAGTGGGATTTCATCCCGGGAGCCGTGAAGCAGCTAACCATCTTTTTTCAGCCCTCACCCTGTGACAAGCAGCATGCTAAGCATGTTACCTTTGTTACTTAGTTGAAGCTATTGTAGTCCTCATTTTGCAGGTGAGGACACTGAGGCACTAAGAATTTTAAGAACTTGTCCAAGTTACAAAGCTAGTTTGGGGGACTGGACTTCTGAGCTCAAGGGTCTGAATCCTGAGCCCCATACCTTAACCACTGCTTCATCCTGCTTTTTCTGCCCGGTATATGAAATAGCCGAATGGAAATCACACATCTACCTATGATAAGGCTAAACATCCAAATTATTATAGCGCAATGTGGTAGCATTGGATGGTGCATGTGGGAACAGACATTTTGACAGGATGGCGATGGTATAAATTATAGGGTTTTCTGGCAATCCCTGGGGGGAAATAATGAAAAGGATTCTCAGTGGTAACGAGGTTAAGGCCCACTGGTCAGGACCTACTGCTGGGAATCCCACTTTTGACTGCGTGTCCGCACAGCCTGTATTACCCTTCTTGGGGCCAAGTCCGTGGATCCCTCGGTGCCTTGATTTCATGGTGTATAACCGAAGCAAATGGGAGTAGACCTCCGGTCTTGATGAGCCCCATCTCCACCGTTTCTCTTTCCCCACCCAATCTAGACTGAGTCCCCAGAAGCCCGTTTTCTTTTTCTTTCTTTTCTAGAATGGGAATTGCTGGGCCATGTCGTGTTCTGTCATCTGCTCTCTGTCCCACAGGTGCTGGTGTCCCTGGGGGCCAGTGAGCGATTAGCCATGCTCTCTTTGGGGAATCAGTTACTGGCACCCAGCAGCCCCCGGCCTGCCTCTGCCAGACACTGCAGGAAGCTCATTCACCTCCTGAGGCCAACCCACAGCATGTGATCTCAGATTCCTGCGGTCCGTCCTCCAGCCTTTGTGGCCCCCTTATTGCCAACCTCTCCTTTTTCTACTATATGAGCCACCAACTCAACCAAGAGCTAAGGAGACTAAACAAAAGAGATAAGCTGCAAGTCAACTATTTGAGAACAAGAAACTAGAAGAGATTTCTGTATAAAGCTCCCTCCTTTCCCCAGATACTGATTTCAACCAGTAAACCTCATTGATGTTGGTGCCAGAGAAGATTCCTTCCTTTTCTACATCGAAGGCTTTTTCTCCGATCATGTGCCTTTAATCCCAAGAACATGCCTCCTGGACATCAGGGAGGCATCTTCCATCTGAGAGCTCTCTTCCTTTCTGGAGCTCCTATAATCCCTCCAGCAGGTTCCTGCCTTAGTGCACTGCCCCAGGACAGTGATGAAGACAGAGCCTGTCTCCTCTCTAGGTGATAAATGCCATCAGTCCCTGCTGGTGGATGGTTCTCTGACCCGTAGCCCACATTCCCATCCATGGGTTAGGGTGGAGAGTCTTTTCTTTCTTTTTCTTTCTTTCTCTTTTTCTTTCTTTCTTTTTCTTTCTTTCTTTCTTCCTTTCTTCCTTCCTTCCTTCCTTCCTTCCTTCCTTCCTTCCTTTCTTTCTTTCTTTCTTTCTTTCTTTCTTTCTTTCTTTCTTTCTTTCTTTCTTTCTTTCCTTCCTTCCTTCCTTCCTTCCTTCCTTCCTTCCTTCCTTCCTTCCTTCCTTCCTTTTTTCCTTTCCCTCCCTCCCTTCCTGCCTGCCTGTCTTCCTTCCTCTTTCTTTCTCCCTCTCTTTCTTTCTTTTTCTTTCTTGCCTTCTTGCCTTCCTTCCTTCCTTTTTTCTTTTCCCTCCCTCCCTTCCTGCCTGCCTGTCTTCCTTCCTCTTTCTTTCTCCCTCTCTTTCTTTCTTTTTCTTTCTTGCCTTCTTGCCTTCCTACCTTCCTTCTGCTCACCCTTCCTCTGTTTGTAAACCCTTGTCATAAAAGGTATACCTCACCTTACTTGGAGCTGCCAGGGTAAGAGGTTGAGGGACTCAGCTCCTCTCTCAGCTGCCGTGTTGTGTTGCAAGCACTTGTGTCCTGTTCACAGAAGATCCTGTTTGGGAGCTTATTTATTCTATCTCTTTCTGCCTTCCAGCTTCTTCCAACCCAGAGGAGCTACATGTGGCCACCTATTTCCAAGCCAGGGCCAGTGGAGCTGAAATAGGGAGGGATAGGATTAAACAGAGAGGTACATTGGATTGCTTTGTGATCTCAGCCTTACTGATGAGTTTTGATGTTTGGTGGAATTTCAATGTTTGGGAAGCCCAGCTGCTTGAGAAGGGCAGCTGTTTATCGACATTGTGCATTTTACCAGAAAGAGATGTTTGGCAGACCCATTAGTTAGAGTCGTGATCCAGCTGGAAACATACTAGAAAGCTTAAACCTTGCAACAAGCTTCCCAGAGCCCTGATTTCTCCATCTGTAAAATGGGGAGACTACTTTCTGTCCTTCCTAAATTCCAATTGTTTTTTGAAATGAAAGATGAGTAAAGTGTCCTTAATTTTTTTTAAAAGGTTTTATTTATTTATTCATGAGAGACAGAGACAGAGGGAGAAGCAGGCTCCCAAGGAGCAGGGAGCCCAATGTGGGACTCAATCCCAGGACTCTGGGATCATGACCTGAGCCGAAGGCAGCCGCTTAACCATCTGAGCCACCCAGGCGCCCTGTCCTTAATTTTTTTTTAAGATTTTATTTATTTATTAGAGAGAGAGAGAGAGAGAGTGCGTGCATGTGCACGCGCACACGCGAGTGGGAGGAAGAGCAGAGGGAGAGGGATAAGCAGACTCTGTGCTGAGTGCAGAGCCTGAGCCCGAAATGGGGCTCAATCTCATGCACCTGAGATCAGATCACGACCTGAGCCAAAATCAAGAGCTGGACACTCAACTGACTGAGCCACCCAGGCACCCCATGTGCCCTTATTTTTATAAGTAATTTGATTTAGCCCTCATCTTCATTGTGCATTGTCTGTTTATATTCTAGCAAAAATAACATTTTTTTTTTCTAGAGACCACCATAATTTCCTCCTATCCAGATTATTTCATTCGGTTCACCATTGCGTCCTTTCTCTGTGCCAGAGGTACTGTTCTAGGCACTGGAGATAAAGCAATGTGTGTTCGCCATAGAGTTTCCATTCCGGGCGGGAAGACGACTTCACTTACTAAAATAAGTGAATTCTGCGTAGCATGTAGAGAGGTGAGAAAAGCTCTGGAGAAAAATTAAGCACAACAAGAGGATGAGGAATGCTGAGTTGGATGGTCAGGTTAGGCCTCCCTGAGATGACCTTTGAGCAAAGACTTGAAGGAGATGAGGCAACGAGCAGGGCAGCTATCTGAGGGAAAATCTGAGGCAGAGACAATAATCACTTCAAAGGCCCTGAGATAGAAGCATGCCTGGTGGGCTTGAGGAGCTGTACGGAAGGCCAGTTTGGATGCAAGATGTGAAGAAGGGGGAGAATAGTAGAGAAGAGCACAGGAAGATAGTGGGGACCAGATGTTATAAGCCTGCAGACCTAGTACTTTGAGTAAAGTGGGCATCTATTGGAGAGTTTTGACAGAGAAGAGATGTGATCTACCTTATGTTCTGAAAGATTACTCGTCATTGTCGTGTCGTGCGTGGACTGTAAGGAGTGGGGGGCGGGGCTGGGAGGCAGGGTGGCAGCTTAGGTGGCTGCCGTGGTACCAGTGGGATGGTGAAAAGTAGATTTTGAATATATTTTGGACATGGAGCAAATAAGATTTTTTAACTGATTGGATGTGAACAAAGGAAAGTAGACAAGGATAACTCCCAGATTTTTGGCCTAAGCAATTGGGAGAACGGAATTGCCGTTAACTAAATGAGGAAGGCTATTAGTGGAGGGGTAGTGGGTGGGAAAATTCAAGTTCAGTTTTGAACGTGTTAAGTCTATTGGAAATTTTTTTTTTAAGATTTTATTTATTTGACAGAGACACAGTGAGAGAGGGAACACAAGCAGGGAGAGTGGGAGAGGGAGAAGCAGGCTTCCCGACGAGCAGGGAGCCCGATGCAGGGCTCGATCCCAGGACCTGGGGATCATGACCTGAGCGGAAGGCAGACGCTTAACAACTGAGACACCCAGGCGCTCCAGCTGGAAATTTTTAAACACACAAAAGTAGAGACATGAATTCAGTGAACTCCATTATGGTTCCAACATCTGCCATATCTATTCTTTTTCTATTCAAGTATTCAATTTTATTTTTTTTTCCCTTCAAGTATTTGAAAACAAATCTTGGGAAACATATAATGTTACCCATAGTACTTTGGTGTATATCTTTAACAGATCAGAACTTCTGTTTTTGTTTTTAACAAAACCACAGTACTTCTCTAAGACTTGTCTGGATTCAGGCAAATACAGTATTGTATTTTAAAATCTAGACCTCTTCCCCCTAAAAGATGAACTAGGAAGAATTACCTTAGGAAAGAATTATTTTTTCCCCCAAATAATTCATTAAATACTAGCTAGAAATACCATGCTTGCCTGGTACATAAAAAACTTGATGTAGCGAAATTAAATATACAAACTTTTTAGGTTCTCACATAAAACAATAGTTAATCATTTCATGAGGAAGCATAATAAGAAAACACGTTTCCATCCTTGGGAGCATATAACCTAAGGGCTTATAAATATGTAAACAATCTCACTTCATTTTATATCATTGTACAAAGTGCTGAGAGGATTTGACATGAATGGTCTGAGTAGTGCCTGGAATTCAGAGAATGTCTGGAAGGTTTGAGGATTTATGCCTGTGTTTGGTTTTGCACGTGTATGAGAGTATATGTGTTTTAACTCTTCTGGGGTGAGAAGCAGGTTAACGTTTTCAAACATTAAAAGTAGAGGGGTGCCTGGGTGGTTCAGTCGTTAAGCCTCTGCCTTCCACTCGGGTCATGATCCTGGCGTCCTGGGATCGAGTCCTACATCAGGCTCCCTGCTCGGCAGGAAACCTGCTTCTCCCTCTCGCACTCCCCCTGCTTGTGTTCCCTCTCTCACTGTGTCTCTCTCTGTCAAATAAATAAAATCTTAAAAAAAAAAAAAAAGGAGAGAGAATGGCATAATAAGCTCCCAAACCCTGATCCCACAGATTCAGCTGTTACAAACATTTTGTCAAACTGGTTCTACCTATTCCTTCTTAAATTTTGTCATTGTTATAGTTTAAAAAGCACTCTATTTTGAAGTAATTTAAAATTTAAAGAAAAGTTGAAAGAACAGTTACAAAGAACTTGCATACACCCATCACCCAGAGTCACTGATTAACATTTTGCCACGACTGGTTTTACAATCTTTTTCTGAACTCTTTGTTAGTAAGTTGTAAATATCATGTCCTTTTACCTTTACATACTTATGTGGCAATTTCTTAAGATCAAGGATATTCACTTATATAATCACAACATGATTAGCAGAATCAGGAAATTTAACACTGATATAATACTATTAACTAGTGTGCTACCCATATTCAAATATTGTCAATTGTTCCTATATATATATATTTTTTCAAAATGGTTATTTTTTTTTCAAATTTCTATTTAAATTCTAATTAACCTATAGTGTAATATTTGTTTCAGGAGTAGAATTTAGTGATTCATCACTTACATATAACACCCAGTGCTCATCACAACAAGTGCCCTCCTTAATACACATCATCCATTTAGCCTAACCCCTGCCCACCTCCCTCCAGTAATGTTCTTTATACCAATTTTCTTTTCCTGGTCCAGGATCCAACCAAAGATCATGCTTTGTGTTAGTTGTGTTGTCTCTAATCTAAAACCATCCATCATCTTTTCCTTTGCCTTTTTGACATTGGTTGACATTTTGAAGAATACAGGCCAATTTGGGTATATCTGATGATTTCTTTGTGATTTGATTCAGGTTATACATTTTTATTTTTATTTTTTTTAAAGATGTTATTTCTTTATTTGAGAGAGAGATAGTGAGAAAGAGAGAGATCCTGAGCAGTGGGAAGGGGCAGAGGGAGAAGCAGACTCCTCACTGAGCAGGGAGCCTGACTCCAGACTCCATCCCAGGACCCTGGGACCATGACCTGAGCCAAAGGCAGACGCTTACCCAATGAGCCACCCAGGCACCCCAGAGGTTATACATTTTTAGTAGAAACACTATGTAAATGGTGATGTGTCTTCTATATCTTTATCCGAAGCTAATGATGTTGCTTTTTCCTATTATTGGTGAAGTACCTTTGATCACTTGGTTAAGGTGGTCTGGGCAGATTTCTTTTGATGTAGCTTTTTTTTTTTAATAGACTTTATATCTTAGAACAGTTTTAGATTTACAGAAAAGTTGAGCAGATAGTAGAGAGAGTTCATATGTTATGCTCCTCCCCTACAGTTTCCCTTATTATTAACATCTTACGTTATTATGATACATTTGTTATAATTAATGAACTGATATCGATATATTATTAACCAAAGCCTGTATTTTATTCAGATTTCCTTAGTTTTCTTAACTGATTTCCTTTTCTGTGCCATGATCTCATTACACGTTACGTTTAGTTGTCTCCTTAGGCTCCCCTGACTATAATGGTTTCTTAGAAGTTTCTTGTTTTTGATGAATTTGTCAATTTTGAGAAGTACTGGTCAGGGATTTTTTAGGATTCCCCTCTATTGGAATTTGATGTTTCTCATGACTAGACGGGGTTATGGGTTTTGGGGAGGAAGATCACAAAAGTAAAGTGCCATTTTCATGACCTATCAAGGGCGCATACTATGTATCTGATTTCTGACTGTTGTTGTTGACCTTGATCACCTGGCTGAAAGGTGTTTGTCAGATTTTTCTACTGTTTCTACTTTTGCCCTACTCCACCCTTTCCACCTTTCCTTACTGTGCTCTTGGAAAGAAGTCACTTTGCACAGCCCATACTTAAGGAATGAGGGAGTTATGCTTACCCTCCTTTAGGGCTGAGAATCTACATAGTATCTACATTTATTTGGAATTCTTCTGCACAGGAAATTTGTGTATTTACTGTGTTTATGAACATATTGAACCATTTATTTATGCCAGGGACTCATACATATTCGTTTTATACTTTGGGTTATAAACCACTACTACTTTATTCAGTTTTGTTGCTCAAATTGTTCCAGCTTTGGTCACTGGGAGTTCTTTCAGTTAGCTCCCATGACACACACCCACCAATGTGGTTTTTCTTTCTGGCACTACAAAATGCTTCAGGCTCATCTTGTATATTTCTTACCCCAGTCCTGGAATCAGACATTTCTTCAAGGAGCCCCTGTTTTTTTTAATGGAGAATGGTATTAGAAAGTAGG
Organism: Zalophus californianus; assembly: GCF_009762305.2. Taxonomy (NCBI): domain Eukaryota; kingdom Metazoa; phylum Chordata; class Mammalia; order Carnivora; family Otariidae; genus Zalophus; species Zalophus californianus. Next base: position 176,315,125 of record NC_045597.1, read on the forward strand.
ACCTGGGTGCTAGGTGTGCTCATTGCCTCTAGAGTGTTTGCTATCAGTATTTTAAAGCAAAAGCAAACCCCGGGCATCATGTCTAATCGCTAAAAAATATCTGTATGTGAAAAATAAGAGTATTTTCTTTTTTAAAAGATTTTATTTATTTGACAGAAAGAGAGTGTGCACAGGCATGGGGAGCAGCAGAGGGAGAGGGAGAAGCAGGCTCCCCACTGAGCAGGAAGCCTAATGTGGGGCTTGATCCCAGGACGCTGGGATCAGGGCCTAAGCCAAAGGCAGACACTTAACCCACTGAGCCACCCAGGCGCCCCAATAAGGGTATTTTCTTAAATAACCAAAATGTCAAAGTAATCTAGCTGCCACAATAAATTACCTCAAATTTAATGGCTTAAAATAAGAGACATTTTTTCTTTCACAGTTCTGGAGGCCAGAAGTCCGAAATCAGGCTGTCTTAAGGACCTCCATTCCCTCAGAAGGCTCTACGGAAGAATCCACTTCTTGCCTCTTCTATCTTCTGGTGGCTCTAGGCATTCCTTGGCTTGTATCCACATCAGTCCAATCTCTGCCTCCTTGGTCACGTTGCCTCCTCCTCTTTTCTTTTCTTCCTTTTTTTTTTTTTTTTAAGATTTTATTTATTAGAGAGAGCACAAGGTGGGGGAATGGTGTGGGCTCGATCCCAGGACCCTGGGATCATGACCTAAGCCGAAGGCAGACACTTAACCGACTGAGCCACCCTGGTGCCCCTTCCTTCTCTTTTCTGTGTCTTCTCTCTGTCTGTCACATCTCCCTCGGCCTCATGAAGGACACCTGTTATGGGACTTAGGGCCCATTCAGAAAATCCAGGACAATTCCTTAATCCTCTCAAAATCTTTTTGCCATATAATACTTACAGGTTCCTGGAATTAGGATGTGGATATATTTTTTTGGAGGGGGCACCATTCAGTCAACTGCATAACAGAATTAATAATGGTTTCCTAACATCTTTGTTCTTTATGTCCCCAGTCCATATTCAGATTTCTCCATTGTCTCAAAAATATCTTTTACCTTTTACAGTTGGTTTGTTTGAATCAAGATCCAGACAAGGTCCACTCACTGCATTTGATAGTCTCTTAAGTCTCTTACAATCTAGAACACCTCACTTTTTTTTTAACTCTGAAATTGTTGAAGAAATGAGGTCATTTGTCTGTACATTGACCCACATTCTGGATTCGCCGGATTGCTTTCTTGCAGTGTCATTATGTCCCTTTATTTCCTATAAACTGGAAGTTGGAGCCAAAAGCTTGATTAGATTCAGATTCAACTATTTTTTGACAAAAATACACTACTTCCTAAATATTGTATAGTTCAAATTGCATCACATTAGGAAACATAATTTATAGCTGTCCTGCATTTCGTGATCTAAGATTGGTTAAAATCTAGAGGTGATCCTTCCAAGGGTAAAATTCCCCCAATCAATCCTCTAATGGTTTTAGCATCTGTCAATACTGTTGCTGAAGTCAATTATTCATTAAGCTTCCTTTGCACTGGTCCAGATTGTTTTCATTAGGTTAGCTTCACTTTTATTGTGCCCTTTATTTCTGTAGCCTACTGTTTAGAAAAGACCTTTTCACCCTCCAGCTCTCTTCCGATTTTCTTTTTCTTTTTTAAAGATTTTATTTTTATGTGAGAGACAGAGCACCCGCCGCAGGATCAGGGGAAGGGCAGAGGGAGGAGAAGCCGACTCCCTCCTGAGCAGGGAGCCCGATGTGGGTGGGGCTCGCTCTCAGGATCCCAAGATCATGACTCCAGCCGAAGGCAGACGCTTAACTGACTAAGCCACCCAGACACCCTTCTCCTTTGATTTTCAAATCCATTAGGTCTAGGGACATCTGGGACTAAGAGCATCCAGGGCACAGTCTGCCTTGCCTAGGGAGATGATGAATTGAGTCAGTGTTTCCTAAAGTTCATACCTGAAGCCCATAAAGCAGGTGGTTGTAATAGTACTCTACTGAGTAGATTAGAGTTAGGAGAAAGTGGGTTGGAGGGAAACAGTGGATCTGGCGGTGTCTCCTTTCCTGGGGTCAAATTCGAAAGACTTCTGCTGAAAAGGACTACTAAGAAACTTCTTTAATAAAGATTTGATTTTAGAGGAGCGAATTTAAGGCATGGACAAAGAGTTCATTCAGGTGAGGTGGTATCAAGGCCCAAAGAAGAGAATCCTGGAATCCCAGAACATAGTCTTTCACGGTGGTGGGGGCGGGGGGCGGTGGTGTGTGTGGGTGTGGGTGTGTGGTGTGTGGGTGTGTTTTAATCTCAGGACTACATCTCCTGGAATCCCAGAGCGTAGTCTTTCACGGTGGTGGGGGGGGCGGTGGTGTGTATGTGTGTGTGGGGGGGATGTGGGTGTGTGGTGTGTGGGTGTGTGGGTGTGTTAATCTCAGGACTACATCTCCCAGAATTCCGCTCGCTGGGTCTCACGCGCTCTGAAGCGCCTGCGCATGCGCGAGCAGGTGACGGCCTGCCTTCCCAGGCCCCACAACCCCCGAGATTCCGCGCGCCTGCCTCCCGCCCGCCCGCTGCGATCGCCCCTTCCAGGCCCTCGGTCTGTCCGCTGGGGGCGCGCGCAGTGCCTGGCAGGCGGCCTCGGCGCCGGCGGCTGGGAGCTCGGGTCGCGTGGCGGTGCGTGGTTGCTAGGGGCGTCTCAGGCCGCCCGCTTGCCCAGCAGGCCGAGGGAGGAAGCCCCGCGGAGCCGGCGCCGAGCCGGGGCGAAGCTGGGTCCGCTAGGTGAGTGTGACGGTGAAGCCGTGGGAACGACCCTCCGCCCGCCGACTCTCCCGCCCCTCCCTCATGCCCGGGTCCTTTCACGCGGGTCCCCAGCCCCCCGGCGGCTCCCGCCCCTGCCCCGCTTCCTGCCCGCCACCTCTCCATCTCCAGGGAGGCGAGGGGGCTGCGGCCTTCCACCCGGTCGGGTCTTGGCGCGTCCTCGGGAACCTTCTCCCCCTCCGCCACGCCCCGTGAACTTAGCCCTGCCTCTGGGTGCCTGAACCCTGCAGCATCTCCTCACCCTGGGCCTCCGTGCCTCCTCTTTCCCGCCGCGCTGCGGTTTAAATTCTCCTCGCCTGGGTGTGAACCCAAGCTCCTCTCAATTCGTAGCTGAATTGAACATGAATACCCACTTTTTTCTTTCTCCATCTTCAGTAGCTGTAGGGAAATACTTTCCTAAACTGTAGAGTTTCAAACAGAATTTGAGATCTTGTAAATTTAACTCTTCATTTATGCACCCTTTATGTAATCAGTCATTCAACAATTTTTTACAAATATCGGCATATATTTAGTGAAGCCAGGGCACTATGGAAGGCGGTGGGGTGATAACAGTGGTGAACAAGGCACGCATGTCTTCCCGGAGCTTATAGTCTAGGGTTTAATCAAGTAAACAAGTATTTGCCATACTGTGTGGTGTGTGCTCTGATAAAACATTAGAAAAATAGTTAACCCGGACTTGCCTAAAGTATATTATCCCCATTCCCTGGTCTTCACATTCTCATTCTGGATCTAGGAAATATTTTAATCATTCTTTATGGAGTCATTCTTGCTCTCTCAGATAGTCCAGCTCACATCTTCCTCAACTTCATCACCTGTTGATTTAGCCAATCAGCAAGTAGCTGGGGGACTTTTTGGGATAGTGTTCTGTCCATCCTTCATTTCTTGCAGTAAATACTGGGACACTGCATGAGACCTACCCCCTTGACGCTGAGAAAGTTACCAGCTGCTTATTGGTTAGGCTGGATGGAACCTTGAAAAATTATCAAGCGTCCTCTGGGAATAAAGAAGTTGAGAGCACACTCCAGAAACAAAGTAGCTTTAGAAAATATACAGCAAGGCCTAAAAAGAGAATTGAAAACAGTTTGACAGACCTGAGCTGGGTTTGGAGGTAGCCATCCCATGACAAATAGGAAGAGGAAAATTAATAGAGGTTAGATCACAAAGGGCCATAGATGTTTTGTTAAAGAGAACAGTATCCTCAAGGTTTTCAAGCAGAGTGGTTGGGGCCCAGGACTTCCAAGGAATACACCTGCACATATAGCTTTAGAAGAATCAGTTTTCAGATCCTCAGCTTCCAAATGAACTCTTCGGAAACTGACCTTACAAGAAAAGGCGGGGGCGGCAGGATGTTATATCCCTCACACTTCCCAAATTATAATGTTGTCCCAAGCGTAAAAATGTCAGGTTGTGGGGTGCCTGGGTGGCTCAGTCGGTTAAGCGTCCGCCTTCAGCTCAGGTCATGATCCCAGGTCTGGCTCCCTGCTCAGTGGAGAGCCCGCTTCTCCCTCTCCCTCTGTCTGCTGCTCCCCCTGCTTGTGCTCTCTCTGTCTCTGTCAAATAGATAAATAAAATCTTAAAAAAAAAAAAAAAGTCAGGTTTCCAAGTGTAGTATTAGGAAATACTGATTTCAGGAAGGCCTCCTTTGATGATTAAATTACTTTGAAAACTCAGAAGGCTTCCTGTCTTCTCCTAGTACACATTGCTGTTAGGGTGAGGCTTCATTCTTATTGTGATATTCTGAATACAGATGAACTCAACAGTTAAATGTGGCTAGAATGTTCTTTGGGACCATGGGTTTTTCAAGCTATAGCATAAAACTTGCATAAAAACTTTTAAAGAGATTTCTTTTAATTTAGGTGTGCATTTTTCAATAAGATAGTTAAAAATTATTTTATCAAATCATGAAATGCTTATTTGAATTACAGTTAATCCTTAACTTAGTTCTTTTTATAAAATGTTTAGTAGATTCTACCACCTTTTTAACAAAAGAATAAGCATGTTTAAACTTGTGATGAAAATCTTAGAATTAAACTTTAATGTGCAAGGAATACATGATTTAAATTCTTTTGGGGATACATGAGGAAAACCATTTGAAGAGTGTGTTGCAGGAAAAGCATGGAAAGATAATTAGCAGGAAGATAACATTAGATTTGTGTTTGAGGTTACTATAGCATCAGAGTGTGGGTTGAATAGGGAGGATTTTAGACTGGAGGCAGGGAGCCAGTGAGAAAACTTGAGACCAGGCTAGAGATGCTGAGGGCTCTATGTTGGTTGCAGTGGGAATGGAGAGGGTTTAGAGAGACGTTAAAGATGATAGAGTGGACAAGGCCTGGTGGCAAAATAGATATACAGAGAGTGGGACAAAGAACAATCTGGAATGATCCTAAGTTCCGACTTTAGTGACAAGGTGGGTGGTGATGCAGGAGAAACTATTAGGAGGAAGGGCAGCTTTGAGGAGAAAGATAAAGGGGTTCACTTTGGACATGACGAGTTGAGGTCCCTACAGCACATCCAGGTAGAGGCCCAGGAGGTCGTTCTGTAGGTCTGGAGTTCATGACAGAGGTCTGGGTGATGATAAAAAGTTGAGAATGGAGGAGGTGGTCGTAGTCATGGGATGGAAGAGATTGCTCTAGGAGAGTTTATTGAATATTGACTATGTGCCAGGCAGAGTGAGAAGACTGAACTCCTAGGAACACCAATATTGAGAGAGTGGACAGAGGAAAAGGGATGAAAGAATTTATAACCAAATACAAAAATGAGTGTGTAAATGAAAAGTCACTTGCTGAACAGCTGTATCTGGATGAAGCCTTAACTTCAGGATCTGATACTCATGATCTGGAGTTGAGTTTAGCTTCCCCACAAGATTCCTTTGTGACCTTGAATTGTCTGATTATAGGCTCCCTGGATTCCAGCATGGCATCAGATGCTTTGATCTGTCAGTGAAATGCAGAGAAAAATTTTCTTAAGTGCCCTGAACTTCTTACCTTCTCCCCTGGCAGAACTGGAAAACCAGACTGGGCATTTGGGAATAAATATGGAGAGTGCTAATTTCTCTTAGGCCCTGAAATACAGAGAAATTTGTCTTTAGGAGCCCTCCTGGATATTCTGGACAGGCAATTGTATTTTAGACCAGAGGTGCTCAGACTTACTGCTTTTAGGACTCTTTTATGCACTTCAAAACCTCTTCGGGATCGTCAATATATTTTTTAATATGGGATATATAATCTTGATATTTGCCATATTAGAAATTGAAATATTAATTCATTTATTTTTTCATTTTTTTATTATGTTCAGTTAGCCGCTGTATGGTACATCATTAGTTTTTTTTTTAATTTTTTATTGTTATGTTAATCACCATATATTACATCATTAGTTTTTGATGTAGTGTTCAGTGATTCATTAGTTGCATATAACACCCAGTGCTCATCACAACACGTGCCCTCCTTAGTACCCATCACCTGGCTACCCCATCCCCCCACCCTATTAATTCATTTAGAAGTAATAAATACATTACAAGTTAACATAGGTAGAATTTTTATTTTATTTTAATTTTTTAAAAGATTTTATATATTTGAGCAAGAGCTTGAGAGCAGGGGGGAGGAGCAGAGGGAGAAGGACAAGCAGACTCTATGTTGAGTGTGGAGCCTTAACACAGCGCTCGATCTCGTGACCCAGAGATCATGACCTGAGCCGAAATCATGAGTCAGACACTCGACTGACTGAGGCACCCAGGTGCCCCCCATAAGCAGAATTTTTAAAATGAAAAATGATACTGTTTCAAAAAGATTAGTGAGAACAGTAGATTTGTTTTTGCAAATCTCTTTATTGTCTGGTTTAATAGAAGATAGCTGGATTTTCATATCTCTTTCTGTGTTCAGTCAGTATTGATGTGTTGTTTTGGTTGAATTATTAAGAAAATCCAGCTCGGGGCACCTGGGTGGCTCAGTTGGTTAAGTGTCTGCCTTCAGCTCAGGTCATGAGGGATTGAGCCCTACTTGGGGCTCCCTGAACCTGCTTCTCCCTTTTCTTCTGCCCCTCCCCCCGACTCGTGCTCTCATTGTCTCTTTCTCTCTTTCAAGTGAATAAATGAAATCTCTAATAATAAAAAAAAAAGAAAGAAAGAAAATCCAGCCTCACAGACATTTAGTTGGTAGTTGTGGGTATTCTTTGGTATTACACAAAAGTTACCAAGGGATGGTTTTATGATTATTGCAATGTGGAATCTGAAATTAACTTTTCATACTTCGTTACATTAAAATCCATTGGTCTGTGTCTCATTTTGACTGGGTCTTTTTTTCTTTTTCTTCCTGTTTGTTTTTGACGGGGCCTTTTTTTGACGGGGCCTTTTACCCAGACATGATTCTGTCACATTGTGATAAGTATCTGGACAGCACTGTTTTCATTGAGTTAAGCAGCTCTTCCAAATGTTGCCACATTTTATTAACAGTATCCCCCCCCAAAAAAAAACATTCATATTATCACCACACTTTCATCAGAAAAATCCTTAACTTTTGGGAAGCTGTCAAGTTTATGGTGGCAGATACAGTTTTGCCAGAATTTTAATTTTTCTCTTGGAAGCTGAAATTTTATCATTGGCAACAAATACTGTCAGTTGTTTTTCTTGAATTGACAGACTCACTTTGTTTTGTTTTCTAGAAAATGTTTGCCAAATGCCAAAGTCTAAATAACCCATCACTTTCGTGTCATTTATTCTTTCAAGTGAATATAGTGTTCCACAGAAAAATTTTGCAGTTCAAACACACAGTGCTTTCCTTAGAGACGGCCATCACCTTGTGTATGCACAGAAGTGTTTTACACGCACTCCTTGTTTGGTCACACAGAGCATTAAAAAGGTGCACTCCAGAATTGAGATGTAAGATAATTTTTATTGTGTCACCAAGGACGTTCTTGGGTAAACCTGGCATTCTTTGTGTGGTGAGGAAGCGTGTGGTGGTCAAGGATCCAACTTGGTGTGCTATTGTCTCAGTTCTTGCTCAGGCACCAACAGTCTGACCTGCCATTGCTTTTGTACCATCATGGAGAGACCAGCACAATTAAAAAAGCAAATCACCTCTTAGTTTTGTTAGGAAGCTCGGTTCCCCAGCAGAACCTGTGTACTATACCCTGAGGACCACTGTCCCCCCTCAGGAGGAGGAAGGAGGTTCCTTTCTGAAGGTGATAAAAGCCAAGGCTCTAGGAGAGCTAGTCACCTAATTATGTTGAGCCTTCAGCAGTTGTTACTTTTCAGTAATTTGTAGATTGGCCCCTCTCAGCTCTAGGTGCTGTAAGTTATATTTTTCTATCAGCTTGGCCACCTCCTTTTGCATTGCTGAACTGTGTTCTACAGAAGCCATCTATCTTAATTAAAACCCTCCCATCTCATAGGGTTGGGGTATTGACCTTCCTTTCTCAGTAGGCCTTCAAGAAGTTCATTGCCCCTCCAACTTTTTTTAGGGAGACATAGCTAGGGATTTATCTCATAAGAGAAAATGAGGATGATTCCTACGATCCTCTCCAATCTTCCAGGATAAGTTCCAGGTAAGTCAGTTCCATCTTCTAAAATAACTACTGAGCAATTAATCTCATTAGAGATCCTTCGAATTGTAGACTCTGAACCATTTCTGATGTCCTGAGTTCCCCTGGTGACCGAGGGAAGCACCTAGGTGGAGGAGGGAAAGGAAACTGCAGGTCCCAAGAGCCACACACACACACTCCTGTAATACAGGAGAGTGATTTAATCAGTGGGCAATGAATAATTGCTTTCTGTAGAAATAGATACCTTGTCCAGGTTGGTCTGGACCTGGCCTCTAGAGACTTGGTGGTTTGAAACAACAACCATAGGTTTTTCTAGCATAGGCTGCTCTTCATTCACTCTCGACTAAGGAGGAAACTTGAGGCAAAATTACATCTCAGAGAGTGGAAGGCAGAATGAGATAGGCAGATTCCGAGTGTTGTATAAAGATGACAAAGCAGGTTGGTGTGATTCCTGAGACTGGCTGCAGAGGTTGTAGGGAGGGACGGCCGTCAGGCTTCTACTGCAAGAGTTCTGCACTTGGTCAGGTGGGTGCTCGGAGGGCTAGGGATTGGGCTGAGCCAGGCATGTAAATAGAAAGAAAGGGACGTTTGAGGCCATTTTATCTTTAGACTGCTCTGCGGTTCTTTATCCTCCTTTCTTATCCTTTAGTCAATTTTTTTTTTTTTTTTGGTTTTATTTTTAACAGCTTTGTGGAGGTATAACTGATATGGGACATTTCCATCACCCCAAGTCAATTGTTTTTGAAACTTTGTTCTAGGGACCGCGTGCCCCATGAAGTTGTTTGGGGAGGGAGACATGGCCGCCATGGCTGAGAAGGAGGACCAACTAGGGCAGTGATCTTCCACCAGATTAGCTTTGCACCTGTCTGTTAGAGGGGCACAGGGATTCCCTAGGAAAACCATCCATGCAGCTTAGGAGGCATATCCATGTGAAAAGAGAACAGTGGTGAGAGTAGCCTTTGTAAAGTACCAAATTAGAGGGGTAGATATGCAAGAGATATTCATGGAGAGAGTGGGGCTTGAGCTGTGCCTGGAAAAGGTAAATAAAATATTAAGGATTCAGAAGGAAGAGGTTTAGTGGAGTAAAGGCCTGCAGATAGGTTTGAAAGGTTTATTCTGGGAGTTTAGTGTTAAGACCAGCACAGTTCATAGGGCAGAGTTCAAGGTGGAAGGAGATGGAAATAAGCCTTTCCAACCCAAACTAAGAAACTTGGATTTTATTTGCTGACTCATGTGAGAATCATCTGGAATGTTTGTTAAAAATGCAGATTCCCGGCCCTACCCCCTGACCCACTGAATCCACTTTGAAGATGGGGCTTGGGAATCTGCATCCCATGTTCTGTTTTGTTTTTTATTATTATTATTTTTTATTTCGAGTAGGCTCCACACCCAGAATGGGGCTTGAACTCACAACCCTGAGATCAAGAGTTGTACATTCTACTGACTGAGCCAGCCAGGCGCCCTGCACCCCATGTTATTCTGATGCAGGTGATTGGTGGGCTACTGTGATATTTAGCGAGGACTCCTAGGAAATTTTTGAAAGGGGAGTAACCCGATCAAGTATAATCAAGCAAAGTTAATCTGGAGGCTGCCTGCAGGGTGGGCTTTGGAAGGGGGGGACCCTGGAAACACAGACCTCAGTCTGGAGTTATTGCAATGGTCCGGCTGTGCGGAGGGAGTGGGGGAATAGATGGAGGAGGCATGCTAGCAAGGAAGAATCTCTCTTAAGTTTTATAACTGGCGTGGCTTTGGAGAATATGGGAAAGGAAGAAGTCACAACTGGCTTACGTGTTCTTCTCAGGTGACTGAGAGAAAGAAGGTTTCACTGAAAGCAACTGAAGGTCAAGAGTGCAGAGCTGGTGTGACAAGCTTGAAGTGGTTGGATATGCACGTGGAAAAGGTGACACAGACGGTTGGTGATGAGGGCATGAAGCTTGAGAGAGGTCAGATCTGAAGAGTGAAGCTTCTACAGATAATGGTTGAAATAGCCAGAGCAGATTGGTTGGACGTGGGAGGGAGGATAAATCAGGAGCCATGGAGGACTTTGGAGGGGGCCTCCTGGGGAGGAGAAGGCACCCCCGAAGGAGGTGGGTTTGGCTGTGGCCGAGTTCCTGCACTGAGTAAAGAAGCAGCGACAAGGAGATGGTGGTAGGAGAGGAGCACCTGTTTAATCTGAAGAGGGCCTGCTGTGGCTATGCTGGGTTTCACTGTTGTGGATGCATGTATGTATTCAGCAAATATTTACTGGGCCCTGATTACATTTCCAGGGCTGGGCACAGACTGTGTAAACAAGGCCCCAGTTCTCAAAGAGTTTTCATTCTGGAAGAGAAGATAGATACATAACAAAGGAATGCATAAATAATTGAAGTTTCTATTTTAAAAATAATGAACAGGGTTTTTGACTAGGTCATTCATTTATATAGCCAGAAGTTAAAATGATAGAAAAGGTATACACAGGTCTCATACTCCATTGGTCATCTTTATAAAAAATCAGTTCCTACTTATTCTTCCACTGTTTCTTTAGGCAGTTATAAGGAAATACTAACATAAAGTAATTTCAGCTAGTGGAAGAATGAAACAGATTAGAATAAGGTAATGTGATAGGGAATGATCAGGGGTGGTGCAGTATTAGTGTGGACAGGCTCTTTGGGGTGGTGATGTTTGCTGAATGCTGAGGGAACTGAGCTGGCCATTCAGAGATCTGAGTGTTTCAGAGGGAACAGCAAAGCCCCTGGGAACACAGGTGGGAACACGCCTGCAGAGGAGGAAGAGTGACTTGCAGAAGGTCAGAGAGATAGGAGTCAGATCACGTGGCCTTGGAGCCACCAGATAGCTTTAAGCTACATTTTAAAAAAAGAGCACCTCGACCACAGTCTGGAGAATTGATTATAAAGAAGGCGGGGGAAACCAGCAGGTGAGAGGTGATAGTGGTGTGGACTAAGGGAATAATGGTGGAAACGGAGAATAGATGGCTCCAGGGACATATATTGGAAGCTGGAAAGACTTGTTGATGTTGAGTGAGTAGGAGTGAAGATCTGAGTTCGGGGTGAAATCATTACCCAGGGCATGTTGGGAGTTTTGGTGTTGCATGGACACCTGTCCCAGGGACTTAGCCCCCTCTGCCTGTGTATATAATTTTTTTTTAACTGAAGTCTTTTTGTGCAGTTGCAGCTTATTTACTGCTCCTGACTTTAACAAGGTTAATTGGCTCTAAAAGTGAATCAATTAAGTGAGGGATATGATTGATGCATTCTTATCTCAGCCCTGCTCCCATTCTCCTTAGCATGACTTTATTAAAATCTGACATTCTCATCTAATTCAAGGAGATTAAGAGAAAGCATGTTCCCTTCTTCAATAGCAGGGGTCATAGAAAACCTGGAGTTTCCCATTTTGTCTCTTTGATCCCTTGAGTCTAGCCAGTCCTTATCTCAGCCTCTAGGTTTCTGTTTCCCAGATGGTGCTGGCAGTAACTGCCTTCTAGGTTGAAGTCAAGACAAAGACTTGTGTTTTGTTGGGCAGTGATATTTTCACGTAGAATCAGGTTTAAATGGCATTTCTCCCCCTAAAAATTGGAGATGTCCCCCGACATTGTGTGTTGATGGGCCCCAGAGAAAGTGCTGTTGGATATCATCTGCCAGGCTCTGGTGTTTGCCTTCCTCCTTGAACGCCCCTTAAGCCAGAGTTTGCAAATTCACTGGCAGATTAGAGCGGAGTATGCTGGGTGGCTAGTTCATATTAAGGTGGCTACACTGAGAAGAATTATGTACTGGGGAGGCCCTTCATAAGGCATGTGACTTCAGTTCTTGTACCTTAGTGATGACAGGCGGATCCCCAGTCAAGCCTGCTTCAGGTATGGAGCAAGGAGTGAGTCTTACTTCATTGGCTGGAATCACTCCCTGGTAAAATCCATTCCTGCCAGTCTTTTTTCAAAGAATTGAAGGTGATTGTGCGCTGCCTGCCTCCTGGTCTGAGGAAAACCAAGCTTCCTTTTAAAAGTAGTTAATAACCTTTTTTTAAAAAAACCTTTTTCATTTTGAAATGATTTCAGACTTGCAAAAAAGCTGCAAAAATAGTACAAAGAATTCCTATTTACTTTTTACCCACATTTATCAAATGTTAATATTTTACCACACTTGCTTTAGTGTTCATATGTGAACAGTGAATTGTTTTTTGAAATGTTTGCCAAGGTGCGCCTGGGTGGCTCAGCCGGTTAAGCGTCTGCCTTTGGCTCAGGTCATGATCCCAGGATCCTGGGATTGAGCTCCGCATCGGGCTCCATGCTCAGCGGGGAGCCTGCTTCTCCCTCTCCCTCTGCTGTTCCCCCTGCTTGTGTGCTCTCTCTGTCAAATAAATAAATAAAATTAAAAAAAAAAAGAAATGTTTGCCAATAAGTTGCAGGCATGAACCCCTTTACATCTGAATATTTCCTAAAAACTTCTAAATGTTTCCTAAAACAAAGATATTCTCTTAAACTGACACAGTATATTGATCAAAATCAGGAAATTAACGTTGATATAATACCATATACTATAATGTTATTATCATATCTACCTTATTCGGATGTTGTCAATTGTCTTGTCACTGTCCTTTGTTTTAGGAGCACACATTGCATTTGGTTGTCTTATCTTTTGTCTCCTGTAAGTGGAATAGTTCCTCAGCCTTTGTCTTTCATGAGCTTGACACAGTTGAAGAGTATAGACCAGTTATTCTGTAGAATGACCTTCAATTTGGTCTTGTCTGATATTTCCCTTTGAATTCAGGTGGTGCATTTAGGTCAGGAAATCACAGATGCGATGATGTGTCCTTCAGTGTGTCCTGTCATGGGGTGCATAATGCCAATTTGTGCTCTTACTGATGATAGGAACTTTGATCACTTGATTATGGTCGTGTCTGCCTGGTTTCTCCACTGTAAAGTTATGGGTTTGTTTGTTTTCTTTCAAGATGTATTTATTTATTTGAGAGAGTGCACGTGACAGGGAGTGGGGAGAGGGAGAGAGAAACGAAGCAGACTCCACACTGAGCGTGGAGCTGATGTGGGGCTTGATCTCACGACCCTGAGATCACGATCTGAAGCAAAACCAAGAGTCGGAGGCTCAACCGACTGCGCCACCCAGGTGCCCCAAGTTATGTTTTTTTTCTTTCATAATTAATAAATATGTTGTGGAGAGATGTTTTGAGACAATATAATTATTCCATTTCCCAGTAATCTCTCACCCACCAATTTTAGGATCCACTGATGAGTTTTGCCTGAAGCAGTATTACCATGGTGGTTGCCAGTGGTGAGTTTCTATTCTTATCAGTTGGAATTCTGTTGTAAGGGGGCGTTGTTCCTTCTCCCCAATTTATTCATTCATTCTTTTATTTATTTGTATCCCTGTGGATTCATGGATTCTTGTTTAGATAGTCTGATACTCATTTATTTTGCTGCTCAGGTTGTCCCAGATTTGGTTAGAGGGAACCTCTTTAAGCTGGCTCCTCTGTCCTTTTTTTTCCCTTCCACCTCTAATGGCTTTATTGAGGTATAATTTACATACCATACAATTGATTCATTCACTATAAAGTAGAGTTTGATCACTTGTAGTAAGTTTGTACATTTGTGCAACCATTGCCACCATCTGGTTTTATTTTTTATTTTTTTTAAAAGATTTTACTTAGAGCGAGCGAGAGCACGCAGAGGGAGAGTGACAGACAGGGAGAGGCAGACTCCTTGCTGAGCAGAGAGCCCGATGCAGGGGCTCCAACCCAAGACCCTGAGACCTGAGCCAAAGGCAGACACTTAACCAACTGAGCCACCCAGGTGCCCCCACCATCTGGTTTTAGGACATTTTCATCACCCCATAAAGTTCCCTCATTCCCAGTTATAGTCATTCCTTTTTCCTACCCTCAGCCTCAGGCAACCACTGATCTACTTTCTATCTCTATAATTTTGTCTTTTTTAGAAATTTTATAAAAATGGAATCCTACAATATATAGTCTTTTGTGTCTGGCTTCTTTTTCTTAGCAGAATGTTTCTGAGGTTAATCCAGGTTGTTGCCTTTTATTGCTGAGTAGCATTCCATTTTGTTTATTACTATACCACTTGATGGACATTTGGATTATTTCTAGTTTTTGCCTATTAAAAATGCTGCTATGAATATTTGTGTGTAAGTGTTTGGACATAATGCTTTAATTTCTCTTTGGTAGATACTTGGGAGTGGAATTGCTGGGTTATTATATATTACAGTTTTTATGAAACTGACAGTCAGTTTTTCAGAGTGGCTGTATCATCGTATATTCCCATCAGCAATGTAGGAAAGGTCTAATTTCTCCATATTCTGGTCAACACTATTATCAATCCGTTTGATTATAGCCATTCTAGTGGGTGTGTAGTAGTATCTTACTGTGGTTTTAATTGTCATTTTCCTAATGACTAAAGCTATTGATCATCTTTTCATGTGCTTATTAGTCATTTATACATCTTCTTTAGTGAAATACTTATTCAGATATTTTGCCTATCTTTAAAATTGCCTATTTAAAAAATTTTAATCGGGTTGGTTTTCATCTTCTTCTTGAGTTCTGAGAGTTCTTAGCATATTCTGGATACAAGTCCTTTATAATTGCAAATATTTTCTCCCAGTTTATAAATTTTTCTTTTCATTCTCTCAATAGTGTTTTTCTAAATTCTTCATTGATATAATCTAGTTAACAGCTGGACTGTTACCACATTTTCTCTTAAAATTTGTCAATTGCCCAAAGTCATAAACATTTTCTCCTATGTTTTCTGCCAGAAGTTTTATAGTTTTAGTTCTTACATTTAGGTCTCTGATCCAGTTTGAGTTAATTTATGGTGTAAGGTAAGAGTCTGAGTTCATTTTTTTGTACATGGATATCCACTTCTTCCAACATCATTTGTTAAAGGTTATCCTTTTCCTCATTAAGTTGCATAGGCAACTTTATTGAGAATTAATTGACCATAAATATAAGGATTTATTTCTAGACTCTATTTGGTTCCATTGATCTATATGTCTGTTCTTATACCAATACCACATTATCTTGATTACTGTAACTTTATACTAAGTTTTGAAATCAGGTAGTGTAACAATTTTGTTCTTTTTTTTTTTTTCAAAATTGTTTCTGGTTGTTCTAGGTCTTTTCCGTTAACATATAAATTTTATGATCAGCTTGTCAATTTCTCCAGAAAAGCCTGCTGAGATTTTGATAGGAATTGCGTTTACTCCATAGATCATTTTGGGAAGAATTACCCTCTTAACAATGGTACTTCCTCTCTTGTCTTTTCCCAAACATTCCAGCTGTGTGGTTTCAGCACTGAATGAATTCACTGTTCATCAGAGCTCTGTTTGACAGGAGTTATGAAGGGGTGGTAACTGCTGATCCAGCATGGCTGTGAGGAGTGGTAGAGCCCTGGAGACTCTTGGAATACTTCACACAAGTTACATGTGGTTGGTTGTTGTTTGTTTTAAAAGATTAAACAAGTAAACTGGAAAAGGACCCCCCCACCCCTGCCCCATCCTCATTTCACCCCTCTCCCCAAGGTATCTGCCATAATAGTTTAGTGTATATTCTTCCAGACCTTTGGTGTTTGGTTGTTGTTGTTGTTGTTGTTGTTTTAATTAATTTATATTAGTTTTTTTAAGTAGGCTCCATGCCCAGCGTGGAGCCCAACACAGAGTTTGAACTCATGACCCTGAGATCAAGACCTGAGCTGAAATCAAGAGTCGGACGCTTAACCGACTGAGTCACCCAGGCGCCCCCAGATCTTTGTTTTGGCATAAACATATTCACGTGTTCTGAGAGCTGCTTCAGAGAGACTTTCCTTCCCAGGAACCCGTTCCTCAGCTGCTCTGCCCTAAACTAACCTTTCTTTTCAGCTGGGCATTTCCCTGTTTGGACCTTGATTGAGGAACTTAACCAGAAACAGGCTTGTTTACTTCTAAACTTGAACTCCGCAGGCAATAAAATAGTGTTTGTATCCCCTGTTCACCCCTTAAGTCCTCCTATTCCCCAGGGATAATGTGTAGGAGCAAGAAAGATATAAGATTAATAGCTCTGTGAAATGTGTTAGATTGTTCAAAATACTTTTTTCCAGATGAGGTCAGTGTGTTGGCTCCTAAAGTAAGTTCCTCACAAGCTGTCGATTGGAGGGTCAACTGATGGTGGATCCTTTAGGCTTAGTCAGAGAGAGTAAGTATGAATGCCTTTGCTTATTTTTAAGTAGTAGACGTATGTGGCTAAAAAGTATATGTAAATTGAGTGAAAGTAATGGAATTTGTGAATCCTTTAATTTATATAATCACCAATTACTCTAAGTTTAGGTTTGCTTCAGTTCGGTGTTTTTATTCTTTTATTTTTATTTTTTTAAAAGATTTTATTTATTTATTTGATAGAGAGCATGCAAGCACAAGTAGGCAGAGAGGCAGGCAGAGGGAGAGAGAGAAGTAGACTCCTTGCTGAGCAGTGAGCCCAATGTGGGACTTGATCCCAAGACCCCGGGATCATGACCTGAGCTGAAGGCAGACGCTTAACAACTGAGCCACCCAGGGGCCGCTTAGTTGGCTCTTTTTAAAACAAGGCTTCCATTAGTAGCCTCTCTGAGGCCTCCTACATATATAAATACCTTTCCTTCTTGTTCTCTTGCCTTTGATGTCTCATCCTAAAATATTTCCTGGGAGATGGGCAGCCCGTCTCTGAGATTCTGTAGGCACACACACAGACACACCAAGTTTGTGTCATCTCGGTGCACTTAGAAATTTGAGGGAGATGGGGAGAAGGATCTCCCAGACATTGTGTCAGGAGCCCAGGGTATACCACAGGGGACAGGTTTTATGACCTCAGGGAAAAACGACCTTCTGGGTGTAAGCTGTCTGTGGGGTCTGGCTGCCAGACCTTATTTGGCAATCTAGACTTTGACTTTATGGCCAGAAACCACTACTCAGTGTGCTGTATTTTGCAACTATTTTCTCATTTCCTCTACTTACATTTTAGACCACCTAGGCCTTTTTAAAGTTTGTCACTCCTCGTTTCTGTAGGGAGTGGGGTCATTCCGTGGCACTTGAGTGGTAGTGCTATTAAGGGCCACATCTGGGAAAAGGTGGCCTGTGGCAGCAGTCAGAGGTTCCCGGGACCCAGGTTGCCTGAATTTTCTAGCTAGGTCCCTGCTTCCCCTTCACATGGAGTTGTGATTTCATCAAGAATCTCTGTAAGGAGAAGGAAGAAGGTTGCTTTTAGCAACCATTTCCTCATCTAAACCAGACACTGCTTCTGAGGCAGAAACTGTGGTACCAGGTCAGAACGTTTGTATGTGGTACTGTTATGAGTGATACTGTTTACTTCATGTTCTCGAGTCTGCTCTGTGTAGATGATCTGACATGACAGACTTGTTTTGCTTGGCAGTTCCCGACAGTCATCTTAGCCAACCCTGGCCGTCTTTTACTAGCAATGGAGCTCTTTCCCAGAAAGAGACTTTTACAAAACCGTCTCATCATCTGCTTGGCCCCTGTGTCCAGATAATGCTTCCTTAGGGAGACAGGTGGCTCTATTCTAAGCTGCCGTCCTATACATCATGGGGACTATGGGGGAACAAGGAGTGGGGAACAGCCATTGCAAAGACATACGAGTTCTGGAATCCTGTTAGTCAGAGAGAGGAGAATCCACTTGACTCTGGCGCTTGCCCAGCTGGCCTGCTTCACGCTCTGCCTGGGAGCCGGCCATCCGCAGCCTCTGAAGAGGGTGGGAGTGTATTCTTTGCTTCCCTCTTCCTCATTTGGATTAGAAGTCAAGCTAGCCAGATGCCAGGCCACTCGCGTTCAGTATTCCTGGCCCTGAGGATTCATATGATGCAATGCAGAGAGGCAGACACTGCATGGTGGGAGGGTTCTTTTCACCCAGCCCTGGGGTAGTGTGCAGTGGGCATCCACAGCTACGGGGGAAAGTGAGATTGGCCATGGTGATGATGAGAACACATGCTCTTACAGGCTGCAACCCTGAAGGGGTTCAGTATAAACTGGGAGAGTGTTTCCAACCTGGGTTTTGTCTTGTCCCTGAAGCTTAAGGATAATTGAGGGGACAGGGACTAAGCGTGTGTTTCATTTAAGAGGCATGTGGAGTCAGACAAACTCGAGTTTTAATCTCGGCACCACTCATTATTGGTTGTTTAATTATAGAAGAGTTACTTAGCTTTTCTGATTCTCAGATTCATCGTCAGTAAATTGAGTGTCAGGTTTTTGTGAGGATTAAATAAGACAACAGAGGCAAAGTGCCTAGCACAGTACCTGGCATTTGTTAGGTGTCCAAATTAGTATTCACCACTGCTAGTGTGTTTCCCCTTCATTTACTGAACTTTTGCAGTTTATCCGTTCCACAGAATATTGAGCACTTACTGTGTTCCAGACGCTGCTGGGGACATGAGCTAGCAGAAAACCAACATGTGGCTCCTGGTCAGATGAGTGGTGCATTATTAAAGTTCAGTGTGGTAGAAGCGGTGATGGTGGCCCGCACACGGATGAGGCATCCTGTTCAAAGTGGAGAGTCCGGGAAGGCTACCTGGAGAAGGGGGTGTTCAAGCTGATGACCTTTAAGTCTGGTGAAAGAGAAGGAAAGGACTCCAGGGAGGAGCACTTGTAAAGGCATGAAGGTTGGAGATAGCGGGATGCATGTGAGGAAGCGCAAGTGGGGTATTTTTCAGGCTGCCCAGGGCAGTTTCATTTCCTTGGTTCTTTTCTCCCATCACTTTGGTGTGTCGGGTTGCATGGGTAGGGCAAGACATGGATTCCTGAAAGAGGATGACGTGAGTTGGGATTGTGAATCTGTTGGGTGTACACAGCACACACATGGGGTCTGGTAAAGTCCCTGGCGGGCTTTGACTCTTCCCTTGTGTCTGCTTCTCTACCCTAAACGCACAGAGTGTAATCAGCCCCTGCACGGGATTTCCATGGTTTGGACTGGGTGGAGGTCCATTTTCTGTCTCCTTAATTTAAGGTTCCTGGCATCAAAATCTAGTTTTAGAACTTAGGCTGTTTTTAGCCCACTGTCATATTGAATACTGGCAGCCATGAGTTGTGGTTTTTGTACTCTCTTCTTGAGAAAGAATCCACATGGGTCAGCCTTTGCAGGAAAAGTGGGTGACGTCATGTGGCTTCTGCAGGCTTTCTGTTGGTCGACACCAACAGTTCCTATAGATGTAGACAGGAATCATGGATCTTCCTTGGCCATTAGTCTCTTATCAGAATATGAGGTCCTCTCCCCGTTGAAGTTTGTGGGGTTTTTGTGTTTGTTTGTTTTGTTTTGTTTTTAAGATTTTATTTATTTGAGAGAGAGAGAGGTGCGCGCTCGGGCACAGGTGGGGGAGGGGCCAGAGGGCGAGGGAGAAGCAGGCTCCCTGCCGAGCAGAGAGCCCCAATGCGGGCTCCATCCCAGAACCAGGGTCCTGGGATCATGACCTGAGCCAAAGACAGCTGTTTAACCAACTGAGCCACCCAGGTGCCCCAAAGTTTGTGTTTTAAAAGTAATTTGAACAAAAAAATTCTCTGCTAATTCTTTCCCTGTAGCTACTACAAAAACATTTCCTTGGTATGGATGCCAGGATTCCATTCAGAATTATCCCAGATGAGTGACTTCTTATAGAAGGGTCTTGTTTTTCCAACCCTCTGGATGCTGTCATTTCTGAAAACTGGAGATTATTTTGTGACTTTGATTTAGAAAGTAAGTGACCATGCTTAACAGACTGTTTGGAACTCGGAATTACTGGCTGGTTTTGCCTTAGAGGAAACATCGAATGAGGGAATGTCTGAGACAGGCCCTACCCCCTGAGGTCAGCCCAAACTGATGCTTAGGGCTTGGGGTGAAGCAAGCTCTCCTCCTTCCCCTGTATTCTACTCCCTGAACTCTTCCTGTCCCACAATGGCTGCTGGAAATAAGGTCACTTTAAGTAAAAATAACGTTGGTGTCCAGTTCCATTTTGTTTCTTTTTCCCATCAACACGTGTGATGGGATTTAAGTCTATATAGCTGGCGAGACACTTGGAGAGGTGAAGTCAGTGTCTCAGCTTCCGAGTGAACTCCAGAGGTCAGCAGGGGAATTCTCTGCTTCTATCTCAGCTTGTCACACCTAGCCATGAAAAGCAGACCACACCAGGGGCCTCTGAGAGTTGGTCAGGGATGAGTAGATGTAAAATAGGTTTCTCAAGTAACCCCTGACCTTTCAGAATTGGTTGGTGAGGAGGAAGATAATTGGCTGGTTTCTCTGCCACCCCTGGACTTGCCTTATTAGGAGAGAGAAGGAAGCCGCTCAGTGAAGTCACAGATGGTGAGACAGACAGATGCATTTTTCTTCGGAGAGAGAGCAAAGAGCTCCGAGGGAGTGGGAACCTGTGAGTGGACTCCTCGGTGGCCCAGTCCCTGATGAAGCCGGCTCTGATTGCGTGAGGGCAGCCGGAAGACCGCTGAAAACACTGGAGGAGTCTAATGTTCTTCTCTGGGGCTCCTAAGTGACAGCCACGGCTGGTTGCCCTGGGGGTTGGGGGGTGGGGACAAGGGTGGGGCTCTGTTGCTTCACCGAGGACCGCCATAGCACGCGGTCTGTCCTCCTGGGACGGTAACATTCCCAACGGCTTCTCTTCCCTCCAGGCTGACGGACTTCGAGAATGCAGCCGCAGCTTCTAGAGGTGCGTGGCACCTGTTCCGAGTTGGGCCACGAGGCCACGCGGCCATGATGGGGGCCCCTCATGGCCTCTGCAGGAACAGAGCACTACAGTATTGGCCTCCGCCAGGGAACCAGCTTCAAGCAGAGTGGCCCCTCCGGCTCGGTGCCTGCCCGGCCGCTGGAGAAGCCCTCTGAGGGCAGAGGCTGGGCGCAGGCCCATCAGCAGGTGAAGCCAATCTGGAAGCTGGAGCGGAAGCAGGTGGGGACACTGTCAGCGGGGTTGGGCCCTGGCCTCTTGGGTGTCCCAGCCCAGCCAGCGTATTTCTTTTGCCCTGGCACTTTGTGTAGCTCGGGGCGCTCGGCTGTCATCGCGGGCCACAGCGGCTCCTGTTCCCTGCACTCGCTCCCAGACTTGTTCAGCGGCACCTTGCTATACCGCCGCGCCAGCTACAGCCACAAATCCTACCAGCAGCTGGAGTCCTTCTGCTTGCGCTCAAGCCTGCCAGAAAAGAGACCTTTCTCTCTCCCTCCAAAGAGCCTCCCTGTCAGACTCACTGCCAATAAGGCCCCTTCTTTCACGGTCTCCCCCATGGCCCAGCCCATGGCGTCCTCCACAGATCCGTACCTCTCAGTGGGCGCAGCTGGAGAAAACCCTTCGGGGAAGAGCCTGGCCTCTGCCATCTCAGGGAAGATCCCGTCTCCGCTCGCCTCCTCCCACTCCTCCTACAAGCCCGTGCTGAATAACAACTCCTTCATGCGGCCAAATAGCACTAAAGTGCCTTTATCGCAGGCCCCAGAGGGCCTGAAGCCAGTACCCTCACCCAAGGTCCATCTTGTCCCCTGGCATCATTCGGGGGGCACCGGAGACTGTGCACTCCAGCCCGTGGAGCACAGGGTGCCCAAGAGCGATGGCACTGTCCCAGGTGACGCCCCGGCCCCTAGCACCCTGTCAGCCCCTCGCTCTTTTGACACTCTGACCACCAATGTTGCCTCTTCCCAGTACAACCGCAGTAACTTAGCCGCAAGAGCAGAGCCGCATCCTTGTGGCCTGGATGGCGACTTGGTTCCTCAGGCTCTGACTAAGGAGGTTCGGTTCACTGAGGCCGTGAGAAAGTTGACTGCAAGAGGCTTTGAGAAGAAGCCAAGGCAAGGCTGCCAGTTTGAACAGTCTTGTTTCCTGAGCCCCGGCTTGCAGTGTGATCTCCTCAACAGGACCCGGCAGTGGAAACCTCCCATGGTAGGCCAGCAGTTCCCGCAGGAGGATGCCGGAGCAAACAGTAGGATCCCCCCTAGCGCCTCAGACACCTTGGAGTTGGACAGTACGGTCTTCTGTACCAAACGCATCAGCATTCACCTCCTTGCCTCCCATGCCAGTGCGCTCAGCCACAGCCCTGCCTGTGGATCTGCGATGGACTCCCTACCACTTGGAGAAGAGAAAACTTCTGTTCTGCCTTCTCCCCCTCAGCTGCTTGGTGTAGCCGACGTGGCCACCCGCCTCTCTTCCATCCATCTGGGCCAGCTTGGGAAGGAGGGGCCTAAGGAAGCCAGGGGACTGGACTCCCCTGCTAGGGATATCGGGTAAGTTAGAGAAAGTTTTTGATGCCTTTAGAGGCAGTAGAATGTATACTCCATAATTTGGTGACACTGACCCTATGTCTCTGAAGGTGGTTTTATTTTTTTGGCTGCCCTGGAATTTTGGTTTTCACTTTAGGGCAGAGGTTGGCAAACCTAGACCAGCATGCGGGCCAAATCTCACCCACTGCCTGCTTTTATGAATAAAGTTTTATTGAAACGCAACCTCACCCATTCGTTTATTGCTGTCTGTGGCTATTTTCCTGTTACAGTGGTAGGGGTGAGTTACACCAAACTGAATGGCCCACAAAACTGAAAAGATTTACTGTCTGGTCCTTTAGAGAAAGAGTTTGCCGACCCTGCTTTAGGTTATAACCAGGAAGAAATAATACGAAACATTGGGGCCTGTGACTTTTCTACTTAATTCCAAACCAAATCAGGCTCTCTGTCATTCCTTGTTTCATAGCCATTTCAGAGTTAGGGCATACACAAACCTGGCTCCTTCTCTTGTGCCTTGTTACTTCTCTGGAACCTTGGTCCACCAAGGCCTTGTTCGGAATTCCCAGAGGTCCAGGGATCTGTGAAGTCAATTACCAGACATTCATTGATGGTATTTTGTATGCAGAATTTTGCACTGAGGTGCTGTGGAGGGACTTCAGAGAAGATGGGAGACAGAGTGCCTCTCTGCACAACAGGGGCTGTAGGGTTGAGGAACTATGGCTAGACCTAAGCTCTGAGGGCAAGAAAAATGAGTTGTGAGATCCGGGCAAGAGACGGCAGGTTGGTGAGTAGGGAGGAGACAAATACTGGGAGGTGATGAAGGAATGAGCATCTAGCTGTGACCTCTCTCTTACGGACTGGGCTGGGGCATGGTTCTTTCTTATAGTTCACCTACAGACCCCCAGCTAGACCTGGGTGAGGCTGAAGATCTAGAAGAAGAGCTAGTAGCAGATGGTTTGGAGGACTGCTGCAGCCATGATGAGAATGAAGAGGAAGAGGGTGAGTAAGGGACCCTCTCCCCTCCCAACTGGGAAGTGGTCGCCACCCATGTGGGAAGGGGGCTGACAGTTGTATACTGGGTCCTTGACTCATTTATCCCCTACCGTAATCATTTGCCTTGTGGGTGTAAGGGCGGTAGTGGCTTCTGGGAAATTGGTTCACTAGCCCTGCGGTCCACCAGTCTTCTTTCCTCTGTGCTACTGCCAAGCTCACGGAAGGCAGTGCAAGGCGGCAGGGTGGTGCTCGTGGCTCCGCAGGAAGGCTGAGGCAAGATGCCCAAGGAAGAGATGCCTAGGCTTGGTGGGTTTGCGTAGCAGCCTCTCTCAGTGGGACGTCTCTGCTCTTTCCCCTCCAGGAGACTCAGAGTGTTCCTCAGTCAGTGCTGTCTCCACCAGCGAGTCAGTAGCAGTGATCTCTCGGTGAGTGTTGTGTCGATCGTTGGTACAGGCTCATTTGCTCTCTCTTTAAGATTATAAAGAGGGGGGCACTTGGGTGGCTCAGTTGGTCAAGCTTCTGACTCTTGGTTTCAGCTCAGATCATGATCTCTGCACTCAGTGGGGAGTCTGCTTGAAGATTCTCTCCCTTACCATCCCCCCACCCCCCGCTTGCTCGCTTGCACACTCTCTCTCTCTCTCTCAAATAAATCTTTAAAAAAAAAAGATTATAAAGTCATTAATGGCCCTGTTAACTGTAACTCATTTTTACCAGATTTTTACATTTGGGACTTCAGTTTTCAAACAAGGACCAATGGAAGTCTCTTCATGTAGGCCCTTCCTTTACAAAACAGGTTGTTGGAGGATGCTGCATAACTGAGATGGGAGTCAGGGGAGAGGAAGGAATGCAGGACTGTGAGGAAGTTACAATAAACGAGGGCGTGTCATTGTGCTAAAGATCTTTGGAACTGGCTAAAGGGTCATATATGGCATCTTTCGGGTAGAAAGTTAACACGCTTCATTCAGCATAATCTTGTTCCCCTCACCGCTTCCCACCTTGCCTCATTATGTATTATGTTGGTCTATTAAATATTATGAAGAACCCCCCTCCCCAAAGTACTAAACATTAAAGTTTTTTTTTTTTTAAATAACTTCTATTGAAAATGTAAAAAAAAAAAACAAAAACCCCCGAAGTTCAAGTATTGACAATTGGTGAGTTTTGTTCTGTTTTTCATGCAAAATGTCTCTTCATTTTAATGAAAAGCCACCTGTGTCAAGGCTAACCCATACCTATCATACGCAGCACCCACACTCAGCTAGCTTTTCTCTGCGTCCGCTGTGCCTCAGATGAAGCCAGGGGGACCAGGAGCCTTCCATGCTTTGGTTAGTGTGGACAAGGCCAGCTGCGGCTCTGTGCGTGTGATGGTGGCGGCGACTGTATCAGTTTCAAAGCGCCGAGCCAGCAAGGGGGGAGAGCTGTTTGCAAAGTGGAGAGACAGAAGTAGGGCTTTCTGTGAAGGGCGATAGAAATCCTGTCTTAGGTACCTCGAGTCTGGTGCCTTGGTTCTGTGACTTAGAGCCTAAACTGTCCTCCTTCCAGAAAAAAAAAAGGTACATCTGGATGTTGCCCGAGGACCTCTGCTCTCCATAAGAGAAGGGCATTTATTATGTGATTGACTTGGAGTCTCATGTTTTCCATACTTAAGGGTGCTCTAGGTTTGTCCCTCCTTTGAGACAGCTGCATGGCCCTTTACTTAACTTTTTGGATTTATAAGATAAAATTCACCAAAGGTGTTTATTCATAATTTGTTTCTTGGTTAATCTAACTCCTACAAGATGTACTGTCCTTATCTACACCAGGCTTAAATGGATTTTCACACAAATGAAGGTTGATGAGTTCCAAACCACTTTGCATTTTAAGGATGACTAAAATCAGAAATACTTTTGGATTGTTAAAATCATTTTCTCTGAATTGTGAGAGAGGTATATATTTTATTATAGAAAAGTTGACAATTATAGAAAGGTCATTGAAAACACTGTTTCTGTTTCTCTACCTAGCAATAGTTTATTGTCTTTCCTGTTGCATATTCTTTTTCTCTAAGAATCACTTAATTTTAGGGCTGGAGGTCATTAAGTCCAGACTCTTTTTTCAGATAATGAATATTGAGGACCAGAGAAGTTAACTATTGTGGGGTCATAGTTTCCAACACTGCTAGACCAGAAGCCAGGCCTCTTGAGGATGATCAGTCCAGTACTCTTGAGAGGCAGCTAACAAAGATTTTCTGCCTTTTTTTTTAATTAAACTTTTGATTTTGAGACGATTACAAATTCACATGCAGTTGTAAGAAATGATACAGAGATTCCCCTCAACTCTTTACTCAGTTTCCCCCAGTGGTGACATCTGGCAAAACTAGGGTGATGTAGTATAACCAAGATAGTAATATTAGTCAAGATACACATACGTACATCACTGCAGGAATCCCTCCTGTTGTCCTAATCGCCATACCCACTTCCCTCCTATGACTAGCCCCTCCTTATAAGATGCTTGGCAACCACTAATCTGTTCTATAATTTAGTCATTTTAGGAATATTATACAAATAGAATGATCGCCGTGTGTAACTTTTTGGGAGGGGCTTTTTTTACTCGGCGTATTTGCTGCAGATTTATCTAGGTTGTTGCATGCATTGAGGTTTTTCATTCCTTTTTATTGCTGAGTAATGTTGTGTGGTGTGGATGTATGTACCACAGTACATTTGCCTGTTGAAGGATATTTGGGTTACTTCCAGTTTGGGCTATTACGAATAAAGCTGCTGTAAACCATCATGTACATAATTTTTTAAAAAATTTTTGTTTTTTTTTAAGTAATCTCTACAGCCAATGTGGGGCTCGAACTCACAACCCCAAGATTAAGAGTCATAGGCTCTACCGTTGGAGCCAACCAGGCGACCCTCATGTACATATTTTTGTGTGAACATAAGTCTTCATCCCTCTGAAATCAATGTCCAGGAGTGCAGTTGCTGGGTCGTATGGTAGTTGCATATTTAGTGTTTTTGTTCTTTTCTTTTTTTTTTTTTTTAATTTTATTTATTTATTTATTTTAGAGAGTGAGCACTAGCTGGGGGAGGAGCAAAGGTGGGGGAGAAGGAGGGGAAAAGAATCTCAAGCTGACTCCGAGCTGAGTGCGGAGCCCGATGCGGGGCTGGATCTCACAACCCTGAGATCATTACCTAGTTGACCGACTGAGCCACCCAGGCACCCGACATGTTTAATTTTTGATGGCTATACCATTTTACATTCCTGTTTTGTCTTTGTTTCTAAATCTTAACTCCCTGATTTTCAGCAATCTTAATACTCTGTAAATTAAAAGCCTTCGAAATAAAATATTTTGGATGAGGAATTAAGAGTTGGAATTATTTAACTGAGAATTAGTATTTAACTTGACCCAGTAACACTCTTTAAAAATCTTTAAGATTTTAAACACTGAAATGGTTTCCATACTAGTGCCTCTTCTGTTGTGCTGGAAAATAACAGGCAGAACGGCTCTTTATAAGCTAAAGATTAATCGTAAATAGTAATTTTTGTGGGTCATGTCAGCCCAGTAGAGAGAGTAATAACTATTTTCTTCTTCCTCAGTGCTATTTAAAGACATGGTCTGGGTCTGTCTGCTTGTACCTGGCACATAGTTGAGGTGTTCAGTTTTTAGAGGCCCTTGAGATCACCTTGGCTGAGCCATCTGCCCCAGATTCCCAGTCCTGTGTTATCACACTGTTACATAAAAACCTGATGTCCCGGGTCATTTCCAAAATGGAGAAGAGCCTTCATCATCTGCATATCTTCAGATTAGCCTAAATATAAAACGAGTTAGAAGTATCCCTATTTCTTCCCTTTCTGTTGCTTTTTCTTTCCTTTTGGTTTTTAAAACTGTCTATACGTCTTCTTAGGTCTTTTCTGCTCTTCCTTATTTTTCATTGTCCGTATCAATTGTTTTTGCTCCTCATTTACTCCTCTTTCTTCAAGTGTCGCATACCTGCTCTCAGAACCACTCTTTCCAGGGGCTTCCCCTGCCTGTGGCCTGTCACCGGAAATTTTGGGGCTATATCACAGAAGGAAGTATTGGAAAGTCTGGTCTTTAGGTGACATGTAACGGTGCTGGCCCTGGCACAGTATGGATTCCTGTTTGCAAAATAATTACTGAGTACTTGTCTTTGTAGAATCACAATGTGGAAGACTGGACCCTGAAGGAAATGATGGAGTAACAGCCCTTCAGGGCTGTAGCCTCCCCTTTCTCTACCACACGTCTGTTTTGCATCCTAGGAGCTGTGCGGAGATTCTGACCAAACCCCTCTCCACTGAGAAAATTGTCCGGCCAGCCCTCATCTACAGCCTCTTTCCCAACGTGCCCCCTACCATCTATTTTGGCACCCGGGATGAGAGAGGTAAACCCGGGCAAGTGTCTAAGCCCAGAAGTGCCCCCAGGAGTAGGATGCTAGCGAAGTTGGGAGGAGGTGGCAGTAGGGTGCAAGGGGCTTTCCAGAATGACCTTTCTGGTGCTCAGTTCCCCGGTCTGATATGGGGAACTTTTCCCTGTCCGTCCCTGAGCTGACCCTTGTCAGCCCCATAACCTGACCTTGTTTCTTCTCCCTTCCAACCTCCTTCCTGTCCGTGTTCCTCAACCTGCCATTTCTCCCACTAAGGGTGCTCCTTTGAAACTCTGGCCTAGAACACTCCTTAGTGACTTGTCTCCCTAGTGAAGGTTGAGCACCTGTGCCACCTTTCCCCTTCTAACCCTGACTCTCCTGCTCTTCTTCATCCCCCATCCCCTTTCCCCAGTGGAGAAACTTCCCTGGGAGCAGAGGAAGCTGCTCCGGTGGAAGATGAGCACAGTGACCCCCAACATTGTCAAGCAGACCATTGGACGGTCCCACTTCAAAATCAGCAAGAGTAAGTCACCTGCCTTACTGCGAGCCTGTCCTCTGCCCCGACAGATGGGCTGTGGGCGGGAGGAGGGCCCTAGGGACCTCCTGCTCTGCGGGGACCCTGACCTGGAGTTTCCACCTCCTAGGAAGACATGGCTCTGAAGTCCTTCTGAGCCGGAGCCTGGTCCTCAGAGTTAGAAGACAGAGAGCTGTTGTTCTCTTTGTGACCCCAGGGTCTCATGTAGGACAGCTCCATGGCAACTCTTAGAAAACGGGGTCTGGGAGCTGTGCCCAGGCCTGGCAGTATTTCTGGGACCTCTGAGCCTCTCTGTCCCAAGGACTGAGCTGCTAGCAGGACTGACTCCCTGATGTGCCTTCTGTAGGAAATGATGACTGGCTGGGCTGCTGGGGTCACCACATGAAGTCTCCTAGTTTCCGATCCATTCGGGAGCATCAGAAGGTAGGTGTCCTTTCTGGCGAGCCCTTCCCCTGGACTTCGGACCAGGCAGGAGGAGGTTGGTGTGGGCAGGGGGGCAAGAGGAGGATGACCGCGAAGCCAGGAACATGCATAGAGGAGCGGAGGCGGTACAGGAGGAGGGGGCAGCGGGGCCCTGGCGGGTCACGTATGTCTAGTGGCGCAGCTGCCGCCTCCCAAAGACACTTTCTCCTCTGGTGTGTCTTGAGATGCGGCACGTGTTTCCATGAATCATATCTCTCCTGTGACCACTGTGCATTGCCTCCGGTCCTCCAAGCTGGATATGCACAAAGAGGACTCTGGTCTTATGTTGCAACAAAGGAGTCCCTTGCCCCCAGACCTCATGAAGGCCAGGTGCTTTCCTGTCTTTGCTCTGCAGGCTGTCACGGCAAAAGACACTTAAGGGGAATATCATGCCTGACCTCACGGTTCTCTGGCTATTCATGAGCTATCAGCTCCTCGGGGGCACTACATTTTGGTGTTTTTTGTTTGTGTTTTAATCATCTTTTGGTGAGTGCTCAGCAAGGGAGTACTTACCATCAGATGGTGATGGTAAAGATGGATCAAGAGCTCAGAGCATTGCTAAGGAAGTTGGAAGGGCACCAGTGAGCCTTGCTGTCTTCCTCCTGGCCTCACCTGGGCCCTCTCCCTGCTCTCACCCTTTGTCCCTTCTGTAGCTAAACCACTTCCCAGGTTCCTTCCAGATTGGGCGAAAGGACCGACTGTGGCGGAACCTGTCTCGCATGCAGAGCCGCTTTGGCAAGAAGGAGTTCAGCTTCTTCCCCCAGTCCTTCATCCTGCCCCAGGATGCCAAGCTCCTGCGCAAAGCCTGGGACAGCAGCAGCCGGCAGAAGTGGATTGTTAAACCGGTGGGTGGATCGCGGTGGGCGGCGGGCCGTGGTCTGAGAGTGCGGACGATGGCATACTGGGCTGGCAGCACAGCTCATCGCCTTTCCACTTGACTTCTAGCCAGCGTCAGCCCGAGGCATTGGCATCCAGGTCATTCACAAGTGGAGTCAGCTCCCCAAGCGAAGGCCCCTCCTGGTACAGAGGTGAGCCTGCCTCCAGCTCACATCCGCTCCTCATTCTCCCATCTCCTCAGCCCGGGGGTTCCCTTTTTATAGTGAGTGTTCTTCTGCCCTTTGTCCTCCCAGCCATCGACCTCCGTCAGCCAGCGGTTTTAAGGTCTTTGCCTCGGGGACTGTTGACTGGCTCTTGCTGTTTTACCCACCGAGCCCTGTCTTGTCGGTCCTGTCCCTAAAGCTGGCCCTTCCCTATTTAGGTATCTACACAAACCCTACCTCATCAGCGGCAGCAAGTTCGATCTGCGAATCTATGTTTACGTCACCTCCTACGATCCTCTGCGGATTTACCTCTTTTCAGATGGACTCGTCCGCTTTGCCAGTTGCAAGTATGTGGTCGTACTGAGGCCTCACACTGACAGCTCTGGGGATTTGTTTTCCTGAGAACGAGGGAAACTGGAGGATGCCAGGCAGAAAAACAACACATTGTGGTAGTTTTTGTTGGCAAAGGAGAAGGAGGGGTGTATCTGGAAAACCCAATCTTCCTTTCCTCTTGTGTGGCTCCTATTACATAGAACACTTCACTTCCGCCACGTCTGGTCAGCGAATGCGTGGGGCTCTTCTCCACAGGAAGCAGTTCTCTGCAACACCAGCTGGGTATCCTGCATTTTAACTCCCCTTCTGACACTGGCAACGCGCCCCCTCCCCCCTCCCCCCCCCCCGCCAGGGTCCGAGCTCCCAGCTTGGGGCTCTTTCTCACGAGGTTGCCCCTTCCTCCTGCTTCAGATGCCTGTCACCAATCCGGGTGCCCCCTGTGCTTCTCATTGGTCAGCTAGAAGTCAGAGGTTCCTGGGACCCCCTTCTCAGCTTCCATTAATTTGCTAGAGCAGCTCATCATAAGAGGAGATGGTAGTTCGGTTACAGGCTAACGTCCAGATAGAAGAGACGAGGTGGGGTGTCAGGAGATAAGGCACAGGACAGCGTGTATGGCAAGGGGCACAGAGCTCCCCTGCCCTCTCTGGGCACCACTCTCCCAGCACATGCCACAGGCTCACCCACCCAGAACACGTACCCTGTACTTTTGGGGTTTTATGGAGGCTTCATCACATAGGCATGATTGATCGTTAATTCTGTTTTCAGCCCTTTTCCCTCTTAAGAGGGGGGGCAGGGCCGAAAATTCCAAGCTTCTAACCATGGCTTGGTCTGTCTGGTGATCAGACCCTATCCGGGAGCCCACCCGAAGTCACCTCATTAGAACACAGGACACTCCTATCACCAGGAAATTACAAGGGTTTCAGGAGCTGGGGTCAAAGACCAAATATTAGTCAAAAGATGCTCTTATAGTGCTCTTCTCACTGAGGAATTTATACGGGATTTAGGAGCTCTGTGCCAGGAACCAGGGGCAGAGACACACATGTAAGTTTCTTGTTATAAATCGCATTGTCACATGGGGAAGAGGAAATGAGAAGGTTCTCGACCTCACTGAATGTGGGGTGAGTCTTCCTGCAGGACTGAGGTGGGATGAAGGAGATGAGTCCCACATACCTTGCCCTACACTTCTCTTCCACCTGGCTGGTCCTCTGTATCCTTTGTTGTCTCCTTTTATAAGGAACGAGTAAACACAAGTAAACTGGTTTCCTGAGTTTTGTGAGCGGCTCATGATAAAAGAGCTGTGGTATTCTAGAAACCTTACCAATAGACATACGTCTCAGGCTCTTGCGCCTGAGATCTGAAATCTGAAAAGATCTGAAAAGATCTGTCTGTTTGTCCTTTACTGCCTCGGGATTTGGGGCAATGTCCACCTGCCGTTTCCCTGTCTTACCTCTGCCTTTCTCCTCACTTCCAGGTACTCCCCTTCCATGAAGAGCCTTGGCAACAAGTTCATGCACCTGACCAACTACAGTGTCAATAAAAAGAATGCCGAGTACCAGGCCAATGCCGATGCAACGGCCTGCCAGGGCCACAAATGGTACCCAGGCGGCGTCCCCGTCAGGCGGAGGCCTAGGGGAACACAGGGTTCTGGGCTTTGGGGAGGTTCAGGGGCTTGGGTCAGTGGAGGATTGATGTAAGACCCAAAGGTTATGTAAACACTGGGCAATTCAGAATTGGTCTGTTTCTGTCCAAGCTCCTCTCTTTCTTAATTGAAAACCTCAAAAGAAGAGACATGGAGAGAACGCCTTTGGACCTCTTACTCCTTTTTCTTTTCTCTTTTCTTCATCACCCGTTCATAGAATATAACCCCAGACACTCCCTCCCCTTCCCCCCTGCTTTGCAGGGCACTGAAGGCTTTATGGAACTACCTGAGCCAGAAGGGAGTCAATATTGATGCCATCTGGGAGAAGATAAAGGATGTTGTTGTCAAAACCATCATCTCGTGAGTCACACTACCACCCTGGGTGTGGGGCCTGCCGCTGCACCCCTTGGCTCATGGGCCTTCACACGGCTGCGCCCCAGATGCCGACCACGCTGTGCGTGAGTTTCTGAGGACAGGGACTAGGAAGGAGTGGATGGAATTCTGCTCTTTTACTGAACTTCCTCTCCAGAAGCTGGCTCCAGATCAGAGGCATCTCTTGGGAGCTGCTTTTCCTGGGGTGCTTCTGTTCTCCCATCTCTGGGCAGCTCCCCCGGTCCGGGCAGTATAGGTAGGGCTCTCCGGGAGGAGCTGGGCTGAAGACTTGGCCTTCCCCGTGACCAGGTCCGAACCCTATGTGACCAGCCTACTGAAGATGTACGTGCGGCGGCCGTACAGCTGCCACGAGCTCTTCGGTTTTGACATCATGTTGGATGAGAACCTCAAGCCCTGGGTCCTGGAGGTCAACATCTCCCCGAGGTAGGTGCAAGTCTCAGGGCGCTCCGAGTACAACCCTGCCTGTATCCTCACAATCCTCTTGCCACTCTGGCCTCGCTGACTTTGGGAAGACCTTTCCTGCGCTAGAATTTGTGTTTTCCCTTCGTGATCTGTTTTTCGCTCCTTCGCTCATTCTTGGCCATGATCTCAAGCTTCTTTTGAGGATGGAGAGAGATTGTTAAAAGTTGCTCTTTCCAGCTTGATCCCTACCACATGCTTTTCCCCTAGCAAACGAAGGTCGTAGTCAGGAACCAGGTTATTCACTCTCGGGGGGGGGCAAGGAGTCCCCCACGGTGGTGCTCAGGAGTCGGGAAGGCAGGGTACACACAGGGCTAGCACTGACTCGGGCGCATAGCCGGAAACCGCTTTACTACTCCTTGTTCCCTTTCTCCAAAGCCTCCACTCCAACTCTCCCCTGGACATCAGTATCAAAGGCCAGATGATCCGGGACCTTCTGAACCTGGCAGGCTTTGTTCTGCCCAACGCAGGGGATGTCGTGTCCAGCTCCAGCAGCTCCGGCAGCTCCAGCGCCAGGTCAGCCGGCAGCATGAGCAGCCCCCTGAGGACTGTGGGAAGGAAGGGTGCCCGGGCGCCGCCTCCTGCTGGGTCTCCCGTGCTGCGCAGTCTGCCCCCACAGTCTTCCCACACACCTCTTCCCACGTCAGTGCCCCTTAAAAGCATGGCTGGTTATATTGTTCCCAGCTCAGAAATCTCCACAGGGCCTGGGGAATCAGCTTTTAACTCCTCACAGGGACATTCGGGGCCCCGGCCTCCTTTCCCCAGGTGCCCCTCCCTTTACTCCTCTTCCTGGCTCCTGTGCTCTGACAAAGCAGTCACTCCTAGAACCTCAGAGTTGGAAGGGTCAGCGAATCGAGTCTCCTCTCTGAAATGTGTGTGGCTTCTCACTGTCCCTCCATAGTGTCCCCTCCTCTGCTCATGGGGTTGCTTCCTCCCGACATTCCCCTCCGTCAGACCTCCCTGTTGGGACCTCACCCACCCACGGGAGCCTAGCTGAGGGCAGCATCTTCATGAAGCCAGCTCCACGTGCGCTGTCTCCACCACAGCCCCGAACCTCTTAGAACCACTCTTGAGGGAAGGGAGCTAATATTTAGTTGGGACCTGCTGTGTGTAAGGAGAAACCTGTAGCTTATCTCCACCACAACCCCCTAAGGTTGGTATTAGTATCCTCAGGTGACAGATGAGGACACGAGATCCCTGGGATTAGGCAGCCCACCCACGGTTATTCAGCCACAAAGTGGTAGAGCTGGGATTCCAGTCCTGGTTTGCTGGGAACAGCACTTGCTTTCCACACCACGCCTTGTAGCCTCCGGCGTGGCTCTGTGCCGTGGCTGTCCTTTGACCCCTGCCGTCCTGTGAGCTCTGTGGAGGCCGTCTTCGTGTCTCTCAGCAGTAATTGTAGTGATGTGGGTGAGGACGCTGGGCAGGGAGTCCTGTAGTGTGCCCAGGGCCACACACCCAGTGCTGAGCTGGGTATTTCGGAGGTGTCCACCAAATCCAACTAAACTGACCTACGCAGCGATTATTCCAGAGTCCTCTTTTTTACCACTGACATGCAACCCAGCGAGCATGCCTTGTGCTCTTCTAGTTATTCTGTGGTATTTGATCTTTGATGCTCAGACAGGCTGCTTGAGTAGAGTGCACTGCAGTCTCATCTACTTGAGTAACAAATATCTGTTCAAACTTCTTTGTCTTCTCTTGAGAAGGGGGTGACTCCCACCAACAAACCACTTAACCTTGGTGCCCCAGTGAGTCCCCTGACCCCAACCAAGAGTTGTCTTCCTCCTCCAGCTAAGCTAAGGGTCCTGAAATGGACCCTGTCTCCACATGTCCTCAGGATGTGAAGCTGCTGACCTTACGCTTTGCTTTCTTTCCATCCACTGTGTTAGCCTGCCCAGCTCCCCCAGTGATAAATGTCGAATGGCCCCGGAGCATTTCACTGCACAGAAGATGAAGAAAGCCTATTATCTGACCCAGAAAATTCCTGATCAGGTAGGAGATTACCCTCCACCCCCAAGTGCCAACAGAAAGTTTCCCTGGTGAAATATTTAGGAGCGCAAGGCAAGCAGTTTTCCCTCTCTCTAACCCAGCTCCGGGGTCCCTTGGTGTGCAGGGATCTGCTGGCATATGTGTGGTTCCAGGGGAGAGTTGATGGCCTTTATCACGTGGTCAACCACTGCTCTTAGCCAAATGCTATACTAGCCATCCCCTGTTGTCAGAGCCGTAGACCCTTTGGGTTTCTTTCTTGAGGTGCAGTGAGCCCCGGGGAGGCTTGATGTCTTCTTGGAGCAAATGAGAGTAGTAGACTGAAGGCAGATGCCAGATCTCAGTTGCTAGATTCTGGGCTTGACTCCATCCAGCCAACCTCTTAAAACCTCCGTGCTCCAGGGGCTCCCCCGCCCAGACCAAGAGTATCTTCTCCAGACAGCAAAGCTCAGTAGGCTTGGGAACAGACAAGGTCCTGAGCTGACCCACTAGTCAGCCTTGGTGTTCCCTTGGGAGTCCTGGAGCGCTAGGACCTCAGAGCTGTGCTCACCGTCCCCCAGCTTTTTGATCCTCTGCCTCCAGCTCACACCCTCTTGTCACACTCTCTTCCTCTCCGTTCCTTGGGCCTTAGGACTTCTATGCATCTGTGCTGGATGTCCTGACGCCAGATGACGTTCGGATTCTGGTTGAGATGGAGGATGAGTTTTCTCGCCGTGGTCAATTTGAACGAATTTTTCCTTCTCGAATCTCCTCTCGCTATCTCCGCTTTTTTGAGCAGCCACGATATTTCAACATTCTCACCACCCAATGGGAACAGAAGTACCATGGCAACAAGCTCAAAGGTGATGTGTCCTCCTTGTCCACAGGAGGCCATGTTTAATGAGTGATTAAATTCTGGTACACAATGGGGCCTCCCTGACAAGGAGAATTGACCAGTTGATTCCACCCTCTTAAGTCCCACCCCTGCTAATCTTGTCCTAGGAGTAGATCTGCTTCGGAGTTGGTGCTACAAAGGGTTCCACACAGGAGCCATCTCTGATGCGGCTCCAGTGGTGAGTGACGCCATTGCAGGGGAGGGGGGCAACTCCAGTCGGCACCCTCAGTCCTCCAGCTTAAGAGCGCAGCATGGGTTGGACGTAGGTTCAGACCCTCTCACTTCTCCGCTAGGCCCTGTCTCTGTGTCTCCCGACCTTTCCCTTTCAGGGAATAGTGGCCTCCAGGATTCCCTGGGTGCCTTTCTTTCAAGGGTCAAAGAGTGCTTTGTAGCCTCAACTTCTTGTCTGAATCTGGAGAAAACAGAGATTCTTGTCCCAGATGGGCCCATGCCTGAAGGGTAGGGAAGAGGAGAGCCCCATGATCACTCAGAGGTAGAGCCGGGAGAGAGTCCCAGGACCCTAAACACTCCCGCCTGACTCCTGCCTAGCCCTTTTGGCCTCACTGCTTCCTTTGTTTTTAGTGGTCCCTCCCAACATCACTTCTGACCGTCCCAAAGGGGGATGTGGCACTCAGTGCTCTCTCCAAATCAGAGACTGACAAGCTGGGGTGAGTGCTGTCTGGGCAAGGGAAGGGTGTTGGGTGCTGCTGCGAGTTCAGGGAGTTTTCTTCTTCCTCTCTTCCCACATTATGATGAGATCAGCGTTCTCCATTTGGGGGGGGGTGGGCGGCTCCTCTGCCTGGTGGCTCCCCATCTGCCCGGCCCAGTCAAGCCGGAGCGCAGGGTTAACCTCTCAGCTGTGCCCACTGCCCGTGGGCTCCTTGAGGTCTCCTCTCACACGTTCCCGTTTGCACCAAGCTCCCCAGCCTTCAGATAAAGAAGATGTATTTTATGGTTCTCTCTCTCTCCATGTAACTATGGTGTGTAGCCCTGTCAGGTCGTGAATGCCTGCTCCAGACTCTGAGGGCAGATCACAGGCTAAAGTCCCAGCTACACAGCCATCTCAGCCATTTCTTTCCCCACCCGTTTCCTTCAGAAAACACAGCTTCTCCGAGGGAAGCATACCACTCTCTGAAGACGGGACCATCCCGAAGCCCAAGAAGACCCAAGCTGGCCTTTCTCCTCTCCCCAGGAAACCCAGTTCTTCCAAGGACAGTGAGGACACCAGCAAAGAGCCCAGCGTCTCCACCCAGATGTTACCTCTGATGAAGTACTCTGGGCAGACTTCGAGACTGTCTGCTTCCCCCACCTCCCAGTCAACCGGTGACTCACTCCTGGCTGCTGTGAGCCCGTGACTGGCCTCCCTCCACTCGCCCCTGCCTAGGAGCACCGGTATTAGCTACCTCATGGGAACTGGCCGGCCGGCTGGCTGGTCAGCCAGCCTGAGCCCCAGCCCCTTCCTCAAAGTTTTTTTTGTTTTTTTTTTTTTTTTGAAGTGGTTGAATTGCAGAGATGGGTATCTGGAGGGGTGGTGGGAATGTGGAATGGGGAGAAGGTGAGGAAGGTTCACTGGCTGGTACCTCATATCTTCGCAGAGAAGCCACTGATGGCCACTCAGCCTTATAAAGCAGGGTTTGGTTTCTAACTTCAGAGAGCCGTGTGTGGTTTGTTTCCGACCTTGGTTCGGCGATTAAGTCACAGCTCTGGAGGAGAAACCGCACTGAACACATTTGGGCCTGAAGTCCTTTGCCTGTAATTGAGGAGGTCCCTCCAAAGGTCCTTATCTCCTCAGGTCTCACCCTCAGTCCCGGCACCCCACACCCTGTCCTGAGGACACTTTGAGAAACCTTGAGTCTTCCTCAGTAGGCAGGCAGGGAGAGCCCGCACACGGATAAACCCACTTCCTGTCGTCCTCGTCTTAAGGGCTTCACTTCCTCCAGCACCCAGCGGCCAGAAGTCCTGAGCCTTTGTATTCTGACCTCACGTCACGACCTGTCCAACCTTCTGGACTTCTCTCAGGGATGTTAGTTCTTGGTGCTCTGTGAGGTGAGAGGTCTCGTGAGCTTTGCAAATTTCCTGTGGCCCCAGTGAAGGAGCCCAGATAATCAGTTGCTGTTGTCTCTGTCCATCCATCGAAGGACACAGTCCAGGGCAGGAGCTCTGATTTCATGTCCCCTCAACACAGAGGGAGTCTCGGCTTCTGCTTACTCCCGTCACAGTCTCTGATTAGCGGGGTCTGGCTCCCAGGTCACGAGGGCAAGTGGAGTCTGGTGGCGTGGCAGGTGGGTTTCAGGAGCAGTCACCCCTGTAGGATGGCTTTCTAGCCGGACCGCTGACGAAACTCTCGTAGTCTTAACTGAATCTGCCTCCCCAAGACCC
The DNA here is from genome assembly GCF_009762305.2 of Zalophus californianus. Taxonomy (NCBI): domain Eukaryota; kingdom Metazoa; phylum Chordata; class Mammalia; order Carnivora; family Otariidae; genus Zalophus; species Zalophus californianus. The sequence goes on from NC_045597.1 coordinate 176,353,124, forward strand.
AGTAAGATGGCAAGTGTGGGATAAATGTCGACTGAGTGAACGGTGCCTATGAAGAACACGAGCCCCCGAGCCGGGCGTTCTGCTCCTTTCCTGGGGCAGAGTGGTGTCCAGGGGAAGTACACAGTGTGATAGTGTGGATCAGAAAGGTGCTTTTCGGGCGCCTGGGTGGCTCAGTTGGTTGAGCGACTGCCTTCGGCTTGGGTCATGATCCTGGAGTCCCGGGATCGAGTTCCGCATCGGGCTCCCTGCTCGGCAGGGAGTCTGCTTCTCCCTCTGACCCTCCCCCCTCTCATGCTCTCTCTCTCTCTCTCTCTCTCTCTTTCTCTCTCTCTCTCTCTCTCATTCTCTCTCTCAAATAAATAAATAAAATCTTAAAAAAAAAAAAAGGTGCTTTTCCCTCGAACTGTGCTCCTCCTCGACCCAGCACTTCCTGGGAGCTGCTCACTCCTGCCCCAGCCCTGCGGTTTCTTTACTTTGGTTTTCTAGCAATGGTGCCCAAGGAGCAGCCCCCTGGCCCCAGGCTCTCTGCCTTCATTCTCCGAGTTTTGGAAAGACCATCACCCTGCTTCGTGGCTCCTGGAGTTCTAAGTGGCGAGTTGGGATGGAGCCATAGAAAAGTCACTGAGAGGCCTGCCTGGGTTCAAGGCCACCCAGTAGATGGCTACACTGGCCAGTCGGAAGGCCATGTTGACAGCTGTGAAGAAAGCTTGGTGGCAAAGTCCTCAGCAGCAAGGACGTCAAAGCCAGGACCAGCGGAGAGGCCCGGCAGTCTAGTTAAATCCCTTCCAATAGAATTGAAGCCAGCTCCGCCCCCCCGTCCCACCTGCATGCAGTACCCTAGTGCCAGGTCAAACAAACCTTGTGATGGGGGCAGGACCCGGCCTTCCTAACAGAGCTGGCCACCTGCTTCAGTACTTTTGGGGTGGCTGGTCTGGGGTGAGGGCTTTGGTCCGGAGGGCCGGCTGTGCTGGTTTGCTCCTTGGAAAGCAACTTGAGGCCTTCAGCCCACCCTCTGAGAGTCCCCAGACGGCATCCCCCCCGTAATGAGAAGGGGGAGGGGACCGGCGTTGCAGCAGCGTGGGCTTGGGGGGTGGGGTGGGAGGAGGGCTTAGTTAAGCAAGTAATGAAAATAAGTGTCCTTAGTAGTTTAAAGCATCTTTGTACGGACATTATTTTTAATTTCCATCCCATCACAGCATCTGAAGGTGTGAGTGTTTTGCCAGATGGGAGAAAGGAATGGGGCTTATAGTCCCCCTTCACCCTTGAGAGAAAATTGAACCTTGCTTGAGCATTCAGCATACATGTTTAGCAATGAATACCCACGGTATAAGGTATTCAGCTAAATAAGGACTTTGGGGGAAGTAATGAAATTTTTCAAAAGTTTTAACTTTGGAGCTATAGTAGGGTAAGTGTCAGAACGTGTCCACTGTTTTTCTAAATTGATGACTTACACCCAGTCCCTGTTTGGAGACTGGGGAGAAACACGGGGTATTTCCGGATCAGTGGAGTGGGGCGCTGGGGTGGGGGCATGGAGGGTGGTCACTATTCCTGTTCACTTCAGATTCACTCAAGATTGATCAGAAACTAATTTAGAATGCATACTGATAAAGAGGTGGTGGTGTGATAGGAAGAGCGCATGGACCTTGTAGTCTGACCTTGGATTCTAATCTCAGTTTTGCTGTGTGACCTTGGGCATGTCATCTAACTTTCTAAAGTCCGGTGTTTTAAGATTTTATTTATCTATTTATTTATGAGAGCACACATGCATGAACAAGGGGCAAGAAGGAGAGGGAGAGAATCTCAAGCAGACTCCGCACTGAGCGTGGAGCTGGATGCGGGGCTCAATCCCACCACCCCGAGATCAGTACCGGAGCTGAAACCAAGAGTTGGATGCCCAAGCAAGTGAGCTACTCAGGCACCCCTAAAGTCACATGTTTTAAATAACATGAAAATGATACCTACATTGCAGGGCTGTGAAAATTAAGCAAGCCATAGTAAAAGTACTTAGGACGTAAAGGGAACTTAATATATAACACGGTCACTCCTTTCTCCATTTGCTGTCCAAGCCCTGTTCCTCGGCTAGGGGAAGGCAGGCGAGAAATGTAAAGCCCTTTCCACAGGGAAGTGAAGCAGCTGAGACATTTTAGAGGTGAGGAAGGCCAGAACAGGCTTTATATGCCTCATCACCCCCAGACAAACACTACCAGCATTATTCATTCTACTGTTTTACTCTTCATTGAGGGTTACTTTGGTTAATGTTTTACAGAATACTTAGGGCGCCTGGGTGGCTCAGCTGGATAAACGTCTGCCTTTGGCTCAGGTCATGGTCCCAGGGTCCTGGGATCGAGCCCCGCATCGGGCTCCCTGCTCAGCGGGAAGCCTGCTTCTCTCTCTCTCCCTCTGCCTGCCGCTCCCCCTGCTTGTGCTCTCTTTCCATCAAATAAATAAAATTAAAATATTTTACAGAATACAAATTCCCTGGGACAGGAAACACATTAAGCATTGCAAGTATGTGAATTGAATGAAATTATTCAGCCCTATCCCAAGAGAAACGTTGATGGAAAAGGAAGAGCAGGGGAGCACTAGGGACCAGGTGGCTGGAAGGGGGAGGAGCAGGGTCCAGAAAGCGGGAGATCTTGAACTGGAGCTGGAGCCAAGAACATGCACAGACCCAACAGCTATGCCAAGGACAGTTGTTATAGGTGCATTCTTAAGCTCTTAGGCTATTTGTTGAGGGCGACTATCCCTCTCGCCATGGCTGAACGACACACCTGGCTGCCCCCTGAGTCCATCCAACCCTGGGCCAGTGAAGGAGGTGGATAACCCAGCACATGGTAGGTACTTCCATGTCCTGTCAGCTGAATTAGTTAAATAAGGGGGGCACCAAAGGCAGCTGGGGGACCTCCCCTTCTCGTTTCCCCTGGATTTGTCCTTTTAAGACCTAAGATTAAGCTGTGTGCTTACTGGTTGAATCCCCCAACTGCTTTGAGACTTTTCAGAGATGTGTAGCTGAGGGACCTCTGTCTCATGCCACTTGTGATTCTGATCCAGCCTCTCAAACCTTCTTGGCCTTTGGACCGCCCCCAACCCCCCACCAGAGTTTTCATCCTCTTTAATGTCCAGGGATCAATAGATGCTCTTTTGACATGACCTTTCATCAGCTTCGGAGCAATGAAAGCTGCAAGCAATCATATGTTGCTCTTGGCAGATTTCTTACATAGATGAAAGCACACGAGAAGGATCAATAGTTGTTTTCTAAAACCCATTTGTGCCTTTATTATAATGGACTTGGACACAGAATGCTAGGGACTGTTACTGGGAAAGCTAACACAATTTGAAAAACTCTTTTCTCTTCATGCTTCAATTAGTGAAGTGGGGAGACCAAACCATACTTCATTGGCTAGTTATGAGGGTTAAATGGGGGGGAGGATGTATGGAAAAAATTAGGCAAAGTGATAACATACAGTTCAGATTTAAAATAGATTCTAGGGGCTCCTGGCTGGCTCAGTCAGAAGAGCATGTGACTTTTGATCTCCAGGTTGTGAATTAAAACCCCATGTTGGGTGTAGAGATTACTTAAATAAAACTTTAAAAAAGGGGGGGTGCCCAGGTGGCTTAGTCGGTTAAGCATCTGCCTTCGGCTCAGGTCATGATCCTAGGGTCCTGGGATCGAGTCGCACATCGGGGGAGCCTGCTTCTCTCTCTCCCTCTGTCTACCATTCTGCCTACTTGTGCTCTCTCTCTCTCTCTCTCTGTGTCAAATAAATAAAATCTTAAAAAAAATAAAACTATAATGATGCAGGTTCAGAGATTTGGTGTATGTTCTTCAGTGAGGAGCCAATGGGGCGAAGCTACCATCTACGAATATGACTGAACCTCTAAGAATGTTACTGAGACCAAATGACGGGGCAGCGTGACTGGGCCTCCACCCGTTCTCCCAGGTGCCTGCTGCAGGTGCACCCTGGATGGCGTCCTGCGTGGACAGCCGCTCCTCCAGAGACACGGGTGTGGCTGGAAAGGGAGCCTTGCCCTTGCATCCCATGCAAGGCACATTCAAGGAGAACCTGGTGTTAAACTATTGTAGAGGACCTGCTTCTGGGTCTGGGTTGCTACGTAGCTGAGCAGTTCCTTCATTGGGATCTATTGAAAGCCAGACCTTGACATAAGGGGATGGGGATGGGAAAAGGGCAAAACAAAAGAAAGCCAAAATACAAGAAAAACTACGAGGAGACACCACTTACGTAGTAAGATAGCTCACATGAAAAAGGCTGAAAATACCATGTGTCAGCGTGGATGCGGAGCAACTGGAATGCATACATTGCTTGTGGGAATGCAAAATGGTACATTGGAAAACAGCTTGGTAGTTTCCTGTAAAGTGAAACATACTCTTAGCATATGACCCAGCAATTCACTCCCGCATGCAAATGTTCATAGCAGCTTTATTCATAGAGCAAACACTTGGAAACAACCCAAATATCCAACACCTACTGAATAAATTGTGATATATCTGTTCAATACTACTCAGGGAAAAAAAAGGAATAAACTGGGGCTCCTGGGTGGTCTGGGTGGCTCAAGTCAGTTCAGTCTCTGACCCTTGACTTTGGCTCAGGTCATGATCTCAGGGTCCTGAGATCAAGCCCTGCGTTGGCTCTGTGCTGGGTGTGGAGCCTACTTAGGATTCTCTCTCTCCCTCTGCCTCCCCCAGCCCCCTGCCTTGGCATGCACACTCACATTCTCTCTCTCTCTCTCTCTCTCAATCTCTCTCTCTCTCAAAAAAACAACCAACTGATACATGCAATAATATGGAAGAATCTCAAGAGTATTGTGCTAAATCAAAGAAGCCAGAAACAAAAAACTATGTATGTTATTTTATTATTATTTATTTATTTGAGAAAGAGAGAGAGAGTGAGAGAGCCCAAGATGGGGGAGGGTCACAGGAAGAAGCAGACTCTCCTCTGAGTGGGGAGCCCGATGCAGGGCTTGATCCCGGGACTCCAGAATCATGACCTGAACCTAAGGCAGCCCGCCAACCCACTGAGCCACCCAGGTGCCCCAGAACTATGTACAATATGATTCCACTTATATAACATTCTAGAAAAGGCAAACTGTAGTGACAGAAAGCATATCAGTGGTTGCTAGAGACTGTAGATGAGGGTGGGGATTGACTGTTCAGGGGCACTTTGGAAATACTTTATTTTGATTGTGGTAGTGGTTGCATGACGGTACATTTGTTGAAAGTAGTCGAACTATACACTCCAGATGGGTGAGTTTTATCATATGTACGTATATGAAGCTGACTTTCTAAAAAGGACAAGGAGATACCATTTCATCATGCATATACAAATTAAAGACAATGAGATAACACTAGAATAATTAAAATTTAAAAGGCAATCAAGACCAAATGTTGGAGAGGTTATACAATTGGGGCTTTCACATCTGACGCGTGTGAGTGTAAATGGTACAACTGCTATGAGACACCAGCAGTTTCTTGTGAGTTATCATATATCTACCTTCGATTCAGCATTTCCAGTCCTAGATAGTCCCTCCGCAATAAAACAATATGCTCATCAGAAATGTTTGTTGCATCTTTCTTCAACATAATAAAGAGTAGGAAACAACCCAAGTGTCTCTCAATAGAAGATCAGATAAACTGGTCTGAAGTATTACCATTCATCAATAAAAAGAAATAAACTACTGGTTTATTCAACAACATGAATCTCAAAAAATTTATGCTGCATAAAAGAAGCCAGTTGCAAAAGAGTACACACAGTGCAACTCATGGAGTTCAAGAACAGAGAAAAATAACCTGTGGGGATTAAAATCGGGGCAATGTTTCCTTCTGGGAGTTAATAGTGTGGTAGGAAAAGGGGTACCAGGGAACTTTCTGGAGTGATGGCAATGCTCTATTCTTGATAGGGGTCTTGTTTACACATGTAATGCACTAGTTAAAACTCATCAAGTTGTGCACTTAAAACCTGTGCATTAATTTTAAGATAGCACTTTTTTTTTAGAAATTGGGGTGACATTGACATAAAATTAACTTTTTTTTTTTAAGAATTATTAGAGAAAGTGCAAGTAGGGGGAGGGCAGAGGGAGAGAGAGAGAGAGAATCCTCAAGCAGACTCCCCACTGAGTGCGGAACTTGATGTGGGGCTTGAATTCAGGACTCCAAGATCATGACCTGAGCCAAAATCGAGTCAGCTGCTTAAGCGATTGATCCACTCAGGCGCCCCCAAAATAACTGTTTTAAAGTGAACAATTCAGTGGCATTTAATATATTCACAGTGTTGTGTGACCACCATCACTCTCTAGTTCCAAGACATTCTCATCCATCTAAAAGGAAACCCCAGCACCCCTACCCCCCACCCTCACTTCCTGTTTGCTGTTTCTATAGTGTCAACGTCTAGTGCGTTGGGGTCCCTGGGTAAGGGTCGCGAAATCACCGGGACACAGGGGATGCAGAGCAAAGGCAGCACTTGCAACTGCATGCTGTCGTTTATTTTCCACATAGCTATATACTTGTAGCAATCAGGTAAGCATAACACTATGTACTTTCACACATAATGGGATTAAACTAACATCCTTGAAGAAAGATACATTAAAGAATTCTCTCAGCCACCCTTCCTCTGGAGACAGCATGTTTTTGTCCTAAGGAGGGACGCCTCTAATCTAGGCAAGAGCCACTTCTTGCAGATCCAGGCATTCAGAACTTGCAACATGAGGTAAGGGGAAGAGAACATTTTCTCCTCCTTGCTCAGGTTTGCCTGGCTTTCCTAACTCTCACTGCAGTCCTTGAATGACCCTGGCTCGCAAGGGGCCTGCAAGCCTATGCCATCTCACTATAGATTTACTATTGTGGATATTTCATGTAAATGGAATCCTACAATTTGTGATCTTTTGTGTCTGGCTTCTCTCACTTAGTGTATTTTCAAGGTTCATCCACTCCATAGCATGTATCAGTACATCATTCCTTTTTATGGCCAAATAATATTCCATCATATGCATATGTAGGTTCACAACCCTCTCAGGAGTTTTCCTGGTGTAATCTGAAACCAGGCCCCATATGAAGAGGGCAGGGAGAGACTGAAGAAAGAAGCAGGCCACTCCAGGTTGGCAGGTGACAATTTTAATACTAGCAAAGGGAACTTACATCTGCAAGGTGAATGGATCCCTGTACCCATTAGTCATAATATCGTCAGTGCATGATATATTTCAAATTTGAAAGATAGTTCACTTGAAACCAGACAACCCAAATCTGAATGCTCTTTGGCAGAGGAATACAAATTTTAAGTCAACTCCCTTGTTGGGGAATTGATTCAAAATCAGGACCATGGGCTTGGTAAGTGCCAATTTGTATCTCAGCAATCATATCTGAGACTATAGCTGAGATAAATATCACTGATTCTGTTCCCTCTATTAGATGGGAAAAACTTTAAATCCGTGGAGATGAAAGACAGTTTTTTGTTTTTGTTTTTGTTTTTTCGCAATTCCTCTCTAGCCTCAACAAATGACCTTTCTTATGGGTTGTGCTATTAATAGATGAAGTCTCGGACTCGGACTTGAAAATCTCATCATGATATATTTCAGAAGAGAAATCAGTCACTGGAAGAGGTATTACAGACATTTTATTAATATGTATACTTCTTTCCAGACAGTGGACGTTTGAGCAAAATAAATACTAGCTATCGCTTACTGGGTTTCCATTTTGACTCAGGCGTTGTTCTTGGAGTAGACACACACGAGCATGCACATACACGCACACTCACACACTCTTATCAAAAAATTCCTTCAATATTGGTATGATTATTATCTCTATTTTTCAGATAAGAAAAATGAGGTTCAAAGAGGTTGGATGACTTGTGCAAGGTTATTGAATGAACTAATGAATGCATGTACTGTCCAGTTTCTTAGTGCCTTGTAGCAGTTACAGACTTCAGATATCAATGGGAAGACCGGGCCTGAAGGAAGGAGGCACAGAGCCCTGCATCAGGCTCTGTGCTCAGCATGGAGTCCGCTGAAGATTCTCTCTGTCTCCCTTCCCCTCTGTTCCTCCCCCTGTTTGCGTGTGTATGCGCTCTCTCTCTCTAAAATAAAATCTTTTTGGGCGTCTGGGTGACTCAGATGGTTAAGTGTCTGCCTTCGGCTCAGGTCATGATCCCAGGGTCCTGGGATTGAGTCCCGCATCGGGCTCCTTGCTCAGCAGGGAGTCTGCTTCTCCCTCTCCCTCTGACTCTCCCCCTGCTTGTTCTCTCTCTCTCTCACAAATGAATAAATAAAATCTTAAAAAATAAAATAAAATAAAATCTTTTAAAAAAAATCTATTTTATTTGTACCACTCTAAATAAAGTGGCTTCCATTTAACTCTAGAATAAAATGGCCTGCATTCGCACTTACAGATCTCTTAGTGATTACATATCCTAAAGTTTATCCCACGATGTACCCCAGAGATGCAGCTGTAAAAAAAGAGAAGAGACTTCATAAAATGGAGTCTGGAAGCTCAAACTGCAAATTAGATTTTATTTTATTTATATGAGAAGCCAAATTCAAGACCTGTGCTATCCATCATAGCAATCAACCTGTAGCTAAACAATTCTACAGAGATACCTGTAGTATCATTAAAAAGAATTGCTAGCTCCCATCTGACACCTATCTTGACAACCCTCTCCCCTAATATTGGAGATGGTAAACCAAGTCCTCAGTATAAAAGATAACATACGTTGGGAGTCAAGAACAATTTTTAAGGGAGACAGCAATAAAGAATATTTTCTAATTTAAAATCTATGTGATTGTTTCCAGCCAAGATGAAGTAGTAGGGACTAGATTTGCCCTCCCCCATGAAACAACTAAAAAATGGACAAAATATGAAACAATGATTTTCAGACACTGGACATCAGGCAGCATAGGACAGTGACCTGAGAGTTGGGAAACAAAAAATACAATCCTTTCGGTTGCCCCAGCTTACTACCTGGAGAGAGTTTCTAGACCAAAGCTCAGGGAACTGGACCCCAGGTGGAGCTTGGTAGAGCCCCTGAGCTGAAGAAGGAGAACTAGGAGTCGGGGCTGCCAGGAATTCTTAGGGGAATTCCCAAAGAGGAGAGCTCCACACAGAAAGAGGGACAGGAAGAACGCTCAGGAGATCTACAGAGTGTCCCTTTTGAGTCTTCAGCTCAATTCTGATCAGCGCATGTGTGGGAAGAAACCACCCAAGCCTGGGGGGAAAACCCACCTAAGGGCATAATCCTCAGAACTCATATAAGGACAGGAAAGGATTATGTTCCCCCCAAAGTAGAAAAAAATGTAAAATTCATGGGACATCAGATTGAACATTCAGAAGGGGATCACCTTGATAGTGGGGAAAAATTAGTCCTAAAGTCTGTTCTAATCCCACCTAACAGAATTGAAAATCTACATGGTTGAAATCATTTATTTCCCATCTTTGGAGATGGTTGACTTTCCATCTGGTCCCTCACTAAATATTCATTAAGTGACTGTAAAGTTGAATAGAGATTTTTACTTTGTCTAGATTTTGGCATCCAACTCCCCAGTTACACAAATGTGAGGGAAGACATGGGTGAGAACGTCACAGAAGTGGAATCAGGTGTGCCATTTGTCGGGGAGCCATACTATCCCATCCCCTTCAAGGTCTTTCCAGCTGGACTAAGAATCAAATTGACATGAGACGGAGAAAATAAAATCTAACAGGGTACATACAGGGAATCCAAACAGACATGGAAATTCCAAAGACAGGCAAAACGAGGGATATATGTCATCCTGACCTAATGAGAAGGGGGTTGGGGTCTGGGACTTCAGAGGGAAGGAATGCAATTCACAGGGCAGGAATGTTGGTAATTGGATGTTTTCCCTGCCGTACAGATGGGTCACTCAGATAAAACTTATCTCTGGTAATAACCATTATTTTGGGAAAGATCCCCAATTTAAAGTCTTCTAACTAGTTAAGGAAAGGGCCAAAGTTTCTATTGAGCCCTCAGGATCTTAATTGCCTTCAGCTCGAAATAATCTTCATGCCAAAGTGGCCCATCTTGGGGCAGCCTGGCCTGGGCCCCTATACATTCCATGTCTATTTTCTCCTCTATCTTGCTTGTGTTCCATTTAGCAGCAGGTGAATCCAGGATAAAGCTATAAAATCAAACATCCCCATAAGTGTTTAGAACATGCGATGGCAACTCTTTTTTGGTGGCACCTTGGAGGCAGTAGGTTGCTTTAGGATGAAATGGAACATCTCATTCCAGCTACTGGCTGCCAGAGACTCACTGAAGTGGATGAGGAACGCAGACTTCGTACCTTTTAGGAGAAGCACGTGGCCACAGATGTTGCTTCCGATGTTCTGGGTGAAGAATGGCAAGTTTCGTGGTCTGGAGCAAGGGTGGCGATAACAAACAAGGCTTCCCCACAAAGCAGGTGCTCTTGATCCATGGCCGTGTCCGCCTGATGCTGGGTAAGGGGCATTCCCGCTACAGACCAAGGAGGACTGGAGAGAGAAAGCGCAAATCTGTTCAGGGTTGCATTGTGGACGCCGATCTCAGGCTTCTCAACTTGGTCATTGTTAAAAAAAAAAACAAAACTGGGGCCCCAAAGAGCTAGCAGAATCCACAAGCTTTTCAGTCTTTCTGAAGAAGATGATGTCCGCCCGTATGTTGTGAGAAAGCCCCTAAAAAAGGAGGTAAGAAACCTAGAACCAAAGCGCCCAAGATTCAGCGTCTTGGTCCTCTGTGTGTCCTCCAACCCAAATGTCGGCGAATCACTCTGAAGAAACAGCGTACAGAGAAAAGTAAGTAAGAGGGTGCAGAATATGCTCAACCTTTGGCCAAGAGAATGAAGGAGGCCAAAGAAAAGCACCAAGCACAGATTGCCAAGAGACGGGAGTATCCTCTTTGAGAGCTTCTACCTCTGAGTCCAAACAAAAATGAGATTTTTCTAAGAGTAGCAAATAAATAAGATCAGACATCAGATTTCAAAAAAAAAAAAAAAACCGAAAAACAAAAAACCCAGCTAAAAGCCAAAAACCAAATATGTGATGACAGCACAGAAACTGTTTACTTCATTTTGAACAGACAATGTGCCCATTGTTTGGTAGCATTACGGCATCCTTGTTACACAATTATCCACAAAATATCATTCAGGCATTGCACCTCCCAGAGACTACACTGGTGATCTTTCCAACCCACGCCATTTGCTCCCAGCTCTGTGTCACTGTTCATTAAACATGAATTTGAGAAACTCAGTAATGTTGTTGGAATTACAAGTTAGTCTTCCAAGGTTGGTCTCATAAACCTTCTGTTGAAATTGTGGGTTTGGAAATGCAAGTTTGTCCTTTGATTTTATTTTTAACCTCTCATTCTCTCTAGTGAGTACACTTTATCACGGGTCCAGCCGAACCCTCTACTATCCTTCAAACAATCTGCAAACGCTCTAACAAGCTTCTAGATTGGGGAATCTTGGGGGTACAAATTACATGCACAGGTAGGACGTGGACACAGAATCCAGCTTTACTCTGTGGAGTGTCATGCCTAATTTCCCACGTAGCTCCTACCTGACTTCAGCGCTGGGCTGGGCTGGGTCTCTTTCTCTCTTTCTTTCCTTTTCTTCTTTCTCTCCCTCTCTTCCCTTCTTTCTTCCTTCCTTTCCTCCCTCTATAATTTTTTTTATGGTGGCAAAATATATATACCATAAAATTGGCCATTTTAACCATTTTAAATGTACAACTCAGTAGCATTAACGACATGCACTTTGTTACATAACTATTATCACTATCTACTGCCAAATATTTCATCACCCCAAACAGATGGCTCATGTGGGAGGTTTTTTTTTTTCCAAAGGGGACTGCCGTAATTTCTCTGGAAACTCGTAATCCTACAACTGATCTTGCCATTCTTCCATTAGGAATTGGAGTCTGATTTCTCTCGCCTTGAATGTGGGAGAGCATGTAAGCGCTCTGACTAGAGTAAGGCAGAAGTGATGCGGTGTCACTTCTGAAGCAGGGTAATCACAGATCAGGCTGCTTCTGCCCAATTCTTTGGAACCTTCATGCTTGCAGCCCTGAGGGGCCATGCACCCTGAAGTTGCTTTGCTATGGGGAAGCCAAGCCACACACAAAAGCCATGTGAGGACACTCTGGACGACAATCTCGCCCCTGAGTCATCAGGCACTTCCAGATTCTTGCAGCCCTCAGCCTTTGCAGCTTTCAGACTGAGGTCTCGGACACCATAGAACAGAAACAAACCATTCCCACTGTGCCCACTCCAGATTCCCCTGACTCACAGAATCCGTACCCATAATGCAGCCATTGTCATTTTAAGTCACTAATTATTTGGACAGTTTGTTATGCAGCAATAGCAGAAGTCTAATACAAATGATTGATTTTATTTATTTTTTAAGAGATTGTATTTATTTATTTGACAGAGAGAGACACAGCAAGAGAGGGAACACAAGCAGGGGGGTGTGGGAGAGGGAGAAGCAGGCTTCCCGCAGGGCAGGGAGCCCGATGTGGGGCTCGATCCCAGGATCCTGCGCTCATGACCTGAGCCGAAGGCAGACGCCTAACGACTGAGCCACCCAGGCGCCCCCAAATGATTGGTTTTAATGCATAATGCTAGCATGTTAGAACACATGAGCTCCATTTACCCCTTCCTGCCTTTTTTATTATTATTGTGACATTGTGATTTTTGAAATACATATAGTCAGTCATGCAGATGACCAAAATATATTTCTCATACACATTTGGTCTTCGTTGATGGTTCCTAGCTCACAACTCTCAAGACCCTAGGAATTTCCTGAGCAATAAGAGCAATGGGAGAATCTTTTGCTCTCCTGGGGCGCCTGGGTGGCTCAGTCGTTAAGCATCTGCCTTCAGCTTGGGTCATGATCCTGGGGTCCTGGGATCAAGCCCCGCATCGGGCTCCCTGCTTAGTGGGAAGCCTGCTTCTCCCTCTCCCACTCCCCCTGCTTGTGTTCCCTCTCTTGCTGTCTCTCACTCTGTCAAGTAAATAAATAATATCTTTAAAAAAAATATTTGCTCTCTCACCCTCAGTTCCTGAAATCACTCCAGAGCCATAAATGTGCAATGTGTGCCTTGTGGTTTCCAACGAGCCCCTTTCCACCCCAACTGTGTTTATATTCATAAGGTGACTTTTGGAAAGCACCTAAGAATGGGGGCTAGTTGCCAGGGGAACCAACCATGAATAGAGGATTGGAACTTTCAGTCCCGACCCCTGATTTCCAGGGAGGGGAGAGGGGCTGGAGGCTGAATCAATCACCAACGGCCAATGATTTAATCAACATGCCTCTGTAATGAAGCCTCCATAAAAAAACCCAAAGGATGGGGTTCGGAGAGCTTCCAGTTTGGGGAACCAGAAGGCTTCCACATGCCACCATCCTGGGCCCAAAGTCCCTGGGGATAGAATCTCCTTTGTTCTGGACATTGTCCTATGTTTCTCTTCATCTGGTGGTTGGTTTATCTCCTTTAAAATTCTTTGTAATAAACTAGCAATCCAGCGAGTAATTGGGTTTCCTGAGTTCTGGGAACTGCTCTAGCAAATTAATCAGTCAAAAACCTGGGACCCTCTGATTTAGAGCTAGTTGGTCAGAAGTCTAAATAACCACCTGCGCTTGTGCCGGGCATCAGAGGTCTAAGAGGTCACGGGAACCTCCAAACTGCAGCTGGGTGGTCCGAAACACAGATCACCTGGGCTCTAGATTGGCATCTGCAGGGGTGGGCAAGAGTCTCGTGTGGGACTGAGCCCCTCACCTGTAGAATCTGATGCTGTCCCGGGTCCATGGTGTCAGAATGGAGCTGAGCTGTAGGACACCCAGCTGGTGTCCCAGCACCATGTGGTGGTGTCTCCCCCCAACCCCCAGACACGTTGGAATTAGGTGAGCAGAACCTCTTATTTAAAATTACATTTTAATTCTACATATATTGCAAGACTGCTGAAAGCAACACTCCGCTTTTGGGAGGCTTTTCTTCTTAGCTTTTCAATCTCTCACTTTGCAACCCTAGAATCTGGCCAATGTCCCGAGGGAGAAACAGGCTGTGTGCTGGAAGTCCCCTATAAGTTCTGCCAACATTCTTTCTAGTTTCTCTGTCCCGCCTGAGTGGTTTTCCTTGAAATTAAAGCCTGGACTTTCAACTTCCCGCCTGTTTCCAGAATTTCCAAATGCTCCCAGCATGAAAATACCTGTAGTGATCAGCTATACATTCTTTTTTTTTTTTTTAAGATTTTTTAAAAATTATTTATTTGACAGAGAGAGAGACAGCGAGAGAGGGAACACAAGCAGGGGGAGTGGAAGAGGGAGAAGCAGGCTTCCCATGGAGCAGGGACCCGACGTGGGGCTCGATCCCAGGACCCTGGGATCATGACCTGAGCTGAAGGCAGACGCTTAACGACTGAGCCACCCAGGTGCCCCTCAGCTATACATTCTTTTCCCTCCGTGGCTTCATCCCTCTGGGCCTACTACTCAAAATGTGGTCTATGGGTATCAGAGGTCTTGTCATTACCTAGGAGCTTGTTAGAGATGGAGAATTCAGGCCCTCCCCCAAGCTTCCTGGATCAATCAATACTTTCTATCCATTGTGAACAGAGCCCTGGTTATAGATTAAATAGAACACCCTGGTAAATTATAATAATGATAATCATTAATTGAGTGATGAACTTTACTTATATTATCTTTCATCCTCACAACAGCCCTGTAACTTTGGTATGCATTATTCTTATTTAATTGTTGAGAACTGAGACTTACTCAAGGGTTATGTAACTTGCCCAGAGTCTCATAGCTAGTAACAAAGCCAGGATTGTGCGTCCATTACAGCCCACATACTTTACTGCCATGAGTCTTTTTATCTTATTACAAAGAAATTCGTTTAAAAAATTAAGACAACATACAGAAAATTATAAAGAATAAAAGTCACATATAATTTACCACCAGTCTTAATTTTCGTGTGTGTATTTCCAATCTTGTGTGTGTGTGAGAGAGAGAGAGGGAGGGAGAGATGAATTGTTGAAATGGTTTTGTAACTTGTTTTTGTTTCTTCTTAATGAAACATTGTGAGCATTTTAATACAACCCTTGCTCTTTTCACCATATCAAGCTGCCTCTTGTTTCAATAAATTCTTTTGTGTCAGGGTAGGAAGCCCCATTCAAGGGTCAGAATATAGCAACTCTCCCAGTGGCTCCCTTTGCATGGGTGGCCCTCCCCCATTAAGGGAGCAGTGGCTGAAATGTTTCATCTCATTCCTTTTTAGGAAAGACCAACACAGCAGAGAAGAAGAGTCATTTATTTGTTTGCAAAAAATTTCAGGTTTAGATGTGTGATGAAATATTTAGAAAAAAACTTACTTGGTTACTGAGAGCCAGAATTCCTGCTCCGAAGAGCAGATGGGTTACCTGAGGTGGCAGAAGGGGAGGCAACGGCGAAGAGGTCTGGTGAAAGGAAGTCAGTCCAGGGAACTGTAGAAAGCAAGATGGAGTCCCTCACGTCAAGCAGTGGCCTGTGTCAAGCAATGGTGCAGGCAGCTGTGGGCATTGCGGTTCAGACCAGGTATTGCTGAGAGCAGCCCCTGCCGACGACGCACCCAGAACAATAAGCAGCAGAAGGAGAGCAGGTCTGCAAACGCCCGGCACTGACTAAATCCCCGGTAAAAGGGAGGATTTTTGCAGCAAATGGTCAGACTCTGGACACTGAGCCTTCTGCGTCTGACCACTTCAGAAAGGTAGCTGCTGCCAAAGGCTCTGCCTGATTGATCTCTGAACAGAACCGAGATCCTTGCTGGCCTGAACACAATCAGCAGTCAGTGCCGAGAGCAGACCCGGACCGGACCTGGACTGGACCGAGGCCTTATCTCAGGTGCGACTCAGACTGAGTCTTTTGATTCATTAACGTCCTATACCTGTTCTATCTTGTTTGTTGTGTGACTTGCCTTGTGCCTTGCATGACTTTTTTTTTTTTTAAAGGAGGCTCCCCACCCAACGCAGGGCTTGAACTCATGACCCTGAGATCAAGACCTGAGCTGAGCTGGTATCAAGAGTTAAACCCTTGGGGGCACCTGGGTGGCTCAGTCAGTTGAGAATCTACCTTGGGCTCAGGTCATGATCTCGGGGGAGGGGGAGGTTGGTCCAGGGATCAAGCCTCTGTCCAGCTCCCTGCTCAGCGGGGAGCCTGCTTCTCCCTCTCCCTCTGCCCCTGCCCCCCGCTTGTGCACACGAGCTCTCTAAAATAAATAAATCAATCTTAAAAAAAAGAAAGAGGCAGTGTACCAGTTTGCTCAGGCTGCCATTAAAAAGCACCACAGACTGGGCGGCTTAAAGAGCAGACATTTATTCTTTCAGTTCTTCTGGAGGCCAGAAGTCTGAGATCAAGGTGTTGGCAGGGGTGGATTTTTTTCCCTATGATCTCCCTCCTTGGCTTGTAGACGTCCTCCTCAGGTGCCTTCACCTGGACTCCTCTGTGTGTGTCTGGGTCCAAATCCCCTTATAAGGATGTCAAATGTATTAGTTTAGGGCCCATTCAACCTCACTGAACCTTAATCACCTCTTTAAAGGCCCGATTTCCAAATATAGTCACATTCTGAGGTACTGGGGGTTAGGACTTCCACAAACAGTTTTAAGGGGCGGACACATCAGTCTGTAACAAGCAGTATTTCAAAGGAGACTCCACTGGCCCAGGAACAGGTCGAGAGAAGAGTGGGACATAAAGCAGGGAGTGAAAACTGGCACACACAGATTTTGTTTGGACTGATTAATTTGTTTATTAAGGCTGTAGGGGGTTTTCTCATAAAAATTCTGATGTTTTGGCTTCTTGCCTAAAATCTAAAGCTCCAGCCACATGGGGCCTGCATTCCTGCATGGCAATGCTTGGCTGGGGTTGGGTGGTAGCTGTCCCAATTCCCAGCACTCCCCTGCTCTGCTCTCCAGCCTGGTCTGCTTCACCTAAAGCCATTAGGGTTTTTGGCACCTGGGCTGGAGAGTATAGACGTAGATCCAAATTCATGTTCAAACTGAAGAAAAAAATGTATGTGATATTTCAAACCTATGGGGAAGCACTGTGTGGAAGAACGGGCCATGCTGTCCCAGCCCCGATGAGAGGACCATTGTTGACTTGAGGAGTTTAAGGCAGGTGCTTTCCTCTGGGTGCCTGAGAGTGCAGCCCTTAAGCACTAGCCTAGAGCTTCTGTGATGTCGGCAGTTCCCCTGGGCCCCAAGAAAGGCAGGGGAGAAACCAGCTGCTTTGTTTGTTCTTCAGCAAAATAATGGCACTCACTGATTCTATTAATTTTAAGAGGAAATGCTCTGGCTTCGATACGGTTTAGACTAAACCGTCTTTAAGGGGAAGAAAAGTAATTTGTCTCGGGTGAGATGCTCGCTTTTAGAGGTCAGCCAGTAGAGGAACGATGCCAACTGCCCAGCCGCCAAGCTCACGGGCGGGAATACTGTGAATACAACAGGAACCGGAGGGTCTTCCTTCACCATCTCCTGGGAGCTGGGTGCCCACCCCCCTGCGCCTGTGGGGCCACTGGCTGAAACTCAGGGTTGAATGAAACTATCAAACTAAGACTCAGAACCTTAATCTGAAGAAAAGAATCCAGGTTCCTTGGGAAAGAAGTGGGGTTTTCTCAAGGAAGGGAAGTAGAGTTTCTCTACTTCGAGACTTGAAGAAGAGAATGCAAGAGGGACCAGGAACAAACCAAGTTCTGGAGAAGCCAGTTAGAAAGCTGTTCGAGAAGCATCTGAAGCACGGAGTCATGAAGGTCTAGGGCACCAGCTGCCCACCCTTGGGCAACTTGAGGGAGAATGTGTGATTCTCCTATGTAGCGGTTCCCTTCTGGAAATGTCTTTTTTGCTAAAGGATCATAGGTTGTCTGCTCTGTTGGTCTTGTGAACACTAAAGAGGCAGAGTGGCATGACGTGGAAGGGTATGTTCCTTCCCATCTCCTCCTGGTCCTCAGTGAAGACAGAGGGTCACCCTCGGGTGAACTGTAACCCTAAGCTGCAGGTGGTCATTGTAATATCAGAGGATAATCCTGAAAGCTACCCGGCACCGGGACACCTGGGTGGCTCAGTTGGTTAAACAGCTGCCTTCGGCTCAGATCATGATCCCAGGGTTCTGAGATCAAGTCCCACATCGGGCTCCCCGCTCAGCAGGGAGCCTGCTTCTCCTTCTGCCTGCCACTTCTGCTTGTGCTCTGTCTCTCTCTCTGACAAATAAATAAATAAAATCAAAAAAAGAAAAAAAAGCTACACGGCACCAAAGCAATGTTCTGCAGTGAAATGGAAGATCAAATCTGCTAAGTCTTATAAGTTAAAGAATCCTGCTCCCAGATGGGAGATGGGGGTACCCAGCAAACTCCCGAGCTATTATATAATAAATCATGTTGGAATAATTAGATGTTATTTAATTTAATGATGTAGATACATTAACACCCTAGGTCACACCAGAAACAAAAATTCATTCCAGATGGATTGGATTACTCGTGAAAAAAATATATAGCATATAAAAAACAAAACTATCAAATATAAGGTAAAATATATGAAAGTTTTTTCTTTCTTTTTTTAAAGATTTTTTTTTAAGATTTTTTTCTTTATTTATTTGACAGAGAGAGACATAGCGAGAGAGGGAACACAAGCAGGGGGAACGGGAGAAGGAGAAGCAGGCTTCCCGCTGAGCAAGGAGCCCAATGCGGGGCTCAATCCCAGGACCCTGGGATCATGACCTGAGCCAAAGGCAGATGCTTAACAACTGAGCCACCCAGGCGTCCCTATGAAAGTTTTTTCTGCTAACAGTGTTGGGGTAGTCCCAAGCAAGATATGAAACCAAGAGGTCATAAAAGGAAAAAAATGCCAGGCTGGACTACACAGAAATGAACAAAAGATACTTTAAATGCAACCAAGATATAGGGAACAGATGACCAGAAGAAAATACTTGTAATATATAACAGACAAAGGTTAATCTCCCTAAATAGGAAAAGAACACCAACACACTGATAAGACAAAAAAAAAAAAAAAAAAAAAAACTCGACAGGAAAAAGATCAAAGGATATAATGAAGGACTTCATAGAGAAATAGAAATGGTCAATAAGAATATATTTTTAGAAACCCTGAGCCTTTATAATATTTAAAGGACTTCACATTGAAGTATCAGTATGACCCTTTTACCTGTAGGTGAAAAAAGTTTTGTAAATACAGATTAAGGTCTGGAAGAATATGCACTAAACTCTGCACAGTATTTCATTCTGAGGGAATATAACTGAGGAAGCAGAGCAGGGGTCTTTTATTGATTTTTCATGTGGTGAGATTATGGGTGATTTTTACCTTGGGGATGTTTTGTTGCTGTACAATTTAATTCCTTGGCAAGCAGTGCAAACATAAATTCACTACTTTCAGGGGGTTTGGAAAGTTTCTGTTTATTTTAGTTTTCAAAATCACAAAAAATGTATGAGTTAATTAGAAGAATCAGGCCAGTTTTTACCTATTCTCAGATCTCAAATTTTCTTACGGGGGGACGGCAGAAGGAGAGGGAGAGAGAGAATCTTAAACAGGCTCCAAGACCCTGAGATCATGACCTGAACTGAAATCAGGAGTCAGATATGGAACTGACAGTCATCCAGATGCCCCTACAGCCAATTTGTATTCACACTATTTGTCCTTGTACTTAATTCATGGATATCTTCAATTATACATTTTCCCCAACATACATCTTTCTAGATACCCCCCCCTACTGAAAATAGAAAAGAAAGAAAACAAAGAAGAAGGAAAGAAAGAAAAAAGAAAATGCCATATATATATGGCTTTGATTATTTTAATACATTATTATTGCTTTCACTAAAGTTTTGACTCTAGTGAGGACCAAAGTGACCAGGATAATAGATAGCCAGGCATCACTCTGGGAAACAAGTTTTCAGAAAGGTCAAAAGAAAACGTCCTTGCTATGTGACTTTTGAATAAGCCACTTGAAAAAACTAGATATTACATGTACATATTACATAACTCAAAGAGTCCAAGAGAGTGTGCTGGGGAGTTGTGTGCCTGCTACCTTTGTTCCTGAGGCAGATAATATTACAAATCGTAATATCTGGTATATCCTTCCAGAGACAGTTTACGCGTGTGCAAATGTTGGCTTAATTATAGCGTAGCTACCGGGCACCTGGGTCGCTCAGGTGGTTAAGCGTCTGCCTTCGGCTCAGGTCATGATCCCAGGGTCCTGGGATCGAGTCCCACATCGGGCTCCCTGTTCCTTGGGAGCCTGCTTCTCCCTCTGCCTCTCTCTCTCTCTCTGTCTCTCATGAATAGATAAATAAAATCTTTAAAAAAAAATAAAAATAATTATAGCGTAGCTACCATAACACTGGTTTGCGTCTTACTCTTTTTACTTAAAAAAATAGATCTTAGAAATTGTTGTATATCAGTATTATCGATAGAGCTGTATCATTGTTTTCAACAATATGCAAATGCAAATGATTTCAGTCATTGAATGATGGTTAACCATCATTTACCTCATTAGTCCCCTACTGATGAGCATTTATGTTGTTTCTCATATTTTATCTGTTCAAACAATGCTGTAATAAATATCCCTCCGTGGGGCCTGGGTGGCTCAGTTGGTTAAGCAACTGCCTTCAGCTCAGGTCATGATCTCAGGGTCCTGGGATCGAGCCCCACATCGGGCTCCCTGCTGGGCAGGAAGCCTGCTTCTCTCTTTCCCACTCCCCCTGCTTCTGTTCCCTCTCTTGCTGTCTCTCTCTCTCTCTCTCTCTGTCAAATAAATAAATAAAATCTTAAAAAAAAATAAATATCGCTCCGTATTTGTGATTTTGCAAATGTGCAAGAATTTGTAGAAGAAATCCCTGCACTTAGGATTACTGGCTCATAAGGTAAGTGCAATTTAAATTGTGAATGCTCTGTAGTAATTTGTATTCCTTTGAACCATGATTAAGAGTTTGTTTCCCTATACCTTCAACTACATAATGATATCAAGCTTTTGATCCCTGTCAACCTCATAGGTGAAAAATGGTTTCTTATGTAGTTTTGATTTCTCTTTCTTTCATTGCAAGTGAAGTTGAACATTTTTGTATATGTTTAAGGCCATTTATATTTCCTCTAAGGTATCCATTTATTATGTCTTAATTTTATTCAATTTCATGTATTTAGTTTTAAGCGTTCATTCAAATTACAAAAATAATTTTTGCTATTTAAAGATTCGCTTGCTGGTTAAGAAAAAATCCAGCTACATGGTATTTATGAGAGATACTTCTAAATCAAAATAACTGGAAATAGAGGGATGAATAAAGATATATCAAACACATGAATAAAAAATAAAGTAGGAGTAACAATAGTAAAACCAAAGCAATTTAATATTTTAGATTTATGAGAGGTGCTGTTCATCAAGAATATATAATAGTCATGAGCCTTTATGAATCTAACAACAGATTTCAAAATATAAAACAAAAACTGTTGGAAATACAAGAAAAAAAATTTTTTAATACAGCTTTTTTTTTAAAGATTTTACTTATTTGTAAGAGAGAGAGAGAGAGAGCACAAGCAGGGGGAGCGACAGGCAGAGGGAGAAGCAGGCTTCCCGCTGAGTAAGGAGCTGAGTAAGGATCCCAGGATCCTGGGATCATGACCTGAGCCAAAGGCAGACACTTAACTGACTGAGCCACCCAGGTGTCCTGAAATGCAAGAAAATTTGATGAATCCACAGATACATAATATTTTGGGGATACTAAAATGTATCTCTCAGAAGTTAACAAATCAAGTAGACAAAAGTAAGTAAGGTTACAGAGGATCTAAATAACAAAATTAAGTTAATAAACAGAGAATACATATTTAAAAAAGGCACATGGAATGTTCAGAAAAAGAAACAATTATGAGACTATAAAAACATTTTGATAATTCTAAAAAGACCATATACAATCTGACCACAATATAATAACTATAATTTAATAACAAAAGAATGGAACCTTTCAAAACAAAAAACAAAACTGCAACTATTTGCAAGAAAATAAAATCACCTTTCTGTATGACTCTTAGATTAAAAAGAAAATCAAAATGGAAATTACAAACTATTGGGACATGAATGACAATAAGGGAGAATGTTTAGTGAATCTTGTTGGAATGGCCAACACAGTAACATGTGAAAATGTATAGCATTAAAAGCATTTATCGGGAAATCAGAAAATTTTACTAGGCAGTTTTTTAAAAAGGTAAGAAAATGAATCTGGTGTGCGGGGGGCGGGGGAGAATAAAGATAAAAGCCTACATCAGATTTCTACTGTTAATACTGGACTTTCTTTCTAAGGATAGCTAGAAAAGCTACATGACTACAAATATGTCAAGCATTTACTTGAAGCATCAGCATCAGCGAACACGCAAGGTAATAAGACAATAGAACCAGAAGATGGAAACCCAGAGGTAAGTTAGGCATTATGTACCACTTTTCTATTAGTGGTATTTCCCATTTTCTTTTCTTAAGCTTTTTTTTCTTTTAAATATTTTATTTTTTTTCATTTTTTTTAAAGATTTTATTTATTTATTTGAGAGAGAGAATGAGAGACAGAGAGCATGAGAGGGAGGAGGGTGAGAAGGAGAAGCGGACTCTCTGCCGAGCAGGGAGCCCGATGTGGGACTGGATCCTGGGACTCCAAGATCATGACCTGAGCCAAAGGCAGTCGCTTAAACAACTGAGCCACTCAGGCGCCCTCTTTTAAATATTTTATTTATTTATCTGAGAGAGAGAGAAAGAGAGATCACGAGCAGGGGGGAAAAGGAGACTCCCCACTGAGTAGGGAGCCCAACACGGGACTCGATCCCAGCAGCCTGGGACCACAACCTGAGCCAAAGGCAGATGCTTAACTGACTGAGCCACCCAGGCGCCCCCCCGCCCCATTTTCATTAGAGGAAGCTGAGTGGTTTAGCCTCACAGGGCTGGGTGAAGAAACGTTGGAATCCATGATCTCTTATACCCAATTTCAGGTAGAGATCCCAAGGGGTTAAAGGACTGGGCTAGACTGGCTTTCTAAAGGATTGCAGCTTGGCTTCAAAGAATCTCAGTTCTGAAATTGAACTAGGCTGATCCTGGTTTGCTTGTGCCTTCAGGCAACGGTGAGAAACAAAAGTAAATCTTGCCTGAGGAAAATGAAATCATCCTAAACCTTAATGAGCTCCACCAGAAACTTAAAGAATGCATTTCTCTGGCACACAATCAAAAGCAACCAGGCCCAGGAAGAAATACGGCAACATGAACAAAAACCACTAGAAACAATGGACATTAGAAACCGTTTCATGTAGAACCCAGATATTGGAGTTATTAGTCATAATTCTTAAAACAACTATTTTTACAAAATATAAGGGAATAATAAAAGATAAAACTAAGAATTCGGACATAAAACTAGAAATATAAAAAAGGACATAGATTTAAAAAAAGCTATTCAAAATTAAAAACTGAAAAATACAATAGCTGAAATTAAGATTTAACAGCAGGTTAGACACAGCTGAATTGAGGATTAAGGAGCTAGAAGAGACAAGAGAATTTTTAAGAAGTGCAGAAGAGGGACACCTGGATGGCTCAGTCAATTAAGCGACCAACTCTGGAGCTCAGCTCAGGTCTTGATCTCAGGGTCCTGAGTTCAAGCCCCACTTGGGCTCCACCCTGGGTGTGGGGCCTGCCTAAAAACACAAAAGTTAAAAAAATGCAGGAGAGAGGTTAAGAGACAGGAAGGATGGGTCAGAAGGCCTAGAATAGGTATAATCTGAAGTTTTAGAAGGGGGGGTGGAGACAAAGGAATGGGATTGAAGAAATGTTTGAACAGATCATGTCTGAAAAGCTCCCAAAGTGATGAAAGATTTTCAGTCACAGATTTAAGAAACCCTATGGCCCCAAATGGGATAAATCCAAACATAAGTCCACACCTAGGCCACATTAACTGACCCTCTAATTGTTGCCCCTTTGAACCCAAAATGCCCTTTCTCCCTCTGGCTGTTTGTAAATAACCAATTCTTCCAATGTTCTTAGAACAAGATTTACCATCCTGCTTTTAACTTTTTGAAATAGAAATAACTTTTCAATGTACTTTGAATATATAGGAGACAAAGGATTCATGAAACACTACTCTTTCTTCTTGGCAGTATTTTCTGTACTATTTTATTCTTTTCCATCTTATTAAAAAAATAATTCTGGTCACAGTCCCTAAATCCGGGCTCAACCTACGGTTTGGAAAACCCTAAGGAGTGTGGAGAGAATAGAATTGCATTAACCTTTAATATGTAAATTTGTTTGTCTGTTTGGCTTTCACCCTCCAGGAATCAGATGACCTTGGACACGGGCCAGTTTTCTTTTCTTTGCTGTGCTCTGCTTTGTTTGCTTATTCTTTTTTTTTTTTTTTTTTTTTGCTTTGCTTTGGGGGTGGTGCGCATTAGGAAAAGCCGGCGGCCAGTTAAATCTCAGCAGCCGGTTCCTGCTCTCGGGGAAGGGAGGAACACTGGCGCTAGGGCGCTCTGCCGTGGCGAACCTGTAGGTCAGGCGAGGGCCCGGCTCCCTGGCTGGGGCTTCCTGGCCTTGGAAGTGCCCGGAGCTTCCGAGAACTTTGCTGTACTGCGAATGAAATGTCAGACCAAAGAACTTCAAGTTCTCCTTGAGAGTCCGCGGAAGTGCAGGGTGGGGAGTCGCGGAAGAGGGGGCCGCGATCGGCGCTCTGGAGATATCGGTAAATCCCGGGGTGCAACCTCTGCAGTGGTGTTGGCCGGCGCCCCCCCCCCGGGCCGCAGGCTTACGGCTGGAGGAGGTGGCTTCTGTGTGTTCGTGAGGTCCCGTCGGGGAGAGACCGAGGACCGCGAGGAAAAGTGAGCAGTAAGGGGCCTAGCCGGCCTTCGCCCGGCCCACCCCCGGCCGTTGGCGCCCTTGAACCCGCCCCTCCGGATAGATCTCTGAGCGGGTTCCAGGCGCTCTTCACTCGCGGTCCAAAGGCGCGGCGGCGCGGGCCATGGATCCCCTGGCTGCGCTGCGCGGCGCGAGGCTGCGGTGGGCGCTGCTGGGTACGCGGGTGGCCCTCCCTGGCCTCTGCCCGCACGGGGCCAGAGCCAAGGCCGCGATCCCCGCCGCCGCCCGGGTTACCGCCGAGACTCCTGGAAACGGGCCTGGCGACCGGAGACTGCGGACCCTGGAGGAGCTTCCAGGGCCCGGGCAACTGCGCCTCTTCTTCCAGCTGTTAGTGCAAGGCTACGTTCTGCAGTTACACAAGCTCCAGGTAACCGAGCGGGGCGGGGGGATGGGGGGGCGGAGCTCGCGGCCAGGGTGCGCGGGGGTGAGCATCGGGACAGAGAAGCTGGAGTTGGAGAGATGTTGGACAAAAAAGTGAAGGACACGAGAATTGAGCTCAGGACCGACGGGAGCTATGGTCCTAGACTGGACATCTGTAGGGATTATGTGTAAAGGGTAGACAGAAGCCTTTGAACTGAAATGAATAGGTTCAGGAGTTGGTAGGGCACCAGGGAGGAGGTGACTTGGGAGCCAGGTTCCCAAATGAACAGAGGTTGAGAGAGGCAGGAACTGTCTTGGTAACAGAATGGCAGATGTAAGTGTCTAAGTTGCCAGATGTGGTAGAACCACTATTTAATTCCGAGATGATGTTGGCTCCCGTAGACTTCTTCCAAAGGAAATGGCTTCGGGTAGGATTACAGACATCTGGCAATTTGCACGATAGATTTTTCCATAGGGAGAAAAATGTCACTTCTCAGGGAGTGAAAGCAAAATCGTAGACGTTTAGGAAAAGGTGCATTTTTGTTGTTGTTGTTACTAAAGAATCAGTGTCCAGTAAGAAGAGTTTATTCAGTGGAACACTGAGGCAGGGATGGGTGGATATCCCACTGTGAACGGATGGAAACTGGAAAACCCAACGTGGGTTAAGGTGGAGAGGTTTTAGGAAATGAACTGAAGAGATTCATCTGGGATCTGTCTTCCTCATGACTATTACAAAGTATAAACCCATCCACTCTGCCCCAGGCATTTTTCCAAGTGCTGGGATTCATTGAGAGGCAGCCAATGCCTTCATAGTTTATATGCTCAGTTGGAAGCTTACATCCCAGGGTTTATATGCTCCTTTGGGGGAAGGAGGAGGACAAGGGTATGAACAAGTCAATAAACAGCTCATTTCAGAAAGAGAACTTGAGTGCCCTGCGAGGAGAAGCCTGTCCAGCGTTGGGGGCGGAGTAGGACCTTTGATTCATTTGCCCTCCACATGTGTGGTTCACAGTGATTGGCAAGAGGAACGGGCAAGCTCACCTGCTGGGCTGGCGAGCAGGCTGGTTACCATGTAGCTGTGTGCTGGCCAGTAGTCAAAAACTCAGAGGACTGTGGGCACTGGGGATGCGACAGGCCTTTTGACGAGGGCCTCGAAGGTCAGACTGAGGGCCCGGGTTCCTCTGAGGGGCTTCGATGGGCTCTTGAGCGGGCCTGGGGGCCAGATGGCCTCCAAGGGACACTGTCCAGGTTATGATGTGTGCAGTAGGATGGACTAGACAGGAGAGGTAGAGAGGGCCTCGGGACAAAGGCTCGGGCGTGGTGTATCCAAACCACCCTCCAGACAAAGCTGGACCAGGAGTTGAGGATGAGGGGGGGAAATGACTCTGAGGCTTTGAAGCACTAAACTGACCAGTGTCTGTGCACGTGCATCCTCTGTACCCACCCGGGCTCCTGCTCTCTCCCGGGGCCTTCTTTGTTAGCTCCTGTTTCCAAGACTTGGTGGACAGCTCCCAAGGCACTCAGAGATGGTTAACAAATCATTCCTTCCAGGCGCAGCTTCAAGAAACCAAGTAAGCCAAGAAACCAGAATCCTGTAAACTTTTCCTACTTGATTTAACCTCTGGAAATATGAGAGGCCCAGTGAATGCCCCAAGGGTGATGACTAAGGATTTCTCATCACTTCTTAGGGAGAGTTTACTGGAAGGTTTTGCTCAGGATTATCTCTGGAGCAGTAACTACCAAAGAAATTCTAGACCATCCTAGGAGGTGGAGGAAGAAGCAGGAGAAAGCCAGGAATGTGTAATATTTTATTTTATTTTAATGTTATTTTATTTTATTTTATTTATTTGAGAGAGAGGGAGAGAGAGAATCTCAAGCAGACTCCATGCTGAGCACGGAGCCCAACATGGGGCTTGATCTCACAACCCTGAGATCATGACCTGAGCTGAAATCAAGAGTTGGACGCTTAACTGCCTGAGCCACCCAGGTGCCCCTTTTACTCTTTCTTTGAGATGGATTCCTGTAAGTAAATCCAGAGTCGTCTGCTTAACTGACTGAGCCGCCCAAGAGCCCCAGGCATGTATAGCCTTTTAGAGCAGCCAGGGCTAGGATCTAAGAGAGCCCCCTGGCTCCAGCCCCTGTCTCCCAGAGATCTGGAGTCACATGAATCTTCCCAGGGCATTGATGGAAAATACATTAGCCCTTCCCACTACGTGTGGCTGGTATGAGTTAATAAAGAGTGGAGGGCTGCACATCTATAAAACCCAGTTAATACCCCTATTGAGGAGGAGGATACATTTCAGTGACCCACTTTGTATCAGTTCAAATTTATTTGGTTGCCACTCACACTGGCTTCAGGTAGCTTTATTGGCTCCTATAACCAAAAAGTGTAATAGTTGGATGCCCTTCAGCTATATGGTTTGCTCTGGAGATTCATGAGATCATCAAAGCTACAGTTTTGTTTTTCTGCAGTTCTCTCGGGTCTGCTGTCTTGCAGAAGTTGGTTGACTGACCTGGGTTAATTGCCTGTATCTGAACCCATCATAGTGGCCAGAGACATACTCTAATTAGCTTAGACACATGCAGGCTCAGCCCTAAAGCTGGGATTGGGGTCCCTTCCACCTAAACCACGTGAGTACTGCACAAAAGGCAGAGGACTGGAGTTGATAGAAGGGCAGCTGACCACAATATCCCCTGGACCCTCAGTTGTCAAAAACTGTGCATCACACACAAAAATAATAAAATCAGCTCAGGGAAGCATTGTAGGACTTAAGGGGTGGAGTGGGGATTGGAACATGTGAAAATCGTGCTAGTCCATAAATGCAGTTCCCTTTTCTTTAACTAAAATAATACCAAGAGTGCTAGAAAAATGAAATGTGAACGTATATTAACTTTATATGTAGATTTATATCAAATTGGTCGGCCCAGAGAATGATGAGACCAGTTACATATTCCATAGTTCTTATTGTGGACTGCCTCGGTTGGCGACCCCTCGTGTGCCCCACAATGCCCTATGCGTGTGTCATTTCATACACATGGTTCTCTCTCTCTATCTTTTTTTTATAGTTACACATATTTTTTCCTGTGATGAGAACTCTAAGATCTACTCTCTTAGAAACGTTCAAATATACAATACTGTATTAATAATTATAGTCACCAGGCTGAACATTACATCCCCCGGATTTATTTACCTTGTATCCGGAAATTTGTATCTTTTGACCCCCTTCATCCATATTACCCCCCTCCCACCTGCCAGCCACCAGTCTGTTCTGTGTATCTATGAATTCGGTTTTGTTTGTTTTGTTTTTAGATTCCACATGGAAGAGAGATCAGTCAGTATTTGTCTTTCTCTGACTTATTTCACTTAGCATAATGCTCTCAAGGTCCATCCATATTGTCATACATGTCAATTTGACCTTCTCTTGTGTGGCTGAATAATATTCCATTGTATATATACCACAATTTCTGTATCAATTCATCCATCAACGAACACGTAGATCACTTCTGGGTCTTGGCTCTTGTAAATAATGCTGCCATGAACATGGGGTGCATAGATCTTTTGGGTTAGTATTTTCTGTTTTCTTTAGATAAATACCCAGAGTGAAATTGCTGGATTACAGGGTAGTTCTATTGTTGATTTTTTTGAGGAACCTCCATACTCTTCCACAAGGGCTGTACCAGTTTGCATTCCCACCAACGGGGTGCAAGCGTTCCCTTTTCTCCACGTCCTTGCCAACACTTGCCATCTCTCGTCCTTTTGAGGTTCATTCTAACAGGTGTGAGATGCTATCTCATTGTGGTTTTGATTTGCATTTCCCTGATGATGAGTGATGTTGAGGGTCTTTTCAGGTACCGGTTGGCCATCTGTATGTCTTCTTTGGAAAAATGTCTACTCGGATCTTCTGCCCATTTGTGAGGCAGATGGTTTTCACTGATATTTTCTATTGTCTTTTTAGTCTCTATTTTATTTATTGCCATCCTGATCTTTGTTATTTTCTTCCTTCTACTAACTTTGGGGTTAGTTTGTTGTTCTTTTTCTAGTTCCTCGAGGTGTAAAGTTAGGTTGTTTATTTGAGATCTTTCTTGTTTCTTGATGTAGGCATCTATCACCACGAACTTCTCTCTTAGAATTGCTTTTGCTGTATCCCATAAATTCTGGCTTTCACCACTCTTTGCCTCCTTTCCCTGAAGCCTGCATTCCATTCTCCGCTGGACATCAGCATCAAAGGCCAGATCAAAGGCCAGATGATCTGTGACCTTCTGAACCTGGCAGGCTTTGCTCGAGGGTGTCATGTCCAGCTCCGGCAGCTCCAGCGCCAGGTCAGCCTCCTCCTTGGCTGTGGCTCAGCCGGCAGCATGAGCAGCCCCATGGGGACTGTGGGAAGGAAGGGTGCCCGGGCGCCCCCTCCTGCTCAGTCTCCTGTGCTGCACAGTCTGCCCCTATAATTTATGCATGCACCACTGCCCTGTCCGTGTCCCTTAAAGCATGTTTGGTTCCCCTGCTCGGGAATCTCCACAGGGCCTGGGCAATCAGCTTTTAACTCTTCACAGGGATGTCGGAGGCCCCAGCCTCCTTTTCCCAGGCGCCTCCTCCTCTTTTAAGGTTTAGGGTGCTGTAATTCCATTTTCTTTCTTTCTTTTTTTTTTTTTTAAAGGTTTTATTTATTTGTCAGAGAGAGAGAGAGAGTAAGCACAAGCAGGGGGAATGACAGGCAGAGGGAGAAGCAGGCTTCCCGCCGAGCAGGGAACTTGATGCAGAACTCGATCCCAGGACCCCGAGATCATGACCCAAGCCAAAGGCAGACGCTCAACCGACTGAGCCACCCAGGCGTCCCTCATTTTTTTCCTTTTTATTTTTTTAATTTTTAAAATTTTTATTTATTTACTTGAGAGAGAGAGAGAGAGAGAGAGCATGATCATGGGGGAGGGGCAGCAGCAGAGGGAGAAGCAGACTCCCCTCTGAGCAGGGAGCCC
Source organism: Zalophus californianus (assembly GCF_009762305.2). NCBI lineage: Eukaryota > Metazoa > Chordata > Mammalia > Carnivora > Otariidae > Zalophus > Zalophus californianus. The sequence goes on from NC_045597.1 coordinate 176,383,340, forward strand.
GATGTGGGACTCGATCCCAGGACCCTGAGATCACCACCCGAGCTGAAGGCAGATGCCCAACCAACTGAGCCCCGGCGCCCCTGTATTTCTATTTTCATTTGTCCTTAGGTATTTTTTTTCTCTTTTGGTTTCTTCTTGGTTATTCAGTAGCCTGTTGTTTAATCTCCACATTTTCGTGAATTCTCCAGGGTGTTGGGTGTGTTTGGGTTTTTGTGTTTTTTTTGGTAATTGATTTCTAGATTCATACCCTTGTGGTGACAAAAGATGCTTGATAAGATTTTAATCTTGTAAGACTTGTTTTGTGGCCTATCATGTGATCTCTCCGGGAGAATGTTCCCTGTGCACTTGAGAAGAATGTGGATTCTGTTGTGTTTGAATGGAATGTTTGGTATATGTCTGTTAAATCCGTCTAGTCTGTTGTGTCATTTAAGGCCCATGTTTCCTTACTGATTTTCTGTCTTGGTGGTCTGTCCAGTGGGGTATCAAATTCCCCTACTATTATTGTATCACTGCCTATTTCTCCTTTTAGGTCTGTTAATACTTGTTTTATCTATTCGGGTGCCCATGTTTTATATCATCACCTGTTTATATGGCTTAGAGGCTGGGCTGATAAGTTCTGAGGGCTGGGCCTATGTCTTTCCCACCTCTTTGTCTCCCAGTGCCGGAGACAGGCCTGGGTACAGGGAATGTTCTCAGTAATGTTTAATAAAAAATAAATTTCAGGGGCGTCTGGGTGGCTCAGTCGGTTAAGCGTCCACCTCTTAACTTTAGCTGAGGTCATGATGTCAGGGTCGTGAGATGGAGCCCCATGTTGGGCTCTGTGCTGGGCGTGGAGCCTGCTTGAGATTCTCTCTCTTTCTCTGCCGCTCCCCACTCTCCCTCTCAGATAAAAAATAAAAATAATAAAAAATAATAAATTTCATGTAACAGCCAAAGGACTGTGACGGATACCGAGCAGTGGCTACATCTGGTGGCAAACTTTGTGAGTCTCTCTTCAGCTCTTGGGTCTGGGTTATGTGATGTTAGATGGAGTAAAGAAGAGACAGTGAGGGCGATGGGCAGATGGAGTAAGCCTGACCCTTCAGGTCTCAGCTTTTTGAGTTCAGAAACTAAATTTCATCAGCAAATTCAGCATGGGCAGACTATTAGAGACTGACCAACATTGGCCAAACCCACAGAAACAGATAGTGGACTGGAGTGCCCACGTGTTTATTTACTGGAGAAGCCAGCCCTCTTGGGGATCCTAATACTCCATCACATAGAAACCCTGTATTCTAGTTATCTATTTCTGTGTAACAACCTACTCCAAAACATAATGGCTTAAACCAATATTTTGTTACACTCCTGATTTTGTGGGTCAGGAATTTGAGCAGTACACATCAGAATTGACTTATCTCAGCTTCGCAGTGTAGTGGGCTTCAGTTTGAATGGCTAGTGATGGTTGGGATGGCTCGAGTGGGGTGTATTTCCGGGCCTCAGGCCTGGTTTTGGGCTGGCTTCCTTAGTTTTTCCCCATGTCACAACTCCTAGGCCTGGAATTTCCAAGATAGTTTCTTCAATTGCATGTTTGGTCCCTGGGCTGGTTTGGCCACATCAGCTGAATCATTCTCTCTCTCTCTCTCTCTCTCTCCCCATGTGGCTAGCTTGGGCTTCCTCACAGCATGGTGGTCTCTGGATAGTCAGAGTTCTTACAGGGTACTGGCTTCCCCCAAAGTGAATTTCCAAGGGCTAGAAAATGGATGTTGCCAGTTTCTTAAGGCCTGGGCCTGAAAACTGGCACAGCATCTTTTTGACTGTATTCTACCCATCAAAGCAGTTACAGAGCCCACCCAGATTCTAGAGGAAAAGACATAGACCTCACCTCTTAATGGGAAGGGAGTCAACGAATCTGTGGCCATCTTTAATCCACCACATCCTTTTCCTAGGATCCAGGTACCTAGAGAGAGAAAATAGTCATTACATTAGTGGATTGCTTGGTGTGCAGAGACCCCAGAATGAAAGGAGTAGAATCATATGGAAGGAAATTTCATCTAGGCTTTGGAGAAACCTGGTTGAATGTGCCTCTCTTGTGCCTATCCATTAGATTAAGTATCTCTCTTGAGAGATGAATGCTGCCAAATTCTTGCTGCTTGGCTCCCCTCTTCTGGGTTTTGTAATGGCCACTCCCATTCTGTTAACATATTCTTTCTTCAGTTTGGCTAATACCATTGATTAGTAGATTTTCTGCCCCAGGACTCCTGTTACCATCCAGGCTTTCAGAGATTATCCTCTAGTTACATTTATTTGGCTCTCAGTCTCATCTGGCAGACATGATAGGTTGTCCTTGAGACTATGGCCAAATTGGGTGGGTGGCTTTTAAGCCTCAGGAGTGGGCAATTTGAAACCAGGTATTAAGGTCAAAAGTGTGAATCATACCAACTTAGCAACTGCACTGTGGAATTTTTATCTTACAGGTACAATTCTCTGGTCAAAGAGAATACCAAATACTCAAGGTAGCAATATTTCTCATTGGGAAAGATTAGAATGACATGCATGTCCCAGTAAGGGACTATTTGATTATAGCATCTTCATACGATGAAATTTTATGCAACCGCTAAAACAGCCCACAGCTCTATGTGTATTACTATGAATTGCCTGCTAAGAGATGGGAAGAAAGTAAGGCACAAAACTGTATATATATGCATGTATATATTTAGTAGGTGCATAAAATCTCTCTGGGAGGACGCACCAGAACTTGGTAATGATGGTTGCCTCCGTGTGGGGTCTTGGCGTTGGAGACCAGTTAGGAGGAGGTCTTACCTTTAATGTGGGACTGCTCTGGACCTCCACCAGGTTTTCTCTATTACAGTGAAATTACCTATTACAGTAAAAACAACAGCAGCAGCCAAAGAATGGAAAGCAGGGGATAAGTGCATGTGCTTCCTGGTCTAACATAATATTTTGAGGTCCTCTGATGGCCCTTCCTCTTGCACCCTTGTTTGGCTCTGGGTCCTTACTTTCGATTTCCACCTCTGTGCTACATCCTCTTTCCAGTTCTGTATCCGCTGCTGATTGCACGTTCCTTGTTCTTGGAATACTCTCGTTCCGCCCGCCTGAGACCAGCCCGGCATGTAGGCAATGATAGGTATAGTAGAATACTATTTCTGTAAATTAAAAAACCACACAAAAATACTATAGGCTGTCATTGGATCCATATATATGTAGTAAAATTATATAAACGTTGACGGAAAGGATACATTTCAAATTCAGAATAGTGGGTTGTTCTGGAAAGGGAGGGCGAAGGGAAGGATAAGGAGACTTCAAAGTGTTTTCTTTTTTTTTTTTAATGTTTTCATTTTTGAAAAAGACTTGAAGCAAATATGACAAATAGTAACAGTTCTTCATTTTGGTGGGTGGGTGCATGTGTATTTATAATGTTATTTTCTTTAACTATCCACATTAAAATATTCATAATAAAAAATACAAGTAGTCCTGCTCATCCTAAGTCCACATGGAGCCACTGATCTCGGAGATCATTCAAGGCCAGGTTGAGAGCAGGGGTCACCGGGGAATGCTGTTAATTATCTAGCACCTTCTGTCCCTTGGAAATGTGAATTCCACTTGTGGGAGGGGGCTGGGGCTAAATTCCTGATGACACTTTGACAGTCCTGAGACATGACTGTCCCAGCGAGGCTCCTCTTCACCTTTGACCCCAAGTGGGCCTTCTTTCTGCCACATCTGTCAGTGTAGGCAAAGGAATGACCTGTGCCTACAGTTACCTGTCTCCTTCTGTTTATCCAACTGATGGCTGCCAACTTTTAGGGGCAGGCTTGTTGGTACCAGAAAAGCAGTACATGGTGTTTGTGAGTTTACTTTTGTCCTCAGCGCTGTTTGCTTGCTGTTTTCGTGGGTTGTTTTTTTTTTTGCTGTGCCGAGAGCCTCCCCGAGGAGTCCACTTGTCAGTACACCGAACAGGCCATTAAGTAGGAAAATAGAATATTGCGATGTGGTATCTGTTTTTCCCAGGGGAGATTTTAGATGATTTTAATGTTCTTTTTCCCCCCCCTCTGGTAACAGCTTTATGGAGATATAATCACGTGCCATATCATCCACCCCATTGAACAATTACATGGCTTTTAAGAGATTCACAGACTTGGACGCCTGGGTGGCTCAGTTGGTTAAGCGACTGCCTTCGGCTCAGGTCATGATCCTGGAGTCCCGGGATCGAGTCCCACATCGGGCTCCCTGCTCAGCAGGGAGTCTGCTTCTCCCTCTGACCCTCTTCCCTCTCATGCTCTCTATCTCTCATTCTCTCTCTCTCAAATAAATAAATAAAATCTTTAAAAAAAAAAAAAAAAAAAAGAGATTCACAGACTTGTGCAACCGTCACCACACCAATTTTAGAATATTTTCATTGCTCCAGAAGGAAACCTTGTGCTCTTTAGCATCACCTGGACCCCATTCTCTCATTAGCCCCTGGCAGCCACTCATCTATTTTCTCTGTCTATGGATTTGCGTGTTCTGGATATTTCATACAAACAGACTCATTGGACATGTGGTCTATTGTGAGAGGCTCCTTTCACTTAGCGTGCCATTTTTGAGGTTCATCCACGTTGTGGCCTATATCAGTACTTTGTTCCTCTTCATGGCTGACTAATATTCCATTGTGGGGATATGGTACAATGTGTTCTTTCCCCATCTGTTGATGGAGGTTTGTGTGGTTTCCACTTTGGGGCTCCAGTATTACTTTTTGGGTTTTCAAGGTACACACGACTGTCAAAAATAAGCACAGTGGACATTAAAGTGGTGAAAACAGATTTTATTCAGTAATGACTGACAGGAAGGGAAAGAGATTAAACTCCCTTCTGGTTTTGCGGGGGAGTGACTGGGCATTTTCAAAGGAGAGTGAGAGAGCGGGAAGCGGGATGGTGGGGGCTTGAGCAGAGACAGGGAAATGAAAAATTACAAAAGCAGGAAGCGGGGCAGTTGGTCCACGTGAAACTCATCTGGTTTGTTAACCGGTGCTTATCAAAGTTAGACTCCTGCATTTCCTCAGAGACTGGAGACAGGGGCCTTATTTTTAGGTGTTGGCGGGAACAAACAGGAAATTCTTTTGGCAGCCTTGAGTTTTCTCAGGCAGTCCTTTCTCCTAAGGATGAAGGTCATCCTAGGGATGCTACTCTGAGCTGTTAGAAACTATGTTGGTGTGTTCAAGTCTTTCTCGGCCCCAGCTGAGGCCTAGCTGAGAAGAGGCCTGGGGAGAGCCTGACCAGAGTCTGGTTAAGGACTGAATCTCTATCATATACCAAAGCTGAGTTTCCTAACTTTGTTTAGGTCCCCGACCTTTTAAAAATCTGAAAGTTACGGCCCTTTGCAACTGCAAAAAATGAGTCTATATACAACATATTACATAGAATTGCAGCTTTCCCCCCACTCCCCAGCCTGTCTGCACACCCCAGGTAACCATCCCTTACCTAGAGGCGGATTAGTACATTCTAGGCACTATGCCTAAAATTTGGGTAATGGCCATTATGACCTGCCTTGAGTTATTTATCTTAACGTATGGCTAGCCACAGTGTACCTTTGGGATCAACTAATAGTATAGTTCTCTTATTTAAATGATGAAGTGTCAAAGAGGAAAAGGCAAAGCTAAGGCTTGACTGATTTAATCAGTAAAGATACAACAAGCCACTTTTAGATTTAGACATTTTATTTCTTACATAGTAAAAGGAAGAATAGGCAAAGGTACCAGCTCCCTGGGAACCCCGTCCCACACATTCAAAAGGACAACACTGAAACTTTTCCCACCAGATCAGTGCAATGTGAGTTACAGGGTACCCTGTTGCTGAGGCATTCCTTCTAGATGGCAGCCAAGGGGATTTCTATTCTGTGGCTCTTGTCTGGGTGGGGGTGGGCAGAAAGCCAGCACTTCATCAGAACCTGGGAGGTGATGAGGAACTGTTTCATGACAACCTCCCAGGGGATATTAGGAAGGTGAGTGGGAGGTAGCCTTATAGCAGCTCCTTATAGAACATTCTCTCATATTCCAGGAAGATGGCAGAGTGTTCTGCCAAAACTCACAAGCTATGGCTCAAGTCATCACATGCGTGGATATGTACGGGGCTGTTCCATTATTCTCCCCTGACCTTTCGTATATCAAGGTATGAGAGAGAATTCTCAGCGATGTGAATACCCCACCAGATAAATAGTCCAGTTCTACTGATAGGAGCTCATACCAAATCGGCCGTTTGTCTTCAGCAACATCAGATGAGAGTCACCATACCCGCTACTCCCTGGAGGCTGATGGGGCCTGTTTGGAGTACATACAGCAGTCGGGCCCGCACCCGAGGGTAGCCAGAGGTGTCAGCGACCACGCACCGCCCACCCAGCCAGCCTGGGAAGTCGTGGGCATTACGATTGCCCATCACCACTGGTGCTGAAGAGTTTAGAGCAGCCCGTGACAAATGAACAAAAGAGGCCAGCAGTAACAGGATGAAGCTAAAGAGACCAAATCAGTGTCCAGAAAGTTAATCTTGTTCTGTTATCTTTACTGGAGGCTGACCATTTCTGAAATCAGTGTCTCTTGGGAAGTTTATAAGAGTTTTTAGATTGAGATTCTATTTGGCCGGTCAAGTTGAGGGTGGTGGCGGTCTGGGTTAAATTGGCCAGATGTCAATTAGATGCCATCTTGTCTGTAGATAGATGCTGAGAGAGAGAGATTAGTGGTCCTTCCTGCACCTCCAACTACCAGGGGATGGTCCTTGATCTCCCACAAGCCAGACGTATCCCTCTTTCCATAGCCATGTGACCAGTGACCATTTCTTCTAGCAATCACTTCACCTTTTCATCCCAGTCCTTCATTTGTCTTACTCTCACACGAACCCTGGTTTCTCGTGAGGTGCTTCAGTCGTTTCTCCCTTATCTACCAGCTACCTATTCTAGTACATCTCCGAACCCCCACAGCAGGACCATCTGGGGAGTCGTCACCTCATAGTCATGACCATTATCGTCAATATCTATTATTGCCCAAGAGCAGCTAACACAGCTGATGGCAAGAGAAGCACCAGGTTAGAGTCGTTCACCCCCTGACTCTTCTTGCTGCTTGCAAATTCCAGTAACCTTGGTTTTCCAAAGGTAGGTGTGGGAAGAAAAATGGTAGAATGAGAAGAATTAATTATGTGGCTTGGGTCCCTTACAGCTTATCCAGGCCTCTCGAGAGGATGGTAGGGGACCTGTAAAGTCTGTGTGCCAGGACAGGCTAGCTCTGGTACTCCTCACTACGTGCCCCCACATTTCCTTTACCACTGGACCGTTTTAGCGGGCAGTCTGGACATATTTGCCAGGCTTCTTTGGCTTCATGTGCCAGAGTCACTATGCCTTGTTTGGGGGCCAAGTTTTGAATTGTAGATGGATTACCATGCCTTGTGCAATGGTGTACCCAGGTGGCTAGGGTCCTTACATGGGCATCACAGGTCCCCTCCACTTGCTGATTCCACTGATGTGTGTTCATCCAAGGAAACCTTTGCCACGGGCATCCACCTGGGGGCACGGACAGAGGGTATGGGTCTTGTGTGATCTGCTGCCATAATATTCCTTACCAGAGAGCCTAAGACTTATTCATCCAGGCATTCCACTGCCAAGCATCAGCTCACAGGGATCAGGGATCAGGGATCAAGGGAAGATGTAGCAAGGTGCATTTTGGGAGGGCTTTTCCAGAACAAGTACCACAGCTCCCAGCTCTGCCTGTTGAACAGCAAATGTTTTCTTTTCCACGTATAGTTGTAAGCAGTTTTCTTTGGGGCTACACAGCAGCAGTCCGGTATCCCCCCTGGCCCTCAACTTAGCTGATCTGTCCATGAACCAGGCCCAGGCTTTGTCAGGAACCTCAGTGTGGCGAGGCCCCCAAGAAATTTGAGGGCTGGCCTAGACCCTGCAAATGAATCAACACATCTGGGGGGCGACTAACCACTTAATGGCTGGTGGACGACTTCCCTGGACGTACCGCTGCCACATAAGGGACGCTTGTTAGGCCATACCCACTTCGTTGGTGTTCTCATTGCTGACCCATCTCAGGGGAGGAACACCAGGTAGAGCCACACTTTGCTGTGTTGGCCTCTCCCTGTGCACTAGCTCTGGGTAACAAGCCAGTAACGGTCTCTCGCGTGGGGTATTCCAGGTCCTGATGACAGGTGAGGGCCACGTTCAAAACCCTAGAGAACCAGTGTCCCATGGCCACATCATTTTGCTGCAAAACTCGTCTGCATGTGAGTCACTGACCCGTGTAGCTCAAATGGCGAATGAGGGTTGACCCAAGTGGAAGGGCAGTCTGTACTGTTGGATTGTTTGTTTTTCTAAAAAAATACAAACATCTATCTATCTATCTATCTATCTATCTATCTTAGTGACCTCTACACCCAGTGCAGGGCTTACACCCATGACCCTGAGATTAAGCATCGCAGGCTCTTCTGACTGAGCCAGCTAGGTGCCCCTGGATTCTTTCCTTAAGCATCATGTTTGTCTGTACTAGTTCTTTGATCAAGACAGTGATCTTCCCTTCTACCCCTTCCTTTTCCCTGGAGTCCTGTTACTACTTTTTTGATTATTGATAACACATGACTGAGCTGAGAGAGCAAGGTAGACTCCTGGTGGTCCACTCAACCCACCACCATTGTTCTAATCATGGCGTTTCCCCACTGGGAACATCCCTTACAGTGTAGAGAAGCATGATATATACTTAATACACCTATTCCCACAATACATTCAGTAGTATCCATGACAACCATTAGAGTGTATATTGGCTCAAAAAAGGCTCACCCATGGTAATCGTTAACTTTTGTGTCATCTTGGCTAGGTTATGATGTTTGGTGAGACACTAGTCTAGATATTGCCATGAAGGTATTTTGTAGGTGTGATTAACATTTAAATCAGTCCCCTTGAGTAGAGCAGTTTACCCTCCATAATGTGGGTGGGTGGGCCTCATCAAACAGTTAATGGCCTTAAGTGAAAAGACTTAATGTCCCCAGAAGAAGAAGGAACTCTGCCTCCATACTGCCTTCAGACTGAAGACTACAACATCACCTCCTGCTGGAATTTCCAGGCTTCTGGCCTGCCTTATAAATTTCAGACTTGCTAGCCCCCACAATTGCATAAGCCAGTTCCTTAAAATAAGTCTCTCTATATATACCCCAGTGGTTCTGTTTCCCTAAAAAGGCCTGATTAATACACCCACAAAATTATATCAGTCCATTGTCCAGTTTGAGAGTCATTTCCAAATCCAGCTGAGGTAATTTTTCAGCCATGCCCATGGGTATTTCTCAGCATCCTAGTGGCTTGTGCCCACAGTCCAAAAAGGCTGAAAAACTCTGACAACCTTGGTTGCCATCAAGTCCCGAACCCATCTTAGCCAGTGAGTGCATAAGAACCCTGGTCCTCCTTAGGGAAGGAGGGGCTTGGGTCTCTGCCTTAGTCCTGTTTATTCTTGAAGAGGGTGAGATCTGGGGAGAGAGGTAGGGTGGAGGCACTGGATCAGCACGGCTCCAAACTGCACAAACCTCAGCAAGGGCACCTCAGTCCTCTTGGCCCTCCTCCTGTTTGTCCACAGTAAGTGCCAGTGGTGACTGGGGATTCTCCTCTGTTACAACCTGGGTCTTGCAGTTTTGTAGCCCTCTCATGGCCTGGGTGCTAGAGAGAATTTCCTTCCTGGACAAACTCTCAGTCTCCAATTCAGTGTCATCCTGGCATAATAACCAGGTCCATATGATCTTACATCCTGGATGCCTGTATTCCTACGTTGTCCCCGTGTGTTCGTTTGCAAGGGCTGCCATAACAAAGGACCCCAAGCCAAGTGGCTTAAACAATAGAGATGTACTCTCGCACAGTTCTGGAGGCCAGAAGCCCTGGATCAAGGTGTTGGCAGGGTGGGTTCCTTCTAAGGGCTTTGCAAGGAGGATCTTTTCCAGGCCTCTTTTCTTGCCTGGTAGAAGAGTTGTCTTCATGTTCACCTGCCATTCTCCCTGTATGCATGTGTGTCTGCATCCAAATTTCCTTTTCTTAGGGCACCAGTCATATTGGATTTGGGCCCGCCCTTGTGTTCACTGGATTACTTCTTTATTCTGTCTTAAAACAAGGTCACGTTCTGAGGTACTGCGTGTTGGGACTTCTTTGAATTTGTTGGGGGGGCACATTTCAATCCATAACAGCCCCCCCTTAACCTGAGGGGCATTGACCTTGCTCTCTGTCTAGGCTTCCATTCTGGGAAGTTTGTTGCCCAGAGATGAATAGTTTTCCAGAGTCTGTCTTTGGGGTGCAAGAGCAGATTTAACTGTCCCCTAAAGCCTGATGGTGCCCATTGAACAAACCGCTCAGTCTAACCATAAGTGACTATCTGATCATCCAGGCAGTCATGTTTTCCACTGTAAATCCAGCTGTGGTTACAGCATCCCAAGGGAAGTTATGGTTTCTTCCCTTGTCATCCCTGGGTGCTTATCAGATGATGGTTTCATTATGGGTGGAAGGACCCAGTGCAACAAGCCCTGATCAGTCTTCGCCTGTCCTTCCTCCATCACCTAAGGAATTTGTGTTCATGGCCAGGGTGTCTAAGGAGCATGGGGTTGGTCATTAGGTGACATGTTGATTTCCATTCCTTCTCATCCAGTGGAACTGGCGTGGCTTTCTCATCTACTACCTGGTGCAACCAAATTTCCAGAGTCTCATTAGGCTTTTGCCCAAATCACTCCCTAATTTCTCCTTTCCTGCTCATTGTAAGAGGAGACTTCAGTACATCTCTGGGGAACTGACTGCCCTTGATGACAGGGGGTATTTTACTTCTAGCCACAGCCACGTGTCCGATGGAAACAGTGTCCCTTTCCTTGGTGATAAGGAACAACTGTGGAATGCTTTTTAAACATTTTATGGGCCCCTCTCCCCTTTTGCTCTAAAAACCAACACAACTCACCAGGGCTCTCAGGGACCACAGTCAAGGACCCTTTGTCACCTTGTCACTAAACACATCCACCAGGTCTGCTACTGCCTACCAGGATCCTATTGCAGACTTCGCAAGTTGGCCTGTGGGGTCTTGCTATCTTTTTCCTAAAAGCGTGCTGTGACCTCATCAGCTTTGGTGAGGAGGGTTTAAAAATGCCATGTAAGTCCATCTGTCAGGAGCAGTGGAGTGTCACCCCGGGTGCTGTGGTTCTTTTTTGCGGGAGCAACTTTTTAAAAAAAAGATTTATTTATTTATTTGGCAGAGAGAGAGATAGAGAGAGAGAGCGCACAAGCAGGGGAAGCGGCAGGCAGAGGGAGAGGGAGAAGCAGGCTCCCCGCTGAGCAAGGAGCCCGGGATCATGGCCTGAGCCGAAGGCAGGCGCTTAACCAACTGAGCCAGCCAGGCGCCCCGCAGGTGCAACTTTTATATCAGGAGTATACTGCTTTTTAGTTGGTAAAAGACAGCAGTTTTTCTCTGGCTGCTAGAGGGATTCCATGCTGTCACTCTACCAACATTGTTTCTAAAACTCCTTGGCAAGCGGACTCTGAATCTTACTGGTCATTCCTACTGAGACCTTCAACTTGCCAACCAACAAGACATCATTATACAATGAAAAGTTGAGACATCAGGGGAATGTTCCTAACACCTTAGGAACACTGTCAGGGAGACGTCTCAATACCGGTCACACATTTTGCAACAGTTTGTAGGAGGAATCGCCTCGGGGACCTCTCACAGAAGGACTTTTCCCTTTTGTTCTCTCTTGGAGGCCATTCTTGTCCCAAACCATCAGTCGCTTTTTACGGAAGCACAGACCAAGGGGTTTAAGTCAGGCACTTCAGTGAGCAGTGGCTGGAAGGTCAGGGGAGAAGGGGCAGCGCAGGGGGACAGCTCCAACAGAAGGACAGCTTTGCGGTTAATTTCAATTTTCAGTGGCCTTTTTTGTTTTTTTTTGTAACATCTATTTATTTGAGAGAGAGAGAGCGCGCACGAGAGCGAGCGGGAGGGGGGTGTGAAGGGAGGGGCAGAGGGAGAGAACTCAAGCAGACTTCCCATTGAGCGTGGACGCCCCCCCCCCACCTCCCGGGGCTCCATCTCATGACCCATGTGAGATCATGACCTGAGCCAGAATCACGAGTTGGAAGGTTAACTGACTGAGCCACTACAACGCCTTTTCAGTAGCCTTTTATTAACAGGATGGATAGGACAGTGGGAAGACCCCTACTCCTCTGCCTTCTCTCCCCTACCTTGGCCCATGCCATCCACCAGTGGGAGGACCCTTCCCTGCCCGCCCCCCCCCCCACACTTAGCCCAGAGCATGTGCTCCTAGATCATGGGTTCTGCTTTGTCTCCAAACCTGACCATGTGGTCCCATTTCTCTAAAGGGGCATTGTAACCTTAGCAGCCCCATGTTAGGCACCAGATGTGTCCAGTTCACTCTTTAGACAAGGCAAGGCCAAGACATAACTGATTTTTCTGGTAAAGATGTAATGGGCCACATTTAGATTTCGACAGTTCATTATTTACATAGGGAGTGAAAAAAAGAATAAGCCAAAGGTGCCAGCTCCCCAAGATCCTTGTCCCACACACGCAGAAGGACCACCCCGAAACAAAAGGGGTACCCCATGGTGGAAGTGCCCCTTCTAGACTGCAGATAGGGGGGTTATATTTTGCAGCTCTTTCCTGAGGGGGGCGGGGCAGAAAGCACACCCCTCCTCCGAGCCCAGAGGAGAAGCTGTAGGTCTCCTGACGGCCTCCCAGGGGACGTAGGAAGGCAAGTGCTAGGAGGCCTCATGGTGGCTCCTGGTCGGCCTCCTGTCCTCCGGTGTCCCGGGAGGGTCACAGGGCATTCAGCCCAAAGACCCAGGGAAGGCTGGGTTCCAGCTTTTGTGTGTATGGATACACGCAAGGTCGGGAGGGTGCCATAGTGAAGCTGTCATCCAGTAAAGTGACAAAGCCTGTTAGTGTTGGGGCTGGAACTGGAACAAAATCTCCTGCCAGGCAGTCCCTGCTCCCTGCACTGATCCTAACGGCTGTGGATGAGATTAAAAACACACAACAGCAACAGGCTCTTTTTTGCTGTAAAAATTACTCTTGTTTTTTGGAAAAAATCACATAAATATGAGGTATGTGCTAATTATTTATGACTGCATACCACCTGTAGGAGAAAATGTCATTTCGACATGGCTGACGTAATTTTCGGATATTAAACAATATTCTGCACACATTAACGCATTTTTATTGTAGAGAAATCAGAAGATATAAAGACATAAAAAGAAGAAAATCCAAAGTTTCCATAATTCCCAAACCCTGCACAGGTCACAGTGCCTTGTGTACATAGGTGCTTGATAAACATTTGTGAAATGAATACATAAATACACACACCTGATCTTAGTGATAAGTAAGCATTATCCCTGTTTGCTTATCCTTGGTGAATAGATTTCCACACTTTCCCCGATGTGTCATCAACATTTATATATTTTTTTTAAATGAAAGCACACCATATACTCTCTTTGGTAAACCTGCCCTTTATTGAAAATAAATATGGGGGCACCTGGATGGCTCAGTTGGTTAAGCAACTGCCTTTGGCTCAGGTCATGATCTCAGGGTCCTGGGATTGACCCCGCGTCGGGCTCCCTGCTCAGTGGGGGGTCTGTTTCTCCCTCTCCCTCTGCCCCTCCTCCATGCTCATGCTGTCTGTCTCTCTCTCAAATAAATTTTAAAAAATCTACAAATAAATAAATAAATAAATATGCATACCTTTCTATATCAACAAACACTTCTATAATAATTTTTAATGGCTGAATAGTGTTCTAGCATATGGCTTCACCAGAATTTGCTGAACCTTACCATTATATATTTAGACTTTTTTTTATTTATAAAGCATTCACAAATATATCTATCACTAAATATCATGCCCATCCTGAATTAGTTCCGCAGAATAAACCCCTAAAATGGAATTGTTGTGTAAAAGATTTTGTTCAGAGGTTTGTGGTATGTATCGCCTGCCAAATTGTCCTTTAGGAAAGTTGTAAACACAGTAGTTTAGCACAACAGAGGGCATCTTCAGAGACTCTGCCACTATGTTCTTCCCAGAACAAATAAACAGACCCACAAATACCTCCCAAAGCTTGATCCTTTGTCCCGGGTTAGGAGCTGACAGCAGAAAGGAAAGGTTGGTCTGGTTCTCTTTCCTCCTTGATCTACAAGAGAGAACACCTTGGAGGCAAGGAAGAACCAACTCAAGGGAACATTCCTTAGCCTCTTTCTGTTCTGTCTTTTCTGAGGGGCTATTTTTTGTTCACAGCAGGTTCTTGCTGAGGCTCTGGAGGCTTTTTTTTTTTTTTAAGTAGGCTCCACACCCAGAGTGGAGCTCAACCTGGGGCCTGAATTCATGACCCTGAGCTCAAGACCTGAGCTGAGATCAAGAGTCAGTTGCTTAACCAACTGAGCCACTCAGGCACCCCTGGAGGTTTTAAGTATCACAAACTTCTGGGCCTTTTGTTTCGTTTTGTTTTAGGGGAAATTCACATAATACAATTAATCATTTTAAAGTGTACAATTCAGTGGCATTTAGTGTATTCTCAATGTTATGAAACCACTACCTCGCCCTAATTTCCCAAAACTTTTTCAGTACCCCAGAAAAACACCCTGTCACCAATCAATCTCTCCTCATTCCTCTCTCCTACTGCCCCTCGATAATCATTCATCTGCTTTCTGTCTCTATGGATTTGCCCATCCAGATAAATCATATAAAAAGGATCATACAGGGGTGACTGGGTGGCTCAGTCAATTAAGCGTCTGACTCTTGATCTCAGCTCAGGTTTTGATCTCAGGGTCATGAGTTCAAGCCCGGCATTGGGCTTCATGCTGGTGTGGAGCTTACATTAAAAAAAAAAAAAAAAGGATCATTCAGTAAATTACCTTTTGTGTCTGACTTTTTTCACTTAGCACGTTTTTAAGATTCATCCAAGTTGTAGCATGTGTCATATTTTATTCCTTTTTATGACTGAATAATATTCCATAGTATGTGTGGACCACAATTTGCTTATTCACTCATCAACCGATGACATTTGGGTTGTTTCCACCTTTCAACTATTATGAATAATGCTGCTGTAAACATTCGTGTCCAAGTCTCTGTGTGGCATATGTTTTCATTTCTCTTGGGCATATACTTAGCTATGGAATTGCTGGATTATATGGTAATTCAGTGTATAACCTTGGAGACCTGCCAAATGGTTTTCCAGAGCATCTGTACCATTTTTAAAATTCCAATGTACAAGGGTTTCAATTTCTCCACATGCTCACCAAAAACTTGTTATTTTCTGTTGTTTTGGATTAGAGCCATCTTAGTGTGAAATGGTATCTTATTGTGGTGTTGGTTTGCATTTCCTTAATGACCAATGGTGTTGAATGTCTTTTCATGTGCTTATTGGCCATTTGTGTGTCTTCTTTGGAGAAATGTCAAGTCCTTTGACCATTTTAAAATTGAGCTGTCTTCTTATTGTTGGGTTTTTTAAGACTTCTTTGTATATTCTGGATATCGAACTCTCATCAGACATATGATTTGCAAATATTTTCTCCCATTCTATTAATGCCTTTTCACATTCTTGATAATATCTTTTGATGTGCAAATATTTTAAATTTTTATGAAATTCTATTTATCTTTTGTTTTTCTCATGCTTTTAGTGTCAAATTGAAGAATCTGTTGCCAAATCCAAGGTCATGAAGATTTGCCTCTATGTTTTGTTATAAGAGTTTTAAGTTTTAGCTCTTATATTTAGGTTGTTGACCCACTTTGAGTTAATTTTTGTGTATGAAAGGAAGTAGGAGTCCAACTTCATTCTTTAGTACTTGGTTATCTAGTTGTTTCAGCATCATTTGTTGAGGAGACTCTTCCTTCTCTCTATTGAATGGTCTTGGCACTCTTTACAGAAATTCATTCACCATAGATGGTGAACTGTCAGTTATCCATTGGTGTATATGTGTATTCTTATGCTATTGCCACACTGTTTTGATTATTGTAGCTTTGTAGTAAGTTTTAAAATTAGGAGGTGTAAATCTTCTAACTTTGTTTTTCTTTTTCAGTACTTTTTTTGGTCTAGTCAGGGCCTTGATTTTCCATTTCTACAGAAAAGGTCATTGGTATTTTGGTGAAGATTGGATTGCATCTGTAGACTTTGGGGAGTACTCCATCTTAACAATATTAAGTCTCCCTATCCATGAACATGGGATATCTTTCCATTTATTTAGTCCTTTAATTTCTTTCAGCAATGTTTTGTAGCTTTCAGTGTACAAGTGTTTCACCTCCTTGGTTAAATTTATTCCTAAGTATTTTATTCTTTTGGATGCTCTGTATTAGTCTTCTCTGGCTGCTGTCACAAAATATGACAGATAATAATAAGACACCAAAATGTGGGTGTCTTAAACAATATAAATTTATTTTCTCACAGTTCTGGAGGCTGAAAGTCTGAGATCAGGGTGCCAGTATGGTTGGTTTCTGGTGATAGCTTTCTTTCTGGCTTGTAGATGGCCACCTTTTCCCTGTGTCCTCACATGGCCTTTCTTGGTATCTTCGTGCAGGGAGAGAGAGAGAATGCTCTCTGGTGTCTCTTCTTATGAGGACACTAATCCTATTGGATCAGGGACTCACTCTTATTTAATCTTAATTACTTGTTTAATCTTCCTTAGAGGCTCCATCTCTAAATACAGCCACACTGGGGGGCTAGGGCTTCACCATATGAATTCCCCCAAACACAAATATTCAGTCCAGAACAGATCCAATCCTGAATGGAATTATTTTTTTAATTTCCTTTTCAGATTACTCTTCCAGGCTTTTACAACTAGTGGCCACTCCTTTGGAGCCACTGTTACCAGTTTCCTGTGAATCTCCTTCCCCACCTCCTTTCTGTCTGTCTTTGTTTCTGTCTGCAACTTAAGTTGTCTGCAACTTTTTTTCTCCACCTGATTTATTGACAACTGTTAAACATTAAGTGTCTAAAATGTGCCTAGTGGTATGTCAAGCAACATGGGAAGCAATAAAGAAGTATGATATGGTTCCTGCCCTCGAAGATTTTCCATCTAGTTGAGGAGAAAAGACATAACTAGGGAGCAATTTATAAGCAACTCCACTGTGTGGCTCATGCATTAAGATGTAAAGTCTTTAAGAGTAGGTGTTCCTGGTGTGCTCACAGTTGTATCCTCAGCCCCAAGATCAGTATAGGAGGAACAAGACATGAGCTCAATAAATGAATGTTGAGTGAATTCATCGCTCTCCCCCTTCAGAATCTCACTTGGTGGAAGCTACCCCTCCCATTCATCCTGGAAGATGATCCCTAGGGGACTGTGTTCTGCAAAGTGGCACTTGGACAAGGATCTATCTGAGAAACTTGGGGCTCTCAAACTGGCTCAGGTTACGGCCTGATGGTAGGTTCACAGACACAGCTCACTCTTTCAGCAAGTATTCTGGTGTCTTTCTAAAATAAGTTCTTACATAAATAGATCCTAGTTAAGTTCCACTGAGTCAACTGAGAAGAGGAATATGAAAGAAGAGGGAAGAAAGCATGGCCTACGCAAAGGGGGAAATGTCTCAGAAACCTGCAAATTGACAGCCAGGGAGAGGTGCCAGAGGCTTTGGATTCCAGAGAAGAAGCTGGTCCCCAAGTAAATGATTATTGCTTTAGTCTTTTAAAACATGATTTTTTTTTTTTCTGATTCCAAGATCATGGAAGAAAATCTGAAAAACAGATTACAGTATAAAGAAGGAAGTAACCTATCTACAAACCATGACTCAGCAATAACCTCTATTTGCATTTTTATAAAACTGTTGCATGTAATTGTATTTGAACTTAATACAAGGAAAAGAAACCAAACTTCAGATAAGTATTTTTTTCAAAATGAGATATTGTTTCTTAAGAAGAGTCCTCTAAAATTAAGGAATTAGAGTCGTATTAAAAGGTTGGAGTTACAAAACAACAACAAACCACCACCACCACCAACAACAAAAAGGTTGGGGTTATTGTGGAGGTTCTCAACCTGTGTGATTTTGCCCCTCTGGGGACATTTTGGCAATGTCTGGAGATGTTTTTGATTGTCACAACTTCGAGGGCAGAGAGATACTCGTTGGTAAAGGCCAAGGATACTGCTAAATATCCTACAGTGCACAGGATAGTCCACTGCAATAAAGAATCATCCAGCCCCAAATGTCAGTAGTGCGGTGAGGAACCCTGATTTATTGCATAGTTGTGTTGGTTTTAAATAGTGCATATTTTTAAAGGGCCTAAGTTTGTTCCTGCTTAGTAGGATATAGTCAGTTTTCTCAGGGATCAGTAGGGTAAGTGGTTGAGAGCATGACCTCAGTCTAGGTGGTCTTAGTTTGAATTCTGATTCTTCTTCTTCCCAGTAATGTGACCTTGGGCAACTTCCTTGGGCCTGAGTTCCCTCATCTAGAAAATTGTGGTAATGTTACACCCCTCTCATAAAGTGTAGTGAGGACTGAATTTCTAAATAAGTAAAGTGCTTGGAACGCTGTCTGGTTTATGCTAAGCTCCATGGAAATATTTACTGTTATTATCATTATTATTATGTCATTAATACCATTAATAAACCCAACTGGAAACACAAATTAAAACTTACGTTTAGGATAATTCTCCTAAGGGATTCAGTACAGGAAAACAGACATATTAGGACTTTCAACTTTTTTTTTTTTTTTTTTTTTAAGAGCCGGAGAGAGGGGGATTGCACAGAGGGAGAGGGAGAGAAAGAATCCCAAACAGGCTCCACACCCATTGCAGAGCCCATCGTGAGGCTCAGTCCCACAACCCTGAGATTTTGACCTGAGCTGAAATCAAGAGTTGGAACATAACCAACTGGGCCACCCAGGCGCCCCCGTATAAGTACTTTTGAACAATGGAACCTTTACGAGAAATAAACAAAGTGAGTAAAGCTAGGGCCCAGTTACAAATCTAAGAAGTATATACATGAATTGAGAGGTTTGGCAAGCCTTTCCTGCTTTCTGGAATTACCTGATCAATGGCAGGTGACTCATTATTTCACAGGGCACTTTCTTTTTGTCCCTTTAGATTTGAAAAATTTGAATTCATTCTCAGTTCAAAACTCAAAGCAATATGACAAGATATACATCGTGCAGTCTTGCCTCTCACTGCCGCCCCCTCACCCGCCCATAGGTAGTAACTTTAATTAGTTTCTGATGTATCAACCCAGTGGTTCTTTATAAAAGCAAATATAAATGCTGTATATTCTTATTTGGCCTCCCTTTCTTAAACAGAAGATATCATACTTTTCCATTTAACAGTCTACCTTGGTTATATGTCTTTCCACATTGCAATCCATCTTTCCATATTATTACACCAGAAGCTGCTTCATCCTCTTTTAAGGTGACATAGTATTCCATTATGTAGACATCCATATTTTGTTTATAAATGTATTTGTAATTTTTATAAATATTAGCAAATTGTCCTCGATGTGGGTTTGTGTCATTTTAAACTCCCACCAGCAATGTATGAATATGCCTATTTTTCTCCAAGAATCACTGTAGTTTCCAGACAACCATCTGTTCAAAACCAGACCACACTGGCAGGCATTACTGGGAGGTAGAAGTGGGAAACAAAACTAAAAAGATGCTGGGGGTTTGTCGAGGCTGTTTTCCTAGAACCTGACAGAATCAGCTGTTAGTTCAGGATGGATTCTGGGCAACTGGGTAATATATTGAGGGCAATTGGGTCACATTGGTCCTGGGAGAATCTAGTTTTTAATGTCAATAGTAAAACCCAGGAAGATTGCTGTTTTTCTGGACCAAGAGCTGGGTGAAGTTTCTTTCTATGGTTTGAATGAAAGATATCTTCTCTATAATTTGAACACATCTTTTACAGAAATGCTTTGGTCTAATTTCTGTACTGGAGCAGATTCTAGTCCTCTTAACATCTTTTCAGTAACAGATTATGAAAGATGAAGTACCTGGGAAAACGCTATGTTTCATATTCTTTAAGTTTATAGGTGTAACTTAGCCAGTAAATTTAGCCTCAGTATTTGTGGATTCTTCTTAAGTTTTACCCCCCAAACCCAAAATATATTTATTTCCCCCTCATTTTCGACAACTCTAAAAACATTATACTCATGTCAATTTCATAGATGCTATGGGTATCAATTGTCAAGTGCTTTAGAAGTTCTAAGATAAAATATTTGAGAATCATATTACTTAACACAGCTAATAAACTTTTTTATTTAAAAAAAATTCATACCAGGGTGCCTGGGTGGCATAGTTGGTTAAGCGTCTGACTCTTGGTTTTGGCTCAGGGTCCTGGGATCGAGCCCCTCATCGGGCTCTGAGCCCAGCATGGAGTCTGCTTGAGATTCTCTCTCTCTCTCTCTCCCTCTGCCCCTCCCGCTTGTACTGTCCCTCTCTCTCTCAAAATAAATAAATAAATCAAATAAATAAATACATAAAAATCATACCACAAAGTGTACTTCATATTTGAATCTTGGCTTTCTCATTCAGCTTCTTGCTTTTCCTGGAGTTTCTATTGTGTTTCTTTTTTCTTATTGATTATATGAGATATTTATCTTTATCTCATTGACAGCAAGCTGCATTAGATTTAAATGCTTCTATGAAGGAGCTGTGGGCATTCTACTATACCTTACTATAAAGGGTTCAATTTCTCTAAAACCTTGGACCCCAAATATCTATACCTCAATACAGACCCCAGTTTGCCACATATCCCATTTTTTTTAAACTTCATTTCTCTAAGGACTTCCACTCCCCCAGTTCTACCAGATGCTCCGTGCTCTCAGTATTCTAACTCCTGTGTACCCATGTTTTTCGGTGTTCCCCTTTGAGAACCACAGGCCATCCTAGTGCCTACCTCCTATAGCATATGCTTTTGCCCAGCCCACTTACTCTGGTGCGACTGTCAGATACTCCCTGATCCCATCTCCTCTCTAGTAAATTCCTGCCTGGCTAGGCCATGGTTATTCAGCTTTGGTTGAACCCCACAGGTGCTGAACAAGGCCAAGTATGGTCCAATGTGGGTAACCCGCATAGGGCCTCAGAGCCTTGTGAACCTGGCCAGTGCCCCCCTCCTGGAGCAAGTGATGCGGCAAGAGGGCAAGTACCCAGTACGGCACGACATGGAACTATGGAAGGAGCATCGGGACCAGCAGGGCCTGGCCTATGGGCCCTTCACCACGTGAGCTGGGGCCTGAAGGGATTGGTGCAAGGCCTTAGAGGGCCAGGCCCAAGGACAGTGGTATTAGGAAACCAGTGGATAATGGGCAGAATGGGTTCTCCCTGCATCCTCTGAGCCTGATCCTCAGTCTAGAAAGCAGTGGTTGGGATGGGCTGA
Organism: Zalophus californianus; assembly: GCF_009762305.2. NCBI lineage: Eukaryota > Metazoa > Chordata > Mammalia > Carnivora > Otariidae > Zalophus > Zalophus californianus. The sequence goes on from NC_045597.1 coordinate 176,404,661, forward strand.
AGCCCAGGGACCATTCATTATCTTTTCCGTTGGTATATTGTATAACTTTGGACAAAGGAATAATTTCCTCCTTCCTTGACCTTGTGTTTCTCATATGTAAAATGGGAAGTTTGGAGTGGAATATCTCCAATCTATCTCTAGGACTTTTCCAGCTCCATTATTCTCCATTGTAGTTGAAAATATACCAACTTGAATCATAATAGGACGTATCTGTTTATAGTTGGAAAACATCATCACCATACTAGTTAGGAAGGCTGAATTTAACTTTAAAAATATTTCCTAAATTATGTATTACAGGTTTGTTGTTGGATATAACTTTCACAGTTGCTCTCCATACACAGACAGATGTAGGTTTCTGCCTTGAATTTACACCCAGAAAAGTTAAGATTATTTTGGCAGTGACAAATTCAAGGATGGG